>NW_012267286.1:6689066-6715307 GCF_000151885.1 Dipodomys ordii
GTGTGTGTGTGTGTGTGTGTGTGTGTGCGTGTGTGCGTGTGTGCGTGTGCGTGTGTAATAACTGTCAAGAATTCTCCAAGATCTTCTCTATCATCTGATATCTCAAAGTACACTACTCCTTAGCCACTCAGATTTAATTTCAGTTCTCAAAAAGCCTTCCTAATACACTTGGACATGATTAGACAGCACTCTAAACATTCACATAAGGAGAACAAAGGGGGATATTCTTAAGAGAGTTTCACAATGGCTCAATAGCTATATCCATATGACCATATAAAATAATGCTTTTCAAAATGAACTACAAGAAATGGAAATAAGAGGTGTTTTATTGTACTGATTGCAAGTTTTTTTTTTCCTTCAGTTTACTCCTTTTGTCACTGTTTTTTAATTTCTGTACCCTTTGTCTTATATAAGTTTATATTATCTGGGGAGGGAAAGCACGTAACGGTGGAACAAAGGGTGAACCAATTCAGCAGGGATACTCACCAGACACTATGTTGGAAATGAACTATACAACTTGGTGGGGGGAGGGTTAACACTGTTCAAAAAGCAATGTACTCATTACCTGACTTACATAACTGTAACCCCTCTGTACATCATTTTTACAATGAAATTTAAAAAAAATAAATTTTAAACCCTTCCTAAGGATGGCAGCTCAAAATGAGGAATCCGGGATTTGTGAAATCTTGGATGACTCAGCTTAAGTCCTAACAGCAAGCAAGTCAACCTTCCAGCATTCTAGCAGGGCAGAGGAAGAAGAACCAAGAATCAAAGTGCACAGAGCATACAGGCAGTGTTAGGGACACAACTACCACCACTACAGACAGAAGGGTTGTACTGCGTGGCGTTTATGTAAAGTAGAAACACCAAATATAATGTAACAGTAACAGACGTCAAAGAATCCTAATTTTCTGCTTTCCCAGAATACTGACTGAGAGAAACACTTTGTACAGATTTCTCAATAGAAAGTATGGGTTCAACCTAGGATGCAAATTATCATGACATCCTGGAATTGAGAAAAGCAGGATATATATGTGAAACATATCGAGTGCTCTATCAGCTCAGTGAAAGACAGTACTCAAGGTTCTACCAGCTGTCTTAAAAGATCGATTTTGAATGCTTCCAATGCTACTAATTCCATGTATTGTCTTTTTGTTGTCTTCCTGCAGTGATGAATCTAACCTTCCAAGCATGAAGTTGTGTATATAACGGTCCACTCTCTATATTTATAGTTGAAAACCAAAATGCAGGTTTTGCAAGTCAGAGATCTGTTTACATAGAGCTGCTTCCTCTTGTTCGCAGTAGCACACATGTTCACCTTCCCTCCACTTACATCTGAAATTGGCTTATTTATGAAACCAGTGAGGCACCTGCAGAAAATAGATCAGTTATGTGAAGCTATTTATATTGGACATCAGCGATAAAGAAGGATCATTCGTTACTTTCTTACTTTGGGCCTATTAATTGCATGGACAAAAAAAATGCCATGAAACAGTTTACATGAAATGGTGACCAAATATGGACTAAAAGCTATGAACGTGTACTTTACTGACTGACTGGACTGTCACATTCCCACTCACCCCCCCCCATGAGCATTGATTTGTGGCCACACCACCCACTGACACTAAAACAAAATGCATGACTGTGTGCCAACCCTGCCTGTTGTTGTACAAATTCAGAAGCTGAGCATGCTGCTTGGTGAGTGCATTGATTACATCTGAGCTTTTATACATCTGAGCTTTTATTCCTTTTGCCATCTCAAGGGGGTTACACCGTGGCTTATTGCCAAAAAGAGATAAGTTGGTGGAGAGCCCACACACAGTTGATCTTGTATTTTGAGGGCACTTGCAGTCCCAACAGCAAGTCTACAGCTCCCGGTCTTGTAGGCTCACGTGGCCACCTTGGTTGAAATACCAAGGGCTTGAGCCGACGGCTGCCTCCAGTTTTTCCTGGGCTGCCCTTGGCAGTGAAGACACAGAAGAGGACCAGCTCAGCATCCTGCAGTCTTTCAGGAGACCAAGTAGGAAAGAGGTTTACAGATGCAAACACTCAGAACAGCAGACATTTTTTTTTAAATAAGCTGAATTCCAGCAGGTGTTGAGATGGGTGTTTTTGGAAAATGAGAGATACATGAAGCGCTACTTGGGACAGGAGATTCTTGGAATGGCCGCCCCTGATCCTGAGGACAACGGATATGGCATCCCACCAAAACTGAAGAAGTGATGTGTGTCTAGAAGGAGTCAGCCAACGGCCGTGGAAGCAGCCCGGAGCTCCTTGCTACCGTCTCCACCAAAGCCGATTGTGAGAACTTTTCTTCCTCCCAAGCTCCCGCTCATATCCAACATCTCCTACAAGTTCTAGAAAATAACTAGAAAAAAGATTTTCCATTCTTTCTCATCCTTTTTCTTAGCCCTAGGACTATTTTTTTAATTGTTTCTTTTTTATCACTTGTGTTTTAAGCAATATTGTTTAGAGTTGTTTCATAATAATTTGATGCCAAGAATTGAAATGATTACCATCTTTTTTTGAAATAATTGAAAATACCTTTTTAAAGTTCTGTTTTCAGCTTACTCATTGTGAAGTATGAAAGGAAAGTATTTTGTCAGTACTTAGTGATTTTTTTTTACATCATGAATGTAACATACACAGAGATTATCAATTAATAGAAAATCAAGATGTTATCACATTGGATAACATTAATTCATTTTTATTTCTTATGATTGTAAGGGTTTTAATATTTAGACTTCTCTGTTGGTTTCATATTTCTAAATGTGTGTCTTATCCACAGACCAAATCTGAGATCGCAGAAAGCTATGAAATATAGTTGCCATAAAGAGTATTTTTCATCTACTTGCTCAGAAATCACCTAATGATATTAGATTGAGCATTTCTTCACGCAGTCTAAAAACATGGTAGCACATTTTGACATGGCTTGTTTTAAGTGGAAGAGTTACATGAGGAGAAACACTGCTGAACTTAATCAGCTTCTCAGCTCATTAGAGGATTTTATTGTCCTCAATGATTCAGCACCATTTTGTGGGAAATTTTCAGTTCTGAGCATAGGTGGAGACCACCGAAAATTAGCTCATCATTGGTTTATGATAACCTCAGTAAAGATAAAATGATAAGATCCTTATAAGATCATAAGGATAGCCTAAGATCCTTATGATCACTTTCATCTATGTAACCAAGTGCTCAATTATTTTATTTTTTATATTTTTGTCAGTCGTGGGGCTTGAACTCTGGGCCTAGGCACTGTCTCTGAGCTCTTCAGCTCAAGGTGGGGGCTCTACCACTTGAGCCACAGCCTACCTCCAGTTTTTCTGATGGTTAATTGGAGATAAGAGTCTGACAGACTTTCCTGCCTAGGCTGTCTTTGAACCTTGATCCTCATATCTCAGCCTCCTGAGTAGCTAGGATTACAAGCGTGAGCCACCCACACCTGGCTAAATGTCTTTTTTTTAAAAAAAACAGGAAGTTTCTAAGGGTAGGGAGATGTTTAAACTAGTAGATGCACCTATATGGCAATTTGTTTAGTAACATTCCACACCTTAAGCCAATTTAGCATTTTTAAACAACAGAGAACATTTTAGAACTATTTCTTATAGGTTGTGGTTAGAATAAGGTATTGCTCAATGTCTGAAACAATTGTCTTAAATGATTTGGAAAAAAAAGAATCCAAGTGAGTGGAACTACATCATCCTTGGACAAAACAACTATAACATCCTGAGAAAAGTCCAGTGACTGTATTTCTTCCTTCTTTTCTATTCCTCGAGTCAAAAAGATGGATTACTATTTAATACTTCTACAGCTTCCAATGAAAAGATCTCAGCATCAAAAGAGAATCACTTGACATATTTTTGTGGGATCTATCATGTAGAAGAGTCATAAGGCTGTCCTGCGTAATTTTTGCTTGATAACTGATTTGACAATATCAACTTATTCCATGATTAAAAGAACTTATAAATTTCCACTATATATTTCCTTGGGGAAAAAAAGAAGATGGTACTTCTTTTTCTATGGAATTGCTAGATCTTAACCAGAGGTATTCTTAAACTTTGGGTTACTAAATATTTTCAAGCATCTCTAATCATCAACATAGAGAGTTCTCTAATAATTTCCAAATGAATCGATAATGAATTGAACTTACTGAAATATATACAGAGAGAGAACAATTTCTTTAAAAGTTCTTTTAATCTGTATTACTGGATAAAACTGAAGAGATAGGGAGAAGATATACTGGAAATAAATCCAGATCAACTTTTACTTCTGATAAAACATCTTTAAAGGATGAAAGTTGTTATATGTTTTAACTCTAAAATGGTTTTCCACTCATTTTGGTTGGTGCTAATATATTTCTTTCATGTTTCATTATGGACAATGCAACTCTACTATGGAAAATTTCATTGCTTTATAGCATTCCTAAACCATGTGTGATTTTTTTAAGTTTATGAGTTTGCTAAGACTATGGTTTATTGATCAACCTTTCTTTGTATAAGACGAAAGTGTGCCTTTGGATGGTTTTGTTTTTAAATTTGGGTCACGGATCTCTTTATTTTATAGGTCTTGTACTTTATTCAACTTTCATTCACCTCTTTTAGCTTACACCATCTGATTAGACTTGACACAGCAAGTAGTAGTCTGTACATGCCTTTAGAATACCTGGTGCTTAATTTGCATAGATCACTCTTCCAGTCCTCATTTGTTATTATCCAAAGCAGTCCTGGAGAAGTGTTTTATCATGTGATTTTATAGAGAATGTTGGAATGTCTTTATTTCCACCAATAGAAAGCTTTTTTTTTTAACATACAACCTTGTGCCTAAGACATTGTAAGGGAACAGCAAAAACTTACTTATACATCAAAGTGATTTACAGTGTTTCCTTGATGTACAACATGTATTTCCTAGTTTAGAAAAGTCAAAGCAGCACATCTATACCAACAATATGTTTTCTCACTTAGAAATGTGCTTAATTTCTAAGTTTTGTGGTTTTTAATATTGAAGCAGATCCTTTTCCCCACCTTCCATTGTCTTACCCAAACTGGGCTTTATGTACTTGACTGATAATGTTTTTAGTGCCTAAGAAGCTGATATTTGAAACCTTCATTTTCTTGTAAATCAAGAAGTTGATTAATATTAAATACCACCAGAAAATAAAACTTTTTAACTTCAACAAACAAAAGCTTTTATCTCCAGAAAGTAAAGTAGTCAAGGTTTGTAGGAACCCACTTTTCAAAAATTTAAAAAAAAAACCCTAAGTGGTATCAGCTGTTAAATCACATCTCTAGCAAAATTAAAATCCATGTTTGGCCAGGTATAACTGTTGAATCGTTTCAGCATGCAAAGCCTTTGTTCAGTCCCTTCTTTTATTTTCCCTTACACCTCTTCAGACCTTAGCTAGATTTGTTATATGCCAAATGAAGACAGTTTAACTCAAATTTTTGGTGGACTTATTTGTTTGCTGTGTTTTTTACATCCAATACTCATGAATATTTTATGACCATTTTTCACTAAAAATACATTTAGGTGCATAAATTACCTATGCTGCTCGTTGAATAGGAAGACTTTGAACCTGACCTATCATGTCTGATTTATTGACAAAGTACCAGTTTCTCACAAGGCAGTTGGTAGCCTCTCGTCTCTCAGAATTATTAATGCATCTGATTCACAAAAGAATGTCTTATATTGTTGACATTTCTGTGAATATTCTTTCTACTGTTGTAAATGTTTTATTCAACTCAACATTTTAAAAAGATGTATGTATCTGATTTCTCTTTAGGAAATATTATATTTTTATTTGTATTTGTTACATTTTAAACTTCATCTCTATGTGCAGCTATTTTATATTGCCAAAAACTCACCTAAGTCTGAAAAAAAGGAAAAATGAAAAAAGTTGGCAGTCATTCATTGCATTGTGATTTATGTTAATATTTCATGGGCCAGCCTCATGTCCTTGGTTATTCTAAGAATGTGTTGTGTCCTATCACTGTGAGCATGGCCCAAAGCTGATTATATCAGTAGTGTAAATATTTGAAAGATTGAATTCTCCCTGATTTCCCATTTCAGTTTCCCTATCATTTCTCCAGCTGAAATTGTCTCATAAAGGACATCTGATGGGCAGTTTGGAGAGGATTGCATTGTGTTCACTTTGTAATTTGTTTTTATTTGCTTTTTTTAAAACTTGTTTTCAGGGTTCCTAGTTTGTGAGAAGTTGAGCTTCAGAATTATTTTTACACTATTTATGACTTATTTTCATAATGTAAAAAGTGTGTAATTATTACAATATTAATCCAATGATAATGAATTGTATTGTTATAAAGCTTTATTGATATTCATGAAAACCTTGGCCTATTTTTCTTTGATTTAGACACAGCCCACAAGAAATTGTATTCTACTTTTCCATAACATCATCACTCTACCATTCAACTCAGTGCACGTCCATAGCTGTGGGGTTTTATTTAAAACTAGTACTTTCTGTGTTAAGACTAATGCTTCCCATTCTCTGTCTTGATGAAGTTACTTAACCTCCCCCTCACATGTCACCTGGCAAGAATAGGCTATAATAATAACTGTTGAATGAGTGGTGGATAACTGAATGCCTCCACTCAGGCAACACTTATTTCCAAGTCCCAAAAAGAAGCACTTCCAACAAACACGCATCCTTCCTGTTCATTAACACTAGCATCAGACACATACACCACTAGCACCCTTTCCAACACTGTGTGTGCGCCAGTCCTGGGGCTTGAACTCAAAGCCTAGGCATTGTCCCCAAGCTTTTGTGCTCAAGACTAGTGCTCTACCTCTTGAGCCACAGCTCTACTTCCAGTTTTCAGTAGTTACTGGAGATAAGAGTCTCACAGACTTTCCTGCCCAGGCTGGCTTTGTAAGTTCTATCCTGTCTCTACAACCCTGTCGTTTTCACATGCTCTGCTTTCTTATTGCCCTCAGCCAGCTCTTCCTCTTCTGTCTGATCATGCGGTGCTCTTCAGGACTCTGACCTTCATCCTATCTTGTGCATTGCTGCTACACATTCTCTAGAGGAGTTCATTCACACCTATGAGGAGTGAGCCATGCAGTCTCCAAGACAACTTCCTGGTAACTTCTAGACCAGCCATCAGGACCACATCCACATAGGTGCCGTGCAAGTGTTCATTGTCTTCACTCGCACTCCTCTTTCTCTCCCAGACCCCCAAGGCCTAGTGAGTGTTGCCACTGCCTCCTGCCATCCAGACAAAGTCAGCTGCTTGAGACGCCATACCCCTCACACACAGCCTCTGTCCCATTACCACAGCTCCTCCATCCCACCTCCTAAATCTTCCAGGTCCACCCCATTTCACCACTGCTTCTGTTTATCCTCATTTCTCTCTGTACTTAAGAAGAGACTTCTAACTGGCCTCCTGGGATCTAACCACGCCCTCCACTTCATGCCCTGTATCACTGAGGGTGATGATGCAAAGAAAGCAAAAGAATCAAAGCTAACTGAAGAATCCATCATGCAAGAGGCCCTCAGAAGAGCACTGCCTTCATCAAAAACATCAGCTTTTGGTACCATTTCTCAGGATATCCCAAGCAGATGTGCCAAAACAACTTTATTAGAAACAGCTCCAGGGGAAAATTGAATTGTGATTCTTCCCTTGCTTGAAATCTTCCAGCAGGCAGCCTTCTTCATGCAGATGTTTTGGTACTTTGTGACTGAGCATGTCTAGCTTCATAAAGCATCCTATCTCCCTGGTCAGCAACCCAGCCCAAACTATTCCATGATTCCCATAGCTGCTCCTAAGGCCTGAAATACTCCCGGTCTCTAACCCCACCACAGCCAAACAAAACAGACCGCTCTTCCAGGACTCAACAAGTGCATCAACCTACTAAACACCCCTTCCTGCCAACCTCATAAACCACTCAGCTTTATTCACTTCTTGTCAGATGGTTAAGCACAGCTAAATACCTATCAAATTGTGCATAACTGTGTGTCTGGTCTCCTCTACTAGATGAGAAATCACAAACTCAAGTCATTGTGTAGATTCTGTTAATTTTAACAAATGAACAAATTACAAAGCACCAAAACTCTCTGGGACAGAGGAATTTTACTAATGTCTTTCTAGGTGGAACAATCCTCACACGAGTATGCATTAGAACATAGTAGGGTAGTTCTCCAACTCAAGCAAATTATAACATGGCCTTTTTTCCCCAAGTCTAATATTAAAAATATGATTTTCATGAAGTTGGGAGTCATATCACCTCATAAGTGGCCAGCAAGGACTAAACATTTACAGAAATGTAGAAAGAGTTTAAATTATCAAAAATGAAGAGTAAGACAAAGAGCGAAAGTACATGATGATGGTTCCTCAGTACCAAATACACAGAAAAGGCACAGAAGTGGTGCTGTGGCTCAAGTGATAGAATGCTAGCCTTGAGCAGAAGAAGCTCAGAGACAGTGTCCTGGCCCTGAGTTCAAGCCCCAAGATTGGCAGGGAGGGTGGGGGGGGGAGTATGTTTACCTTCTAAATCACCACCTTCTACATTTGTGTTTATTGGCTTTCCATACCCCTTCCATAATAGGAAGCTAAAACCTAGATCTTCAGCATTCTTTGCAATCTCCTGAGGGAGACTGAAAACACGAATTTTAGAGCCCCTACAACCTGAGTTTTATGACCCAATAGCTCTGATGTGGAGGGGGGCAGGGAGAGAGAAGTGCCAATTCTAGGGATTAATCTCAGGGCCTGGGCACTATCAGCTTGTTTTGCTCAAGATTCACACTCTACCATCTGAGCCATAGCTTCACTTCCAGCTTATTTGGTGTTTAATTGGAGTAAAAAGTCTCACAGGCTTTCCTGCTCGTTAGCTTTGGACCACAATCCCCAGATCTATTTCAGCCTCCTGAATAGCTAGGAATATAGGCAGGAGCCACTGGTGCTCAGAAAAAAATATGAGTTTTTAACAAGTTCTGAGGTGATGGTAATGTACTTGGTCAAAGACCTGCCCATTGACAACAACTATTATGCTATTCCATTCTAACTGTGAGTGGCATTAATGCAGTGAGGTGAGTTGCTTTCATGATAAAACTCCTACAGAATCTTCTTTATCAGTGCCATATGTAAAACTCTGACTTCACGCTTCTGCAATTCCCTCATGTGGAAGTAACCAGTCCTTCCACAGCCCTGCCTTAAGGCTAGAAAGAATATTGGTTATTCACATTGCGCTTTATGGCCTGTTCCAAACAAAGCCCTATTATCTTTTGAGGTTCATGTTAACCAGTTACTAGCACCTCCTTCCCTTCCTCACTGATATCTCAGACTTTCTCATCATTCATTGAGGGCTCTGGTACCTGCTTTCAGTCTTTTTTTGCCAGCCCTGGGGCTTGAACTCAGAGCTTGGGCATTGTCCCTGAGCTTTCTTTTGCTCAAGGCTAGCACTCTACCACTTGAGCCACAGCGCCACTTCCAACTTTTCACTCCAAGTGCTATCATTATACACATCAACATAGACAATGCAACCAACATCATAGCCCATTATCTTCTCTGATCTCATTTCTTTGTGTGTGTGCAGGTACTGGAAAAAAATCCCTCAGTAGTACACATTGGTATATTCAGTTTTCAGATTCACCTGTACCTTCAACAGCTACCAACAGCCTTCCTGTGCTTCCCTAGTTATAGACATGATTCAGAGTTTTCTGTGCCTTTATTTCCACATTTCTCCCTCTCAGTGGATGAGCTTGCATTCACAGAAGAAAAGAAACCCATAGAAGAGCCCACACACACACACCAGCCCGAGACTTACCCACATCTATTCATTTGACTTCTTCCTATTTCTTCCTTCCATCCTATCATTGAAAATAAGGTCACTCTTCCTGGTTAAGGCTAACAGCTGACCTAAACGTCCACATCTGCCCCCTGGAAATCTTGAGTCAGGTGAGCAGGTCCTGAAATATATTCAAATTTTATATATGTATATGTGTGTATGTATGTGAGTATATATAATCCAGGTATACCTATTTTTTACAAAAATCCTTGTCTCAACCCCAAGCACTTCTTGTGCTGCATGCCCCTAAAGACCAACTTCTAGAAAATTATACATGTACATTTTCTCCTACTCACCTCTCCCTTGTGGCTCCAGCCCCATCCTACTCTGCCAAACTCTTCTCCTTTCTTGAGAACCACAGTGAAGCTCTACAGTACCATAAACTGACCATCCATCCATGTGTCCCTCTCCAATTAGATCCAAACTTGTCTGTCTAAATTATGACTAAGAGGAAGTTTGTAATGTGAGAACAAGGAATGAAAGTAAACCACGTTGGGCAAATACATCAAGTCAGTAGATGAGAAGACAGGGAATACTGAAATTGAAATCATCAGACGGGAGAAGAAATCATCGTTGATTCCATCAATGGCTGAAATTTGGGGGAGATGGGCAAGCTAACAAACATCTAAGCCATTCTGACATCGTCATAAGGGATTTCCTTTCAGCCTTCCTCCAGAAAACAAAGTCCAACACAAAAGTATATACTAATAGAAAACTTAACATGTTTGAACCTAGCTACTCAGGAGGCTGAGATCCAAAGATCAGGGCTCAAAGCCTGCCTTGGCAGGAAAATCTGTGAGACTCTTATCTCCAATTAACCACCAGAAAACCAGAGGTGGAGCTGTGGCTCAAAGTGGTACAGTATAGCCTTGAGCAAAAAAACTCAGGGACAGTAGCCAGGCCCTGGGTTCAAGCCTCACAACAAAAAGTTATTTGAAAATGAGAGCTTATTTGGAGACAGTTTTAGCCACATATTTTGTTACCATTTGATGTTTTATTCTTGGAGACTACAACTTACTGCCATAATGAGCTCTCTTTCCCTTAATTTATCTAATAGTGTTACGACTGCTCTGAAAACTCTACAATATAGCCAGGCACCGGTGGCTTATGCCTGTAATCCTAGCTACTCGGGAAGCTGAGGCTGAGATCTGAGGATTGAGGTTCAAAGCCAGCCCGGGCAAGGAAAGTCTGAGAGACTCTTATCTCCAATAAACCACTAGAGAAAACCAAAAGTTTTGTGCTCTGGCTCAAGTGGTAGAGCACTCGCCTTGAGCTGAAGAGCTGAGGGACAGCGCCCAGGCCCAGAGTTCAAGCCCCAATGACCGACCAAAAAAAATAAAAAAAAACTCTACAATATTAAAGGTATCTTTCCTACTTTTAGGGATAAGGAATTCATTAATTTTGAAAGAGTAGTATCTTCCCAGACTCATTATCTTTCCCAAACATGAAAGAAGGGCTAGTCCTGTTGCTTTTATGCACTCTATAACAGCCTTGTACTAGATTTCACACACTAAGTCCTTATCCTTGTAATAGATTTTTACCTACTGAGTGCTCATGGTAGACCACCATGCTATCCACTTGGCTCATCTCATTCCATCTTTCTAATTCCACTGTGAGGTTTTGGTATTTTATCATTCTCATTTTACACATTCTCATTTTACATTTTAGACATTTGGAAAGAAACATTAAGTCATTTATCCAAGCTCACATAGCTAAAAGTAACAGAACCAGAATTCAAAAACAATCTCCACATTCTTCACTGCAGTGCTAAAGCTAGAAGTCTTACAACCAGTACAGTTATATGTACAGGATACAATTACATTCAACTATCTACATTTCCCTACAACTCAAGTGTGCTACAAAAGGATGTCCAGATTCATGATAGGTGACTACAAGTCCACCACGACCTTGAAGATTTCCCAAATGTCTAGTCCTAATTGGAAATAAAGAAGGCAAATTTCTCCCTCCAGCTAAGACTTAAAGGAAAATTCAGAATCATGATAGCACATCAAATCCCACAGCAAGTTGAATAACAATCTCTTGATGAGTTTTCCATTTCAAAAAACTGGCTGCAGTCCAATATTCCCCTTTTTCAGTATAATCTTTGTCAGAGTAAACATGATAGCAGAAAGAAGCCAATTATAGGAGATTCACACTATGGAAATATTATTCACGTGTAAACAATACAAAAAATGTAAGGGGCTGGGAAAGTGGCTCAGTAGTAGAGCGCTTCCTTGCATGCATGAGGCCCTGAGTTCAATTCCTCAGCACCACATAAGCAAAAAAGGAAAAAGCCAGAAGTGGTGCTGTGGCTCAAGTGGTAGAGCGCTAGCCTTGAGCTGAAGAGCTGAGGGACAGCGCCCAGGCCCAGAGTTCAGGCCCAACAACTGGACCAAAAAAAAAAAAAATGTAAGTAGAGCCAGGCGTTCCTGGCTCATGCCTGTAATCCTAGCTACTCAGGAGGCTGAGACCTGAGGATCGCGGTTTAAAGCCAGCCCCGGCAGGAAAAGTCTGTGAGACTCTTATCTCCAGTAAACCACTCAGAAAACTGAAGTGCTGCTGTGACTCAAGTGGTAGAGTGCTTGCCTTGAGCTGAAGAGCTGAGGGACAGTGCCCAGGCCCAGAGTTCAAGCCCCATGACCGACCAAAATTTAAAAAAAAATGTAAGTATATATACACATACTTCGGAACCCCAAGAACCAATCTTATGGTATAGAATCAGGTGTTTCATATTCCAAAGTACACAAGAATAAGATGAGACAGACAAAAATGAACAAACCTCATTCCATTCTTAAGGTGCTACTTTGCCGTATTTTATGCTCTGAAAAAATATTCAGTCACACTAGCATCACTAGTGTGAACCAGATAATGATATCAGATTTTAAATAAAAACCTATCATCAAAATAAATTTAGTTCATGCATAAAATACCCTGAGTTAGAACACTACAAGGTGGCATGATCTTCAGATGCTCTTCAATGCACCCGCTTTCACAGAGCAAAGGAGCAGAGAGGAATGCACATAACCGCAACCATCCTGGCAATGGTCTATGCAATAAAAGCTTCCACTTCATATATTCCATGGCTCATAGCACTTTGTTGTCTAACATCTTCTAAAAACAATTATATTTGAAATTTGTATTTCCCAAGTCTTCTGATATGTGGCAGGCACTTTCACACAAAAAAATGTAAGCAAGCACAGCCTGGAGCGGGCTGAGTCCACAGAGCCAGCAAGTTGTAAGAAGGAATCAAAGCCACATTGTGACGCACATGCATTCCAGATCACTAGCAAACCAACCACTCTGATCTCAGGAGACTCAAACTCTGAATTATGGAGAAGCCCAGAAATGGTTGGGAAGATATGGAGGTGGGGTACCTGCAGGGAACCCCAAAAGTAAACAGAACTGAAAACTGCTTATCGTGATCATAGCAAAGGGTTCTCCGTTTCTGGCAGCCTCAAATATTCCTGATAAATGACCATTCCATGTGTCCTTCCTTGGTCTCTCCACTCCGTTTCTGTGACTAAATTTCTTTTTATAAGGATTCAGTTCTTATCAAAGGACTTTAGGACCCGCCCTCAAAATCTCATTTTTAGTTAGCTGTTGGCAAAGACTGTTTTCTGAGGTTCTATGCACAAGCAAGCATGGAGATATACATGGACTATATACTATATATACTACATCAATATACTACAGATGATGTATTGCATATATTATACAATATTATATAATTATACACAATGTATACTATACAATATATTACACATTATATGTTATTTATAAATAAATTACATAATAATTCCCTCAACCACATCTCTTCCTTTGTTAACTAGAAATCCTATAGTGAGAAAGAAAAATCTGGTTTTTGAAAGGGTTAAGTACTTTTCTCACACCTGATCTTCCCAGAACACTATGCCTAATCAGCGAAATTCATTTCAATCTACTGCAGAATTTGAAGATCATAAACACATTTTATACACATCTCACCAACAGGGGGCACATTCTGAATGCCTAGAAAAATTACTAACCCTTAAATGCCTGGAGCCCAATTTCCTTATAAGCAATACATAATAAAGAATTAGATTGGTGTCAAGGAACTTTCCAGTGTTCTGAGAACATTATGATCATAACTGACTTATTTAAAATCTATTTCATCTGTATATACAATTTCACTCTCAATGTTTTCTGTGTTGAAGATAATCCATCAAAATGCAAATGAGTAATGTTTCTACAGGCCATAAATACAAATAAAACAAGGATTAGACCAATATCTATTATATACAGGTAGCAGGGTCCCCTCCCCCATCCCCCCCATAAATGCAAAGGGAGGCTGCACTTGATAAAAATCTATAAATCAGGCTGCTAACAAAGATTTGTACTTCAATTTTAAAAATGAACTTTTAAATATATTAATTCCAGGAAAGCAGACAAAAAGGATTTGCCTACGTGTTAATAAATCATTTATTTTAAAAAATTGTGTCAGTGCTTTTAAAAATAGTAATATTGCATTTTACAAAGTCACTCATCAACTTGATAGCAATTTTAAAACTAATTAATGTAAGATTGTTTCCTTACATTGAAAAGGGGTATCAGTGGCTCATGCCTGTAATTCTATCTATCCAGGAGTATGAGCTCTGAGATTGTGGTTTGAAGCCAGCCTTGGCAGAAAAGTCTATGGGACTCTCATCTCCAATTTACCAGCAAAAAGCTGAAAGTAGAGCCATGGTTCAAGTTGTAGAATGCTAACCTTGAGGGAAAAAAATGCTCAATAATAGCACTCGGGCCCCAAGTTCAAGCCCTAAACACACACACACACACACACAATGCTCAATAATAGCACTCGGGCCCCAAGTTCAAGCCCTAAACACACACACACACACACACACACACACACAAAATGATTTATATTTTTATCTGCCATTCTCAACTTCCATACTATGTGTAAGTGAAAAATTCCATCACAGAACACAGGCTAAGCATCAGAACAAGAAATGGCAAGGCTTCCGCCTTCAAGGCATATTCCATCTACAGACATAAAACCAGCCCACCAAAATAACCAGGCCAACAGAAATAAATTCTACATTTCTGACACAAAGGAAGAGTTATGATGGAAACCAAGGAGGAATAGTAAATAGATCTTGAGCTAATGGTTCTGATGCTAAAGGAAAAGTGTTTTGGTGTTCTCTTCCCTGTTTCTAAGCACCAACTCAGGGTTTTACGTTCTGATAGCATTTAACAAAGATTCTAGTATTCTTGCAGATGCCCTTGCTCCTGCCAGTGGCTATTGTTCATACAGATGTCTTTTATATTATAGTAAAAGGATGGCAGGACAAGGAGAGTACAGAGACAAACGTAGGGTGTCAAGGTGGGACCCAGGACTTTGGAGTCCTCAGCTAACCTCAAGTTTGGATTCCTAAGGGTTCCGGACTTTTGAAAACCCAAGACAGAGCCCACACTGAGTAGCTGATGACTTTACAGTGGCCTTCTGTGGATGGAAAAATTGAACAGGCTTTAAAAAAGCCTCACACTTGCCTTTTTTCCACATTTAATTTAGCAGACCTATTCTCTTCCATCAGCTGACTCATTGTCCCTTTGTTAGAAAAAGGAAATTAAAGTCTAGAAAAGGAGATTTAAAAAAAAAAAGGATGGCAGGACACCAGTTGGTTCATGCCTGTAATCCTGGCTGCTCAGGAGGCTGAGATTTGAGGATTTCAGGTTGAAGACAGACCAGGCAGGTAAGTCCTTGAGACTCTCATCTCCAGTTAACCCACCAAAAGTGGTTCAAGTGGTAGAGTGCTAGCCTTGAGCAAAAAAGGCTAAGGGGCATCATTCATCCCCTGAGTTCAAACCCAGTATCAAAACACACACACACACACACACACACACACACACACACACAAAATATAATAAAAATGAACTAACTTATGCACAAATGAATGAATGGCCTGTCTGGGAGTGGACTAGAGAAGCCTAGAGCTGACCTCTGTGGGCAAGGTGACCCTCAAGGTCAGAGGGCTCCCATCCAATGGAACATCTACTGATCCTTCTTGTATGAATATGGGGTGAAGAAGCTGGGATTTTGTCCTGTCTCTGCCCCACCCCCAAAGGAGCCTTATAGCCTTGAGAAAATATACAACCTTCTGAATCACAAGTTCTTTCTCTGGAAATGGAGATATTACTACCAACCTTGCTTGTCTGAATACTGGAAGACATGTCAGAGCATCTAAGCATATGCCAAGCTCACATACCAGCTCTACAATGGTACCAACGTGATACACATTCCGTCAAAATCATGCTTCAAATAGGTATGATATTCTTTGGTGACAGTGGACAGAAACAAGCCATAGCTCAGACATCCATGCTACCAGGAGAGCAATCAACCAATCGTCAAGAGTGTTGTGCTGTGCTGCTTAACTGCAACACTTTGTGGTTTCTCTTGTTGCATTCAAATGCAAGTCTAGAAGGCTCCTTTGGGCTTAGCCTGTGGAGAACATGTCAGGATGGAGGTAGGAGGGGAACAGGAGGTGACATCAGATACAAATGTACACACAGGTGTAGTCCAATGGCTCCGTAAGTAGCCTCTACCTCCAAAGGCATGGAAGGGCCTCTGGATGAGAATGAGGAAAGCCACGTGCAGTGTATGCATGAGGTGACATTCTTAGGTCAAGTCAAGCATCATGGTTGATGCAAGGTTCTGTGTGGAGCACACAGACCCTCTCTGGACATCGTATGTCATGTGGGAAAAATTGCCACCCCCAGCATTCATCACAGATGAAGTATTTTCAGAAAAGATGAGTCTTTGTGAAGAGCAGGGAGGTTAGGGTAGGTAACAGGAAATAGTGAGGATTGCCCACATTCCATCTTCGGTATTATATAATGGGATGGAGAGTCTTTGATGTCCTGACCATACAAAACTCATCCACCTGTGCATGATTTTATTAAGAAAATCAAAACCTGCCACTCAGTTGCCATTAGATTACTGATGGAATTCTTCTTGTCCCTAGTCTGTGAGAGTGTACCTCCCCCGCCCCCGCCGCCATGTTAGTCATGCATATATATGGTTCATTCGGCCAAGCATAACCTATTGAGAAATCTGACCTACAGGTTATGACTCAATAGGGTGAGCCGATCAATAGGGTCAAGACCAAAATTGAGCAAACATCAACTTCTACAGGTGGGAGGAACAATACCACATATATTCCTGATGACCATACTAAAGAACGTTGTAATACCCCCCAAAGGTCTCCTAGAACTTTCGTTTTTCGACAAAGCCTTCTAAAGGATGGATGCATGTTGATTTTCATCCATTTTTATCTTGCTGCAATAACATGTCAGTTCTTGATTTAATGATTGTCCTTTCCACTGAGTTAATATTATATATTCCAAATTGTGAAATAAGTTAAACACTGGGGGAATGCTCTGCTCTAAAAGCAACTGTTATTTGCTTCCCCATAAAAATGAACCTAAGTGGCCAAGAAATGGTAAAGATATAAGTGAGCAGCCAATACACAAATAGACCAAACATTATTGATGGCTATACAGCTCATTAAAACTTTCATCTTTAAATCAAAGTATCAAGTACTGAAATGTGTTTCCATGTCATATATTCAGTTAGCTTTATCAAAGCCTACCATGTCCCTAGCACTGTGGTAGAGGGTTACATTGCTAAGTAGACA
Organism: Dipodomys ordii; assembly: GCF_000151885.1. Lineage (NCBI taxonomy): Eukaryota > Metazoa > Chordata > Mammalia > Rodentia > Heteromyidae > Dipodomys > Dipodomys ordii. Next base: position 6,706,538 of record NW_012267286.1, read on the forward strand.
AGGAAAATAGGGGAAAGATTAAGGTTTGGTGTTTGGAGGAAGGAAGAGGATGTTATTTGTTATTCATTTTAGTGCTGGCACTGAGGGCTTGAACTTACAGCCTGGGCATTGTCCCTGCACTTTTCCACTGAAGGCTAGCTCTCTACCACTATACAGCTCCACTTCTGGCTTTTCGATGCACATTGAAGATAGGAGTCTCACTTTCTCAGCCTCTTGAGTGGCTAGGATTACAGGAAATGAGTTACAGGTGCCTGGAAGTTTTATTTTCATTGATAGCTATTTGTGATAGAATGATCTGAGTCTGCCTGTGAACTATCAAGCAAATGCAAAGTCCCTGAAGTATCTAAGCACAAGCAAGAGCAATGCAATGAGGGTCCAAGGTGAGCCCAGAGAAGAAAGCTGGCAAAAGGTAAAGAAGGATAAGACCAGCCACAGAAGAGTGGGAAGTGGAAGCCAGGAAGCCAGATCTACACAGGTGACAGGTGAAAATAGGGTGGCAGCAGATTGATTTAAGATCTGTTTCAAAGTGGAATTAACTGAGTGTGAAAATAGCTTGACATAGGAACAGACAAACCAGAAAAAGGGAATTCTCTAGTACTCCCAAGCTTCTGGCTTAAGCTCTTTCTCTGTTTATTTCCTTCAAGGCACATACCACATTGAAAGCTATTATCCTGTTAAATCGTTTGTCCACTTTGTCCCTCTAAAATACTGTGGTCCAACAGAAAAAAAGTAACTGAAGCTGACATAAGTACATTAAACTTGCCAGCAGCCACATTTTTTAAGCAGGGAAATGATTTATCTTTATTAAATCCAATATATCCAAAATTTATTATTTCCAACAATCAATAAAAAATTAATGACACATTTTATATTTTTTATGAAGTCTTCTAAACCACCTATAGCTAGCAGCTTGCTAGGAGGCAGCACAGATGCAGAGTGGGAGTCATGATGGGAGGCAGGGGCCTCTGGACCAATACTGGGGCTCCAGCAGCAGTAACAAACTGGCAGTTTGCATTTGAGGTATTTTGAATAAGTGCATTAAGTGCTAGTAATGAGAAACTTACTGGAGCAATCATTTTGATGGTGAGGATCAGAGCTTCCATTTTGGACTAGTTAAAGACTGAGAAATCTAAGTAGAGAAAAGAAGTGGATAAGAAGAGTTTGGGACTGAGAAGAATTGTCTGGGTAGGAATATAAATGGCACATTGATGGGTACTAGACCAAAGAGAATGACAGGATATACTTCAGAGTGTAGAGAGAAGAAAAGTGCTCTGGAGACTTTCTCTGAAACACCAAATCACGATTTCAGTCAAGCCCTATTTAAAATGATTCACAGTCTCAGAGATCTTTTTTCAGTACAAAAAATAATCACACTTTCTTCCATAAACAAGCTGGGCTAGAATTCAAATTAGCCACATCTAAAACTCTTCCTCAAGGATCAAAGCACAGGATGAGTAAGAAACCATGGAAGTATGTGTGCCTGGCCAGGATGGTTTGAGAGTACACATCCAGTAAGCAGCATCTTTCAAGTTTGGAACTAGACCAAGATGACATGGTCAAGATTTCTTGCAAGTCTCCAAAGTGCTTGTCTATCCTTTGTTTAGGACACCTTGAATTTTTTGTTTTGTTTTTGTGCCAGTCCTTGGCTTGAACTCAAGCCCTGGGTACTGTCCCTGAGCTTATTTTGCTCAAGGCTAACACTCTACCACCTAAGCCACAGCTCTACTTCCAGCTTCTTGGTGGTTAGAGATAAAGAGTCTCCCTGACTTTTTCTGCCTGGCTGGCTTCAAAGTGAGATGGAACTGTGATCCCCAGATCTCAGCCTCCAAAGAGCCACCAGTGCCTGGCAGCAACACCCAGAATTCTTAGCAGGCTCTTGTTCCTCATAGGACTCTATTTCTCCACCTACCCTAGAACATAAAATTCTTTTCCTCTAGCAGTGAATTAGTATAAATAATCTTACTAGAGGAACATCATTTGCAAGTATTTATCAAATGTATTGATAACAAACCAATGAGGCTTTCTCTGATAACACCAAAATGGAGCAGATAAAATAATTTAGTCTTAATTCTACACCAATTCTCCTCCAGCTGCCTTGGAGGAGACCACATGTTTCCTAAGCCTACTAGCTCTGGTCAACAGAACAGAGGGAAAAAAGGAGATGGCAACATTAAAATAGTTTAGGATTCTAAATGTCCACATCACATGAGATTCCAGTGAGATCAGTTTAGGGGAAAGTCAACCACTAACCAACCCAGAGACAGTCCCCAAGTTCTCCCCGAGGGAGATAAATGATCGTGGACTAAGGGACACCCTCTGTCCCCAGGCACATGCTGCTTGGAAGGCTGGGCGAGATATGCCACGTGAAATGTGTTAGAAACGAAACACGTAATCACTGTTAAATATTTACAACGCTCTATCTATCACCTCCCAACTGCAACACCAGGTCACAGACCGGTTATGTGCTCCTTGTGTATAGTGCTTGATAAATTCTTTACCTAATGCAGAAAACTTGATTCTTTGTAGGTCCAGGCAGCATCTCTCTCTCTGAAACAAGAAAATTAAAGAGAGGGAGGGAGGAAGTGGGAGAGAGGGAAGGAACAAAAGGCACTGTGCAAAAGGAAATGTACCCATTACCCGACTCAAGTAATTGTAATCCCTCTGTCCATCACCTTTATAGTAACAAAAGGTTAATTTAAAAAAAAATAAAGGAATACACTCAAAAGAGTTGAGAAAGGGAAATGGAGCAAATCGAATGGAAGAGGAGGAAGGGCCCAGACAAGGCAAAGGCAGAAAGAGAAGAGGAGGGTTAAAAGGCATGGGAGGGGCTGTGGGCACCGAAGGGGCAGGGACAGCAGGCAGCCAGTCTGGGGGCGGAGGTGGCCGGTCAGGCGGCCAGGCGGGTGAGGGTGACTTGCCAAGCCGGCACCAGGCGGAGGAGGGGAAGAGAGGGAGGGACTTGCAGCAGGGCAAAGGCAGGGCAACCCTTAAAAGGAGGGTGACCCTGGCTGGTTGATGCCATCAGTGACCTCCGACGCCCAGGGCAAAGGGAGGTGGGGGGGCTGGTACCCCCCACGAGAGGTAAGGGGAGGAAAGACCTGGCCGCTGAGACGCACCCTCCCCCGACCCTCAGCCATGTGCGAGCTGTACAGCAAGCAGGACACCCTGGCGTTGAGGGAGAAGCACGTCGGGTAAGGGCTCCCCAGCTCGGAGGAGAGGTGCAAATAGGGGGCAATAGAGATAGGGCAGGGGAAGTTGGGGGGGGAGCTGCAAAAGAGAGAGAGCCCGCGCCAGATCAGCGAGCGCACTGAGAGCTCCCAAGGCAGCAACCTGCCCGAGCTGCCCCAGGCTGCGCTGGACCATGCGCATTGGCGCCCCGCCTTGGTGCCTTGGCCGGGACCCCACCCCCGCCCTACCCCCCCCCGCCCTACTCCTGGGACCCCTCCTAGGTGGGAACGGGGTACAAGTACTCTCCTGCACACTGCAGAGAGGGTGGTGCCGAGGACACCCCCAAACCCACCCAACCCCAAAGCCCGCAATCCACCAACTCAACTATTTTTCATGATGTCTAGGAAAACAAGAAAGCTCCAAATTTTGTTTCAAGTTGTATGCTTTTTTTTTGTTTGTTTTGCATACTTGCTTCATCAGTGAAAGCTTTAATCTAGCTACAAAAAAATAAACCCAAAACAAAACTTTAAACCAGCTTCTGAAGCGGGGAAACGTCAGGACTTCGGTCAGCAAGGCCCTCACTTGGATTTTAAAATGTCTCTCCCAGACTGCTTTTTGCTTTGTCCTTGTTATGAATGAGTTCATGAGGCAAGGAGTCTACATGACTGGCCTGATCTCTGGTCCTATATGAGTGTCATGTTGTCTGAGAGGCCTCTTCTAATTGACATCAATAAAATAGCGTTCTACTTTTACAGGAGCAAGCCAACAGGAGTGAGAAATGTTGGGCCTGTTTTTAAAAGATGGACATAAATATAATTACTGATTGTGCAACTGCAAGCCCCAACACTGTAAAAATCAATTCTCTGCAATATTCAAATAACTGGTACAACAGATCCCAGAGCAAAAGAAGACCAAGGGACCCTCCCCTCAAACAAAAACAGTAGACCCTCTAGGAAAATGCTGGCAGATTCATTTACTGATGAAACTCCTAACCTCATCAGGAAGGTTTGCACATGATTGAAGAGACTGACAGATTTCTCTTGTAAAATGACCAACTTCCTACCCATTAAGATGATCACATCCACTTTTTCTAACCATTCATTCTGTTTGTTTTCCGTTTTATGCCGTTTCACGGAAAACCTGGCAAGGTTTAGCAAAATAAGGTTAGCAAAGCAAATTCTCTGGAAGAAGGAATATAAATATGGTTTTCTTACTGTGTATAACCTGATCCAATTTATTTTTCTGTGCCCCTTTACCCAGTCTTCAGTTCACTTGATTGTTAGGAGTACTTAAGATAATATCTGTAAATTATGCAATAGTTTCTTGGCATATAGTAAGACTCAAAAAGGTGGGGAAAAGGGATTCCCCAAAGGAAAGGTTTGTGGGATTATGACTATTGAGTGAGTTGGTTCATACATCTCTAAACAGAGCTGTCAAATGACAGCAAATTTAATATAGCAAGATTTAGGAAATATGAGCAGTGGCATGATTTAGGGATTAAGGCAAAAGGCTCCAGGTTGATATGAAATGAAAACACGAAAACTGTGTGTCACCCAGGTTGTGTTTTCTCTTCCCTTTATGTAACTGTAAGTTTCCACTGATAGTAACCTCCATCTAAAAGGAAAAATACTGAATCTTCCAGGCCAAAATATTTCCTTTATTTCTAGGCCCTCATGCAAAGTTTTCTTTGCTGCGGATCCCATCAAAATAGTGCGAGCTCAGAGGCAGTACATGTTCGATGAGAAAGGCCAACGGTACTTGGACTGCATTAACAACGTAGCCCATGGTAAATGTCCTGTGTGTCATGCTTTGAAGGAGACAGTATTTATGTCACTGTTTATCACAATACTTATCTCAGGGCTGGCACTGGCTGTACTAGCTCCACTATTGCTGGACAGGTTGTCTCAAAATGCGCAAGACCCGAGAACGTGCCTTTTAATTTTTTTGTTGCAGATTCCACTCACTTCCTAGGCACTTAGTGTTTTGTCTCCTAAACTGTAGTGGGCCATTGTCACCCAGAAGTGGTCAAAGCTGCCTTCAAACAGATGGAGCTGCTCAATACAAATTCTCGATTCCTTCATGACAACATGGTAGAGTATGCTAAGCGCCTTTCTGCTACCCTGCCAGAGAAGCTCTCAGTCTGCTATTTCACCAATTCTGGGTACGTTTCTGGCTCTGCACCCCATGCCCTTTAAACTGTCCACTCCTTCCCTCCCTTCCGCTTTTGTGTTGGGATAGAGCATCAATATCTAAAACGTTTTGAGAAAATTCTTACCATTGACCTGGCTCCTTTTATTTGCTTTGTCTCATGACCTGAATGCTACCTGATCAAATAATGCTCACCTTTTTTAGACAACAGATGCAGATAATGTTTTCAGAACACACATAAGAAATTTCAGCAAATAAATGGCTCTCCTAAATATGCTAAAACTTTTGTTTTTAGACTCCAGGAAAGTCCAGGTGTCCTATGTTATGTCTGGCCTCGTATCACTATGGGCCAATAAAGCAACATAGTGATGGGGACAAAGGAGTTTATTACATAGCAGGTGCAGGAAGACAGCACTTCAGTACTGCTTCAATCATCTTCAGAGGTATAGACATTGGCTGCAGGTTAAATAGACAAAACCAGGACACCTGGCCAAAGCAGGAAATCAGGCAAATAATTCTTACTCAGCTGGAGCTCTACTTCTTGAGTCAGACCTCCAGCCCCTAGAATATTTTTTTGCTGGTCCTGAGGTTTGAACTCAGGGCTTGGGCGCTGACCCTCTTTGTGCCCAAAGCTAGTGCTCTACCACTTGAGCCTCAGCACCACTTCTAGCTTTTTCTGAGTTGTTTAAGAGTCTCATGGATTTTTTCCTACCAGAGCTGATTGTCATCCCCAGATCTCAGGCTCCTGAATAGCTAGGATTACAGGCATGAACCACCAGCACCCAGCTAGAACAGCTAGAGCAACAATTCTTATAACTAAAATAGCTTCTTATAAAATGGCAGCTACCCTTAAAATGACCATGCTCACGTCAAACAGGCACTTGGACAGAAAAAATTCTAGTTCCTACTGTGTGACACAGCATATGTATCAGAAAGAATAGTACTTCCCATTATATGGGATTCTATCTCAATCCCAGCTGTATCTCATATTGGCTGTACACCTTTATTCTGGTTGCTTAACTTCTCTAAGACTGCTTTCCTCGTCCATTACAAAGAAGTGTTAGCACTTGCAGAGTTGTGGTAAAAATACGTAAACACTTGGCACATTCCACAAATGGTTATTTTCTTTGTCTGGGTAGTATAGTCTCTCTGAACTAGACAGAAACAAAATGTGATCTTCATTTTATAGGTAAAGAAATGAATCAGATATTGAGTCAATGCAACATGGTTTTTCAGGCAAGCTACTGGGCCCTCAGCTTCCCATTTCTCCCCTTGAGATTTGGCTTAGTGTGGCATGTCCTCACAGTAACTGATAGACTGAACAGGTGGGCTGAACAGGAGTGAACTTTTTTCTTTTTTTCATGCCAATACTGGAGGTTGAACTCAGGGCCTGAGCATTGACCCTGGATTTTTGATTTCGTGTAATCTGACCACTAACATAACTAACATTCTGTAATACATGCCAAGGAGATGGTCACATGATCCCCTCCTCTCTCTCCTGTGTTATCCTAACAGATCTGAAGCCAATGACTTGGCCTTACGCCTGGCTCGCGAGTTCCAGGGCCATGAAGATGTGATCACTCTGGACCAGTAAGTCTTGGAGTCCTGAGGTTTATAGGCAAGAAGGTCTTTAGAGGCAAAATTATACTGCTCTACTCGCACAGACACCACCACAGATCCAAGTGGAGAAGGGATGATACCTGGTGTCATATTTTTTAAATTATAGAGTAAGGTGTTGAGATCAGCTTAAATCCATTGAATTAATCACATTAGGAAAGTCTCCTTTGCCATAAAATATATCACTAAGTTTCGTGAAAGAGTCAGGCTTATGTTTTTGTTGTTGTTGTTTTTGGTGCCATTTCTGGGGCTTGAACTAAGGGCTTGGATGCTATCCGTGAACTTTTTTGTTTGAGGCTAACACTCTACTACTTGAGCCACAACTCCTCTTCCAGACTTTTTGGTCATTAGTTGGAGATAGGAGCCTCACAGACTTTCTTGCCCTGGCTAGCTTTAAATTGCCATTCTCAGATCTCAGCCTGGTGAGTACCTAGGATTACAGGTGTGAGTCACCTGGCTATTATTTCTCTTTTATTCTCATTCTGCACCATGTATTAAAAAAATTGTAAGTGTATTTTGTTTTGATCTTATGTAAAGTATTATTACTTTATGTACTTTTTTTCAAAATTTGCTATAGATATCTTTATAGCCGCCTTTTACTCCTTAGTTCTATGGTTTAGGGCCTCTTCAGACATCTGTTCCATTTTTCTAACTCAGCCAGTCTGGTAAAAATATAATGTGAGCCACATAAACAACTTTAAGTGGTGATAATAATGACATCCAAGTTATCATTTCAATCTATAACCTATGCAAAAGGTACTAAAATACTTCCCTTTTTTCTTTTTGTACCATGTGGAAAGCCCAAGGTATGTTTTACACCAACAGCACATCTCAAATCAAGCAAGATGCCGCCAGTGGCTCATTTCTGTAATTTCACTACTCAGGAGGCTGAGATCAGGAGGATGGAATTTTGAGACCAGCCTGGGCAGAAATGTGCATGAAAAACTCCCTTCTCAAACCATAGGTGGGCACATTGGCACACCTGTCAATCTAAGCTATATGGAAGGCTGAGATGGAAAGAATCAAGGTTGCAGGCTAACCTGGGCAAAAAAAGCCTACAAAACTGCATCTCTATGGAGAGACGATAGAAAAGGTGACAGATGCCTATTATCACAGAAACACAGAAACCACATAAAACAAAGAAGGCAGATCATAGCCCAGGCATGCACCAGACAAGGAGTAAGACTCCATTTAAAAAATGACCAGCTAGGCACTGGTGGCCCATGCCTAAAGATCTAGCTATTAAGCAAGCTGAGATTTGAGGACTGTAGTTCAAAGCCAGCCAGAGTAAGAAAGTCCATGTGGCTCATCTCCAATTAACCACCAGAAAACCTGAAGTGGCACTGAAGCTCAAACCCTGAATAAAAGGAGTTCAGGGTCAGTGACCAGGCCCTGAGTTCAAGCCCCAGGACAGAGAAAAAAGTATGATTCTTTATCTCAGTAGTAGGGAACCTATGTTGCAAGGAGAGGCTCTCAGTTCAAACCCCAGTACTGAAAAAAAACAAAGACAAAAACAAAAAAACAACTACCAACTGGACATGTTGGTACATGCCCACAGTCCCAGCATCCCAGCTACTCATGAGACTAAAGCAGAAGGACGACTTGAAACTAGAAAATTGAAGGCCAATAAGGGCAATAGATGAGACACAATTAAAAAATACAGGTATACTGAGATTGTAACTATAAAATACATATGAATTTTGCATTAAAAAATAAAAACAGGGCTGGGAAGGTGGCTCAGCGGTAGAGCGCTTGCCTTGCATGCCTGAGGCCCTGGGTTCGATTCCTCAGCACCACATAAGCAAAAAGAAAAAAGCTGGAAGTGGCGCTGTGGCTC
>NW_012267286.1:6715357-6764219 GCF_000151885.1 Dipodomys ordii
AAGCTGGAAGTGGCGCTGTGGCTCAAGTGGTAGAGTGCTAGCCTTGAGCTGAAGAGCTGAGGGACAGCGCCCAGGCCCAGAGTTCAAGCCCCACGACCAGACCCAAAAATAAAAAAATAAAAACAATTTTTCACATTTAGAGACTAATTTAGCCATGACAAAAAAATCATGTTACCCAAAGAAATTGCTTTTGAGGACACATATTTGGCTTTCTATGTGTTTTCTTAGAGGTGTAAGAGGAAATGGACAAACTAAATGCACAGTCTTACTATTTTAAAAAATTAGATTTTAATTCTGGCACCAGTGCTGGGCTTTCCCTTGGATGGCTGCATATGAGTCAATGCAGCATTTAAGTTCACATGCTAGAAAAGTATCATTCATGGAGCCTTTTTCTTTTTTCTTTTTAGTGCTTATCATGGTCATTTGTCATCTTTAATTGAGATCAGCCCATATAAATTTCAGAAGGGCAAAGATGTCAAGAAAGAATTTGTGCATGTGGTAAGTATTTTAGTATCCTACGATCAGAATGCTAGCTGTCTAAATGATGGCTGTCTAAAGATGATTCAGCCCAACGTTTACATTGAAACAAAACCATAGAAAAAGAAATGAAGATCTATACCAGTATGTAACTTGCTCAAGTCGAAGGGCTACAGAATGACAGAACATGTCTTAAGGCTCATTGATGAGTCTCACAGTAGTTAAGTTAGTTTAAAAGTATCATGTTATTCCAAGTATCACTTTATTTCTCTTGCTTTTTGGTCTACCAGTGCTTCTCCTACAACTGATTCCAACTCAAATCTTGAGCTGAAATGCATCTATGACTGCTAAAAAAAAAATAACTTGCTCTGTGCTGAATTATAGGTCCATTAAGTCAAAAAGTACCTATTAAGCTAACCAAGTAGTCAAAACAGTGGGATTCATTTGCTCTGTTCATGTAAATGATCAGTAGACCTTTTTGTCTTTTCTTTTTTCATACTGGGGATTGAACCCAGGACGTTGCACATACTAGGAAAGTGAGTTGCCACTGAGCTATATCCCAGATGAGACAACTTTTTTTTTGTTGTCGGTCATGGGCCTTGAACTCAGGCGTGGGCACTGTCCTGAGCACTTTCACTCAAGGCTAGCACTACCACTTTGAGCCAGAGCACCACTTCCAGTTTTCTGGAGGTTAACTGGAGATAAAAGTCTCATGGATTTTCCTTCCCCAGCTGGCTTTGAACTGCGATCCTTAGACCTTGGCCTCCTGAGTAGCTAGGATTATGAGTGAGCCACTGGTGCCCAGCCCAGATGAGTAGACTTTCTAAGGAAAACATCACTACCTCCTTCAAGACTAAAAGCTGCTATCAAAACTAAGTCCCCCTCTAGATTTCTGAATGATTATATTTTTGTGCTATGGTGAAGTATTGGGTTTTTTTTCAATATAGAATCATTAATATAGTTTCCATTCACTGACATTTTTATAGTCATAAAATGTACATTTATATTGCACTTATTGATCTAAATTTGCTTTTTATAGGAATAGGGCTAAAGTCTTGATTTATAAGAGTCTGAAAGCAAAACCAAGCTCCTGTTCACAATTCAAAGCTATCAGATCTCTATGGCAGTCAGAAATGTGGAGGAAAAGAACAAGAGAACGTGTAGTCACTTAAGTCAGCATGGTTACCTTTCTAACATGCCCTCAGGGGTAATGCCTCTAAGTTTGTCAAAGAGATAAATAATGAGAAATGACATCATTTGATGTTTTTAGGCACCAACTCCAGATACTTACAGGGGAAAATACAGAGACGATCACCCAGACCCAGCCAGCGCCTATGCAGAGGAAGTGAAGAAAATAATTGAAGCAGCTCATCACAGTGGAAGGAAGGTTGGCGATTAGGGAACCACACTGACATCTTTTATAAAATGGTTGGCATTGCTTGCAATACACCAGTCAGAAGAGAAGTTTTCCTTTCAGTTTAAGTTTTCCTTTCAGTTCTCTGTTGTGTTTTGCCACTTGGTTCATATTTCAAAAAGTGCAGTGTTACAGTCATGCCACTAAGACTAGTCACCTTTAGGGATCCTAGAAACGCAACTGTACGCTCCTTCCAGGGCTGGTGACCTACTTCTGACCTCAGTAGTGTAGGGCCTGGTCCAGAGGATGGGAGAAGAGAGCATTAGGAAAGGTGATAGGACAGGGACAAACTCTTCCCATTGAGAAAAAAGTGAAGTGTTAATGGATGGTGAGGGGAAGAGCCAGAGTGGCCTTGGGGCCTCAGGACTTTTACAGACCTCCAGATATACAAAGGAGCCTCGGTTCTATTCAAACTTCAAAAAGCCAGAGCCTAAGGTTGGTCTGTGCCTGGTTAGACAGAAGAACATCCTTGAGACTGGGCCTGAGCTTTCAAGACAGAACCAGAATCTTCAACTAGAGCAGGAAAGGGATCTCACTTCTTTGGTCTTTAGCTTAACATCCAATGCTCAGCGCATCTGGGGGTTACCAATGCAGATATTTAGTACAGCTTGTAACACTTTGCCTTTCAACTGACTGATGACAGACATGGCAACTAAAAAAAAAAAATCAACAGGAATAAAAATGATTTCCTTTGCCCAAAGATCCAAATATTTTGTCTTTTGAACCTGGTGAACCTGTTCACGTTTCTAAGCTGTTGCTCCTCCTCCTCCTCCTTTCTCCCTTCCTCTCCTCCCCCTCCTCTTCCTCCTTTTCTCTTTCCTCTTCTTTTCCTTTGATGCCTATGCAGACCTAAAGCTCTCTCTTGAAAGGAGCTTCCTAGTCTCCCTTTCTTACAGCCTATACCTCTTTACAATGCAGTAAATAAATGCTTTCAGGAAGAAAAAAAACACATCATGTGTTACCTTTGCTACAGGAGGAGGATGCAAAGCATTTTTCAAGAATATTAGCATGTAATATTCCCAAGCACTTGCATTAATACCAACTCGTTACCCATGCTAGAAGCAATGAGCAACTAGAAGGCAGATGTTTGAGTGTTAGACATGTTTGCAAAGTCTTGAAATATTACATCAAAAATCTCTCAAGTCCAACAGCCTCGTTCTATAGCTAGCACACTAAATAACTTCTTTAGTTATTTAGGGAATGGTTTAACCCCAACTGATTTGACTGTTAAGGAATAGTCTGAGATCTTGGGTCTGTTGATTTCCTGTCTCATATTCTTCATGTAATTTGTCCTCTTAAGTCATGGTGATCCATTTCCTTCTTTCTCTGCCTTTCCATCCAGACAACTTCATCCGAGTTGCCTACCTGTTTAGGTAAGCCTTGGCTCAGGGCAGAGCCCCAGAAATATAGTAGATTGACTTAAGGTATAGGCCATAGGCCACCCTTCCATTTGCTCAGTGCCCATCCTAGCAATCCTATTTTACTGAACTTCGAAACGGGCACCTGGGTAACTTTTTAGATAGTCACATCAAAGACCGATCAAAACATCAGTCTTCTGCAGCACATTCTAATTACCCCCACGGAGCTTAAAGTAATTACGAAGAGGTAGAACTCACCCTCTCCTCTCCATGTCACTTGATAGCTTTATTGGTACCCTAGATCTTCCGACACTAGTGCTTTTCCATCAGTTGGTTCTCTATCACCGGCATCTTTTATTTTTTTAATCAAAAGGCCTGTTTGGCATCACTGTAGGTCTTTTCTTGGCTACTTTTAAAATCAACTATCCTATAAGAAATGTTCTTCTACAGCGGATGAGGGGAACCTAATGAGCTTTGACTACCCCCTCCATCTTTTCTTTTTAGATTGCTGCCTTTATTGCTGAATCGATGCAGAGCTGTGGTGGCCAAATCATTCCTCCAGCAGGCTACTTCCAGAAAGTGGCAGAGTATGTCCTTTCCCTATGCATCCTTGGTCAGACTGAGGGCACTGTGAAAATTCTGTAGGGCTAATACTAATGGCTAAAATGTCAAAGTACTTCAGGCTAGATGGTAAACAGGCACTACTGGCTTTCTGTCTGTTCAGGACTCTCAGATGCTACTCTAACCTTTCCAAAGATCCAGCAAATAAAGTATTGACCCACAGACCAGCAAAGCGGTCTTTAGGACTCTGATGCAAAGCCTGGCCTTGAATCCCTTCTCATTGGCTGGTGGTACCAAAGCCTAAAGAATTCGTAGAAAAGTAAAACAAAAACAAAAACAACCTGCAAAAAACCACTTGTCTTTCTTTTCCTACTTAAAATACCTCCTTATAGTATATATTAAGCAGCACAAATCAAATAATGAAAGGTGTCTCATTTAGAAATAATGTGATCATATTGTAGAGCCTATTAGAGGTTTTGAATACTAGACTATCACTAAGGCAGATTAAGGCCTCAGGTCATTTTGCGTGTGTGTGTGTGTGTGTATACTGGGGCTCGAACTCAGGGCCTGGGCCTCCTGAATAGCTAGGATTGCAGGACCTGCAAGTTTGGGGAATCTTGGTGTCCTGGAGGCATGAAAACATCTTTGCCTTTCAGGTATGTGCACAATGCAGGGGGAGTGTTTATAGCTGATGAAGTCCAGGTAGGCTTTGGCCGCGTTGGGAAATATTTCTGGAGCTTCCAAATGCATGGGGAAGACTTTGTCCCAGACATTGTCACCATGGGGAAACCAATGGGCAATGGACATCCAATAGCATGTGTGGTGACCACCAGAGAAATTGCAGAAGCCTTCAACAACTCTGGGATGGAATACTTCAATACGGTAAATTGTGGTCTACAACTTTAATCTGGAGAGGAAAGTATATTCTTATACTTTTTGCCAAATAATAAAGAATAAGGCTCAGAGGTACCAGTTAGCTACCCCAGAATTGTAGTCAAACTTTGATCTAGTCAGATTTTATCTAGTATAATTCCTCTTTTTTAATCGGTTGTGGGGCTTGAATTCTGAGCTTGGGCACTGTCCCTGCACTCTTCAGCTCAAGGCGAGCGCTCTACCGCTTGAGCCATAGCTCCACTTCCGGTTTTCTAGTGGTTTATTGGAGAGAAGAGTCTCACGGACTTTCCTGCCCGGGCTGGCTTTGAACCACGATTCTCAAATCTCAGCCTCCTGAGTAGCTAGGATTACAGGCATGAGCCACCAGAGCCCGGCTAATTCCTCTTTTTCTTCTACAGTTTTCCTCTTTCTAATACAGTCTTAATAATTTTTCCAGTGATAGATGGCTATCTTCCTAAACTTCAGAGGTTATACTTTCATTAACATTTGATAAATATATAGGTATATAGATATCTATATAGATGAATTTAAAGTATTTAGATGATGCAATACTGTAAATGTTATTCAATTGTCACAAGAGACACTAACTTTTTATCTCTGGGATATGTATTTCCTTGGCTTTACTCCCCAAAAAGTAATACGCTTTAGGCTTGAGGAAAAAAATCACGGTAAACTGCACAGCATAACAGTATAACAGCACTTGTTGTAGCTAAAGTAAAATGCAAATCGAAGGACATTTTGGGGGGAAAAGTCCTTGCTGGGATGTTTTCAGTCAGCTCTTCAGGATTTCCATTATTGAGCCACACTCTGGAATCTTTAATTCACAGTATAATTTTTCATATTGTTTAGATGAATCAATAAATTCCTCAATAGTCCCTCATATTAGTTATGCAACATAAATCTGGAGTGAATTTTTCTCGATCTGATGGATAGAATAATGCTGTATTCCAGGCTGGGAATGTGGCTTAGTGATAGAGTGCTTGTCTAGCATCCATGGAGCTCTGTATTCGATTCCTTAGTACCACATAAAAAAAGCTGGAAGTGGCACTGTGGCTCAAGTGGTAGATTGCTAGCCTTGAGCAAAAGAAGCTCAGGGACAGTGCCCAGGCTCTGCATTCAAGCCCCAGGACTGGCAAAACAAAAAAACAAAAAAAAAAAAACCCACACAAATGCTATATTCCAAGTCTGAGAAATTAACATATTAAAAATTCTACTAAAATTATATTTTCTCAGTATTTGTGAAATACATAGGCTTATGATTCAGGTATGTATATGAACCAGATTTTTCAGAGATAAAGCAGTACCACTAATTCACCTATTAAATTTTCATTATTTTTTCTCCTTTATAGTATGGAGGAAATCCAGTATCTTGTGCTGTTGGTTTGGCTGTCCTAGATGTAATTCAAAATGAAGACCTTCAAGGAAATGCTACAAGAGTAGGAAATTATCTTATTGAGTTACTGAATAGACAGAAGGCTAAACATATTTTGATAGGAGATATTCGGTAAGTCTATCTCAAAGTTATCATCTAGTTAATCATTTTTCCAAAGCATTTATCATATATAGTTGAAATAAAGTTATATGAAACCTATTATAGAAAACACTGAAAAACAGACAAAGCAAAAATCAATCTTAATGCAGAACCTAGGTATCAGCACAGTTAAATGTGGGTATATAGCTTTCCTGATTTTTATATTTACTTTCCTTTTTATAAAGCCAGAGTAATTTTAGTACCCAAAGAGAGAGATAAAAAGAAATTTAAATCTAAATGATTCATGGAAAATTACTTAAATGCAATCCTAAAACTGGATATTTTATGTTTGTAGGTATATAGGTATATGACCTTTTCTATATTTGAATATATATAATTATTTACAAGCATATGAATAGACAGGGAAATTAAATGGCATGAGCTGTGGCTCCACAGTAATTCACCTGCGTAGCAAGTTCAAGCACCTGAGTTCAAACTCCACCAGTACTGACTGCTCCCCAGAAACCAAAAGCTAAAAGCAACTGTGCACAGAGTTAGTATTTTGGATTCATTAAAAATCAATTAGAGACATCACATTCACTTCAAATTAAAACATGTTTGGGCAGGGCACCAATCTCTACACCTGTAATCCTACCTACTCAGGAGACTGAGATCCGAAGATCACAATTCAAAGCCATTCTGGGCAGATTAAGTCCATGAGATGCTTGTTTCCAGTAAGCCTGCCAAAAGGTGGAAGTGGGGATGTGATCAATGTGCTATAGCACCAACCTTGAGCAAAACCAGCTAAGGGACAGTGCTCAGTCCTGAGTTCAAGCCCCGGTACCAGCATACATACGCACGTGCACACACCCACACACACAAACTGCTTGGGGACAGTGTTGCTTTTCTGTGACAGTGCCTTGTGTTGTTGACTGAGTGTGTGTATGTTAACTTTTTCCACCTTCTGCAGGGGCATTGGCCTTTTCATTGGAATTGACTTAGTGAAGGACCAGGAGAAAAGAACTCCAGCCACAGCAGAAGCTCAACACATCATCTACAAGTAAATGCACCTCCACATCTATTTGGTATCTTGACCCCCTTGAATGTTTGCTTTTTCCCCTCTTACCTCTCAAAGAAAAAAGATAAAGTTAAGCCAAGCAGTTTAGAAACATGGACATGTTGGATGCAGAACACTTGTCTGTGCTGGCTTCATGGGCATAAGTAATCCTTTTATCGTTGTCTGCCCTCCCATCTGTTTCCTGCCTTCATTAGAATGAAAGAACGCCGAGTGCTCCTCAGTGCTGACGGGCCGCATAGAAACGTGCTCAAAGTCAAACCACCCCTGTGCTTCACCGAGGAGGATGCAAAGTTCATGGTGGACCAGCTCGATGGCATCCTGACAGGTTGGTGCACAGACCCGAAAGATGTCTCTTTGCCTTCTCCCCTGGCTTCTTGTCTTCCCCCCATGGAAGTGAGGCAGAAATAAATGGAGAACTTTCCAGTTAGAACTAAACACAGATCATTGGAAAAATAACTACATGGACCCTTTAACCCACTCAGCTATTGCTCACATGACTTCAAATCTAAATTTTTACTGACATAGCATACTGGTTGGTTGGTTGGTTGAGACAAGGTCTCATTATTACCCAGGCTGGATTTGAACTTCTTTATTAATTTTATTATCTGTAATACAAAAGAATTTCAATTCAACCTGTCAGTTTATGACGACAGTGCACTTAACTTCCATCAGTCCCCCATCTCTCTCAGTACCACTCGTCTCAGAGTTTGATCCAACTGTCTCAGCCTCTCAGGAGCTGGGATTACAGGTGTGTACCATACACCAGCTACCAATGTGTTATTTTACCATTTTTACCACAGAAAAAAAGATAGATAATTAAAACAAAATATCTTTCCTGTACCACACACCACAAATACAGTGTGTATGGATTCAGAACCAGTTAAGATAACTGAAATATTTTTACTAAAAGTTACAGATTCTGTCTTAATTATTTTTACTATATGTCGAATCATTTGACTTTGTGCTCTTTAAGTTTTTAAATAAGCCAGACACTGATAGCTCACTTCTGAAATCCTAGCTGCTCAGGAAGCAGAGCTCTTAGGGCCTCGATACAAAGCCAGCCCAAGCAGGAAAGTCTGGGAGACTCATCTCCAATAAACCACCAGAAAACCAGAAGTGGAGCTGTGGCTAACAAATTATTTAAATAGGTACAGATGGACACATTGCAACAATGAGATGTACAAGACGCTATGTTGACTTTACAACTTTGGCGGGGGGGGGGGGGGGGGGTGGGGGGGGTAGTTGTGGAGATGGGAGGGCAGGGATGGTAGGGGAAAAACAAAGGAGGCAACAATGCTTGATAAGAAATGTACCTTGCTCATGTAATTGTAACCCTTCTGTACAGTATTTTCACAATAAAAAACTTATTTTAAAAAATGGTAGAGCAATAACCTTGAGCAAAAGAGCTCAGGAATAGCGCCTAGGTCCTGAGTTCCAGCCCCACAACAAAAAAATAAATAATATTGAAAACATATTAATACATTTTAGTTCTAGACAGACACGGGTGGCACACACCTGTAACCCTAGCTACTCATAAGACCGAGCACTCACCTGGAGGACTGAGAGTCAAAGCCAACCAAGGAAAAACATTTCTCAAGACTCTCATCTCCAATTAACCACAAAAATCTGGGCTGGAGGTGTGGCTCAAATGGCAAAGTGTCAGCCAAGCAAGCTGAGCAAGAATGAAGCTCTGAGCTCTAAATTTAACCCTTAGTACTGTGAGTTCTATTCCAATTACAAGGACCTCCATATGTCATTCAAAATTATAGCCTATCATTAAGAATTTTTCATATGTGCAATTCATTCCACTTGTTTTCTGCTCTGACCATAAATAAGATTAAAAAATAAATCAGTGTTATAAAACTATATTGAAAATCATAGAGCACTGTTGGAACATATTTTTTAGTTCATATTTGTGATTGCTTAGTTGAATCTTCATAAAGATTCTGATGGTTCCTCTGCTTTGGAGGTTAGGAGAAGGCTGAGAAGTCAGGGATCATTTTAGCAGAGATAATTGATGTTTAGAAACTTAAGCATCAACCTGTAATTCATAGCTGGTTCTTTTTTTTTTGGCTCAGAGCTGAATGTTATTCTCAGAGCTAAGAATTATTAAAAGTAACCCAGCTGGGTACCAGTAGCAAGCCTATAATCCTACTCAGGAAGTTGAGATCTGAGGATTGAGGTTCAAAGCCAACCTTAGCAGACAAATCTGAAAGACCTTTCTCCAATTAATCATGAAAGAATCTGAAGTGGAGCTGTGGTTCAAGTAGTAGAGTGCCAACCTTGAGCAGAAAAAGCCAATCAAAAGTGAAAGACCTTAATTCAAGCCCCAGTATCAGCACGTATGCTGATCTCAGCATGTATGTGAACGCACGCGCACATAGACACAGACACACACACACACACACACACACACACACACGGGTGAAAATAGAATTTCCTTTAAATAACATGAATTGGAGATAGGTAAAGGAGCTAAATACCGATTATGAATGATAAAGATTATTTTCTAAACAAAATGATTAAATAGGGATACAGGTTGACCCATTGTAACAATGAGATGTACAAGACACTATGTTGAAAACATACTTGCCTTTTGATTTCTTTTTTAAGTATATCCCTAGAGATACTAAATTTCATTCAGGCTTTCATGTTATTCTGTCTTCTCTGTGATACTTTTATTTAGTTTTAGAAGAAGCAACAGGAACTGAATCTGAAAGTTCAATCTTTGCGAATACTCCATGCAGAACAAAGGTAAGACTCCACTACTGTAGTTTTAGGGGCAAAGTTTAAAGTTTTGAGAACTTACCAAAAAGAAAATATATAGTGATAGAACGAACAAAAACTAATGCATGCTAAGGTTGAACTAATTTTTTCAATTTTAAGGTCATGATTAAATTTCCAAAACCAGTATCTCATCTGAGAGAAAGCCAAAGTAGTATTCTTAGGAGATTATACATTCCCCTAATAAAATAAACAACAAACAAACAATACAAAAAAAATCTCCTGGGGCTGGGAAGATGGCTCAGTGCCTTGCATGCATGAAGCCCTGGGTTCAATTCCTCAGCACCACATAAGCAAAAAAGAAAAAAGCCGGAAGTGGTGCTGTGGCTCAAGTGGTAGAGCGCTAGCCTTGAGCTGAAGAGCTGAGGGACAGCGCCCAGAATTCAGGCCCCATGACCAGACCCCCCCACCAAAAAAAATCTCCTGTAGCCTGCAAATATGTTTAAAATATGGAGAGCAATAGAAAGACAGGGACTGGGAAAGCACCTTCCCTTTTGGTCTGAGGATCATCTGACAGCACCCTGGGCTCACCATCAGCAGGGACATTAGCTGTGGGGCTCCAAAGTATGAGAGCTCCATTCAGAAATGAGCTCAAGTGGAAGCCTGACCAGCAGCAGGGGCCTGGCATCATCCGGCCCTGGTGGCCTAGTTTCTACATTTGATGTACTTCCAGCACAGGGGCTGCTCCTTCTCCTCCCGAGCTGCCCAGTGTATGAGAAAGAATACCCTGGGGTTGAGAAACAGAACAACAAAAACTAGGGAGGCTTCATTGCATAATTTGTTATTTGTTTATGACTTAGATGCACGAAAGAACACTCAGTGCCTAGAGCCTGCCTGACGGCCAGGGAAGACAACAAAGTCCTGTTCACCAGGCTGTTAGGGCGAGAGCAAATGATTTGCTAACTGCTCCAGTCTCTTCACACTACTCAAACCAGTTGTAGGAACCCAGGAAATCTGTTATTTTGTGATATATATATGTGTGTGTGTGTGTGTGTGTGTGTGTGTCTGTGTGTGTCTGTGTGTGTCTGTGTGTGTCTGTGTGTGTCTGTGTGTGTCTGTGTGTGTCTGTGTGTGTGTGTCTATCTCACCAGATGTCCTATCATAACAATTTTAGTCTTCTTTTTGTCTGAATAACATTCCATGGTGCACATATACCACATTTTCTTTATTCATTCTTCAGCTGATTGGCACCTATGCAGATTCCATAACTTAGCTACTATTGGGAATTGAACATGAGAGCTGTGACTGTCAGCTAGGCACAGTAACTCATAGCTATAATCCCTGCTACTCAGGAGGTAAACACTGGAAGACTCGGGGCTCAAGGCCAACCAGAACAAAAAGCTAATGAGACCCAACCTAAACCAAAAAGTTAAGCATGTTGGTGTGTACTTGTTATTCTAGCTAAGCAGGAAGCATTGGTAAGGCAATCACAATTCAGGCTAGCCTAGTGAAAAGACAATAGCATACCTGTAAAATAACTAAAAGCAAAACAAAATGAAGGGAGTGGCTCAAATGGCAGAGCACCTGCTTAACAAGCATAAAGCATTGAGTTGCAACCCAGTACTGCCAGAAAAAAAGTATTCAGGCATCTTTATTGATCTCTATTGTATGCTAACTTACATTCTTTCAGAAGTATGCCCAGGAGTGGCATAGCAAGATTTTATGTTAAATTTACTCTTAGTTTTTGAGACACCTCCATAATGATTTCCATAGTAGCTGTACTCATTTTCATCCCCACTAATGGCATATAGTGTCTATCATCTGAAGTGGAAGAGATGTTCATCAAGTCCAGGACAGAGCCACAGGTGCACAATGGATTTATCAAGCACTGTCAAGGATCTTTCAAACACCAAAAGTTCACCCCAAGAAGCTTCACCCTGGAGTTAGCACAGATGATGCCTGTGGATGAGATTTTAACTTGGAGGTGTTCTGTTGACCTTGCATTTCCAAGGTCTGTTAAAGGCACTAACAAGGGGTAGTGAGGAATAACTGTGTGGTTTTGTCCCATTTTCCCTGGGGTTTTTGGTGGGCATAGGCTGTTCATTTCTCCTGCAGAGACTGGGTAGGGGCAGAGGACAGCTGTGGAAGTTTTGTTGCCTGTCTTGCAGATGCCTGAGAAAGAACATGGAGACCCACTCAGCAATAACACCACTGACCACACAGAAAATCCCAGCAGAAAGAGAAATGGCATGTGCCCAAGCAAGCATGCACCACTCAGTAAGAAGCTCTCAAGACATGATAGATGAACATTATAAAGCAAGACAGATGTTCAGAGTTGTAAAGAATGGGGGAGTTTGTCATCTCTTAATAACCCTATTGTACCCTTGAAGGGTATTCATTCAGTTTAGACTTATAAATAAAAAGGTAAATGACTTAACAAGAATAAACCAAGTAATAAACTCACAATTCTTAGCAGAGGCCAGTTGTGGTTTTACACATCTGTAATCCCAGAGGCTAGAGAGGCAGAGATCATGAGGAACATAGTTCAAGGCCAGCCTGAGTGAAAAAGTTAGCAAGATCCCATCTTGACCAAGATACCAGGCATGATGAAAAATATCTGTAATTCCAGCTACACTGGAAATATAAGTGCAAATTTTGAGGTCCAAGCTGTCCCTAGGCAAAAAGTACAGGACTCTATCTGAAAATTAAAACCAAATAGGACCGTAGGTATGCTCAAATGGTAGAGTGCCTACCAAGCAAGTGCAAGGCCCAGTACTGAAAACAAACAAAACAAACATGATTAGTTATGCCTCTACCCTGTTAATTTACTTGGAATTTCTGATGTTACTCAATTTATTCCACCAAATTTAAGCTTGCAAATAGAAAATTGGCATCTTTACATATGTTGTAATATTTAAAATTAGAAAGTTGAGTATAGTAGATGCCTTAACTGAAGAGTTAGTTCTTTAAAATATTAATTTAATGGTTTAGGATGTAAGAGTATTTATGAACTACAATAAAAAAATGATATAAACAAAATGTTTACTAGTAAATGTTTACTCTTGCAAGGAATGTTGAATTGGGGGTGATAAAATGATAATCATTTGAGAAAAAAAATCATATAAAGCAAATACTAAAAAGTGAATCAAAGCCAGACGCTGGTGGCTCACACTGTAATCCTAGCTACTCAGATGGCTGAAATCTCAGGATTGAGATTCAAAGCAGTCCAGGCAGGAAAGTCTGTGAGACTCTTATCTCCAATAAACCACAAAATACTGGAGCTAGAGGCTTAACTGTTGTAGAATACTAGCCTTGAATGAAAAAGGAAATAGTGCCCAGGCCCCAAGTTCAAGCCCCAGGACTGGCATAGACACAGACACACACACACACCTCAATATTATAGAGTTGTATATATTTGTCACTACTTTTCACTTTTGCTTTTCATTGTCTTTCATTTCTACTGTCTGGAATTATTTTGTAATTTTTTATTGTAAAGATACTGTTCAGAGGGGTTACAATTACATAAGTAAGGTAATGAGTACATTTCCTATGGAGCATTATTACCCCTCCTTTGTTTTCCCCTACCATCCCTTCCCTCTCCACCTCTCCAATTCCCCACCCCCACCCCACCAAGTTGTAAAGTTCATTTTCAACATAGTGTCTTATACATCTCATTGTTACAATGGGTCAACTTGTATACTTGTTTCAGCATTTTGCTGTTTCCATTCCCCCTCCCCTTGCCAAATTAGAAATCAAATAGAGTAACAACAGGGATTATACCATTGGGGAAGAGCATACAAGAGGAACAAAAAAAATCACATAGTACATTAAAAACAACAGCAGCAAAGAAAAAACCTCTTGGGGTTCATTTCACTTAGCTCATCTTCTATGGTCATATGTACATAGCTTTTGGCCTTTTCTGCTTGTCTGGTAAGATTATCCTAGATGTATACTAGTTATTGCAAATAAGGGAAACCATGGGACCTATATTTCTCTGGGTCTTTTTCTGTTGTTTTTTTTTTCCTTTAAAGAACACCCCAAAGGGTGTGAGTGCCTGGCCTCAGCCCCATGTTTCATAGATGGAGAAAGTGGGGGGCCACAGATGTTAGGAAACTGGCTAAGGTGCCTCATGTGCTCAGAAGCCATGCCACGACTGGCACCTGATGACTGACTCCAACCCAGTGCCTTTGCTTCCATACCCTTTGATCGGAAGCTTTAAAGAGGAATCAGTTGACACGGAGGGTCAAATCTACTAATGAAATGCTGTAAACACAGTGCTTTTGATGAATTGGCTTTTAACTACTCACAAGCAAAAAAGCAAAATGTTGTTCAATCAATCAGTGACAGGCACTAGGAAAACTCCCAAGTGATACAGTACCTCACATACAAGAATTCCAAGAGGTCATATTAACTTGAACATAATGAAACACTAGTCACCAACTTCTCACTTAATGTACCTGGCTACCTTTTATATCTATAGCAATATCTTCTGTGGAATGAAATAAAAGTAAATACTCAGTTAATTTTCCATCCTTTGGAGAAAACTGAAATCATGGCACAGGATTTGGAGTAAAAATGGCACTGTGGAGCATAAGTACAGACTGGAAAGCAAGATCAATTTACACAGAGCCATGGTCCTCCTGTCTGGTTCCTTGAGCATCAATGAGACTCAGAAGTGCCTCACACACATGCCGACGCTCTCACTGCGACAGGAACTTATAAAGAAAACAAGACATAAGATGAGGGGAGGAAACCAAGTATCCATTCCTTTTAAATACTCAATATTTGAAAGCCTTCTATTCATCATCCTGAAACAACTAGCTTGTAAGGACAGTGGAATGGCTGGGTGCTGTTTGGCTCACACCCATAATACTAGCTACTCAGGAGACAGATCTGACCTTTGCAGTTTGAAGCCAGCCTGAGCAGCCCATGTGACTCACGTGGATGTAGAATTGTGCCTCAAGTGGCAGAGCACCAGCTCTGAGCAAAAAAGCCTAGGACCGGAGCTCAAGTCCACAAATTGTTGCTTGCACACACACACACACACACACACACACACACACAGCCATGGCCTTCTGAAAGTTCAGTGATTATGTCAGATCGATGTCAATCCCTTTTGAGTCTGGAGAAACCATCTCCAGGATGTAGTTCATGATCTAAATCTGTGACCACATATGGTGATATGGTACTATTTCTCCTATAGCCAGGATTCAAGTGCAAGACACAGTAGTGTCATAATTCCAGTGACATTTCTTTACATAGAAAAAGCAATCCTAACACTTCAATGAAATCACACTCACACACACACACACACACACACACACACACACACACATCCACACAAAAGCAGTTCTAAGGAAGCTATCACAATACTCGACTTCAAGTTATCCTACAAAATCATGGTAACAAATACAGCATATTAGCACAAAAACAAGAGACATACAGCCAGACCACACAGCTACAACTATCTGATTGTTGACAAAGGTGGCAAAACTTGCACTGGAAATAAGACAGCCTCTGTAACAAGTGGTACTGGAAAAACTGGACATCCACCTGTGGAAGACTGAAACTAGATCCTTATCTCACCCTGTACAAAAACCAATTAAAAAAAAAGATCTAAGGCCTTCATTCAACACTTGAAACTTTGAAATTACAAGAGAAAGACATACGGAAAATGCTTGGTAATATAGATATAAACAATGGCTTTTTTAATAGGATTTCAGTACCTAAAAGAATAATAAAGAAGGGCTGGGAAGGTGGCTCAGTGGTAGAGCGCTTGCCTTGCATGCGTAAGGCCCTGGATTCAATTCCTCAGCACCACATAAGCAAAAAGAAAAAAACTGGAAGTGGCACTATGGCTCAAGTGGTAGAGCGCTAGCCTTGAGCTGAAGAGCTGAGGGACAGCGCCCAGACCCAGAGTTCAGGCCCCACGACTGGACCCCCCCCAAAAAAAGAATAATAAAGAAGGGGCTTGGAAGGTGGCTCGGTGGTAGAGCACTTGCCTTGCATGCATGAGGCCCTGGGTTCAATTCCTCAGCACCACATAAGCAAAAAGAAAAAAGCCGGAAATGGCGCTGTGGCTCAAGTGGTAGAGCGCTAGCCTTGAGCTGAAGAGCTGAGGGACAGCGCTCAGACCCAGAGTTCAAGCCCCATGACCGGACCCAAAAAAAAAAAGAATAATAAAGAAAAAAAAGAATAATAAAGACTAAGAATTGACTGATGGGATTGCATGAAAATTCAAAAGCAGAAAAAAACATACCATCTACAACTATACACTGTGAAGACACAGACTATAGAATAAAATCTTTGCTAGGTATTCATCTAATAGAGAAGATTAATATCCAGAATATACAAAGGACTCAGTATAAACATCAAACAAATAATCAAAGCAAGGGCTGGGAAGGTGGCTCAGTGGTAGAGGGCTTGTCTTGCATGCATGAGGCCCTGGGTTTGATTCCTTAGCACCACATAAACAAAAAGAAAAAAGCCGGAAGTGGCGTTGTGGCTCAAGTGGTAGAGCTGAGGGACAGCGCCCAGGCCCAGAGTTCAGGCCCCCCTACCGGACCCAAAAAAATAATAATAATCCAAGCAACTAATCACCTGATTCCTTAGGGGAAGAGTAGGAAGATGAGCTTTTCATTTCTAATGAGCTCCCAAGTAAAGACAGTGCTGCTTCTCTGATGACCGTGCTTTGAAAACTGCTCAGTCATAAGCGAGGCAGAGGTAAGGAGGCATATATGGATGCCAGGTGATCACAGTCCTAAAGAGAAATTTAATCTATTTGAAGGAATAACAGATGTAAAAAAAAAATAATCAAGGGAGGAAACAGTAAGACTTCAGAATGAAAAGATTATTCATAGAGGCCTAAACACGGAGAATAAGATTTAAAACTCCACTCAACAGGGCTGGGAAGGTGGTTCAGTGGTAGAGTGCTTGCCTTGCATGCACAAGGCCCTGGGTTCGATTCCTCAGCCCACATAAGCAGAAAAAGCCAGAAGTGGCACTGTGGATCAAGTGGTAGAGTGCTCGCCTTGAGCTGAAGAGCTAAGGGATAGTGCACAGGCCCTGAGTTCAGGCCCCACAACTGACAAAAAGAAAAAAAATCCACTCAACTATCAAAAGAGAATTCTAAAACCCTCTGAACAACATATATTAGTCAAAACTACAATCAGATTGATAGCAATTTTTTCAACAGTAGTATAAGACGACAATGAAATATTTTAAGTTTTTAAAAGAAATGCCCTTTGAACTTTATATCAAGACAAATGACATTCAAATATGTAGGCATCATAAAAGCTTTCTTCAAAATACATGAATGCCAGCTTCTCTGTCTATGCAAAAGATCCACTGTGAAGACAGTTATAAATGAAATATTTCAGTTGCAGAAAAGTATAAGATACACTTCAAGAGACATGTAAAGGGGATAATCAAATTTCTTGGTAAGTTTTTATATTGGCACAAAAAGCTAAAAACTAAAGCAAAGGGGAACTATTTATAATAGTAAAGAGTAGTAAAAAGTTAAACCTCACCGTATCAGTGTAGAGGAGACCAAGGAAAGTAAAATTACATTGA
Organism: Dipodomys ordii; assembly: GCF_000151885.1. NCBI lineage: Eukaryota > Metazoa > Chordata > Mammalia > Rodentia > Heteromyidae > Dipodomys > Dipodomys ordii. The sequence goes on from NW_012267286.1 coordinate 6,732,907, forward strand.
AGCTTTTCTTAAATTAACCCTAAGATATAAAAAAGAAAATATAGAAGCAAATTGAGATAATTAAGGTCATAAAACAAATATATTTACAATTAATATGAATGTATGAAATTATTAAGATTCCTACATTCATTAAGTGACTAAAAAAGAAAAATTATATATATATATATATATATATATATGCCACTCACAAAAGACACAGCAAAAACCTACAATCAATATTAAATGTAAAAGAACAGAAAAACTATTACTGGCAGTGTTAAGGTAGAGTTTATGTTAAAAAGAAAATAATAGCTAGCTGTACAGTCAAAGCCAGGACAAAGGCAAGGACGCTGCTACAAAAAATTATTTTCAATATTGTATGAGTTTTGGATCATAAAATTAAAGAGAATGAAGAGATTTAAGATATTATTTTAAAAGAAAAACTTGTTGAAGCCAGTAAGGGAAACTATTCATAAGGCAACACAGGTTTTTCAGTAGGGAGATTGGGCTCAATTCCAAACACAACAAGTAGAGACTCATAGCTAAGGGACAAGGTAGAGATTAGCAGGTGGAAAACTACTACAAAGAAACATCAAGATTCTTGCAGAGAGCAGGACAGGGTAGTAAGACATTCAATGTTAAGGATGAGGAATTTGATCAGATGTTGAGGGTGAGAATAGCAAGGTGAGCAAATGTTGCTAACTTGACTCAACAAGATTTATACTGAGTAGCCAAAACACCCAAGCATTTTCAAAATAAAGGGCAAAGAGGGGTAGATTGTCTGACCAGATAGTAGTACTTAGCATATTATAATTAGTAAATAAATTTGGTATTTTGTTATGACAACCCAAGAAGACTAAGAATGAGGTATCATTTGTTATAAGTTACTGGTTGCCAGCATTTGAATTTGTTCTTTTTAAGATAGGGTCTTGCTCTCAACATGAACTTACATAGGGTGCCATTCAGTCCATAGCATGATGTACACAGAGGGATTTTTTTTCTGACTCAAAACTTCAGATCTGAGCTCAGCACTAGTGGCTCATGCCTATAATCCTAGCTATTCAGGAGGCTAAGATCTGAGGATCGTAGTTTGAAGCCAGCCCAAGCAGGAAAGTCTGTGAGACTCTTAGCTCCAATTAAGTGGAAAACACATATACACACATACACACATACACACACACGGAACAGTAGGAGCTGTGTGGCTCAAGTGATAGAGTGCTAGCCTTGAGCAAAAAGAAGTTCAGGGACAGCCTCTAGACCCTGAGTTCAAGCCTCAGGACTGGCCCCCCAAAATAAGTCATATCTATAAGTGATTTGGAGTGAGCTGGCATAGAGAATTACTGAATTACTTCTACAGGAGCCCTCAAAGGTACCCTTTTCTTGCAACCCCATTTTAATGGAGAAAAGTAAAGGTCCACTTCTGTGACTAGCACAGGAGCTGGTATTTTCTTATGTTCTATTCAGATAAAGAATGTCTGGTGGGGTAGTCAAGTTCTTCCTCAAAGTCAAATTGAAGTTCTATCCTTCAGGGCCACCAGGGTTTTTGAAGTTACCTGACAGCTCAAGGTTAAATTAATTCTCTTTCTTCTAATCAATGAAGTCCCATGGAGTCTGGTTTAAAAGGAACGTGAAGTTGGTGATTTTTTCCCTGATATTCAAAGTTATGAGAACAAAACAGAAAAGTCAAGGCAGCTCTGATGGATTAGGAAAAAGCTTAAAGCTTCTGTAGTTGGTTATTTACAGGAGGCTTGCCTCAGCATGAAAATGTGAAAAGCGATGTTGTTAACAAGAACTGCTTTGGGAATTCTCAAATGAAAGCATCAATTTGCATATTCAGTAGGAGAAAATTTCCTGGGAAGAATACAAAATTCTAAGGGAGCCGTCAAATTAGGTCATTTTTGTTTTTACAAAAAAAAATTATAGGTGATAGGAAAAGAAACCTATACCTTTGAAAACAAAAGCAAAGATTTCCTCTAAAATCCTTTTACATGATGGTATCCAACTATAAAGTTAATTTGCATACATAAGCACTGTTCCACAAAGACATAAAATCTTTTACAGTGCAATTGTTTCCATGTGTCTTTTTGAAACCATCACAAGTAAGTGTGAGAGAAAATAGTCCTGCATTACTGGTTCTGGGTGCTGTAATTTGAGAGGGCAGATATGGTCCATGGAGTGGGAAGGGCTGCCAATCAGTGGGAAAGGGATGCGGACCATCCTCGGAGATATAAGTGACTGTTACACTCAGTGAGACTTCTAAATGAAGGCATAGAATACTGTCTTCTCTCTACCCCATAATTGAACTTTAAACCATGTGCTTCAATCTCAGTGGACCCAAAAGGAGAGCCTGAGACAAAGACCTGGGCCAGACCATTTGCTTTGAAGCTAATCCCAGGAAGCAAAAAAAATGGGGAAAGTGAGACTGGAAAGGGAGAAAGTGGAAGTTTACCCTCCTGGGCTGACTGAGGCTGTCTTAACCAATTGAGAAGGACACAGGTTAGAGTTGGACCACTGTAGGGATGGAAGATGCAGCATTTTTCTCCCTCCCTCTCTCCTCCATTGGCAAAAGTCTGCATGATTGCCATGAAGGTGCTGGGTTTTTTTTTTAGGAAACTAAGCCTTCCTCTTTGAGTAATGCTGATAATGATTTCCTAGACACCCTGCTTAGAGCCCTGATGGCCAGTCACATCTAAGTTTTATACAGCATGAGTCTTTGCAGGAGCCACAACAGCCTACTCATGATCCAAAAAACAAGGTGAACACTACCGACACCAGGGCCAGGCCTTGGGGGTAGGAGGATGGTATGTATCTGAATAGCAAGAACACCTGTGCCCTTCCTGGGTCCACTGGGAAGGGAAGTAGATGCTTTGGGAACCATTGTCCAGGCCCGTTGATCATTTGTTTCTATAAATTACAAATAATACTTTGATGATTGCTTTCTCTTGAGGAGAACTCAATACTATGTAAGTTTTATCATTCACCAAAAACCTGGATTCACCCCCAGGCCGCTATGTGATGTGGAACTCCATTAGGACAATATTCACAGTTTGATTTAATAACAGGACAATGGAAGAGGGTAAAAATTGAAGAGATGAAGGCAATTTGTGAAGAGATTTTTCTCCAAAGCAATGAGGAGATGGAGGCATAGCTTTCAACAACCACAAACATTTCTCAGGTGGGAGTGGCGGCGCACGTCTGTAATCCTAGCTACTTCGGAGGAGTAGCTGGGAGTGTAGTAGGAGTGAAGTCTCAGGCAGTCTCAAGGAAAAATTTGAAGCCCTGAGCATGGCTAGCAATCATGAGCCCTGAAGTTCAAGCCCCAATATTGCTAAGATGATTTTTTTTTTCCTTTGAGGCGGCTGTAGTGGAGAGAACAAAGATGTGAGTCTGGAAATGGCTGGAACTCTATCAGCTCCTCTTGCTGCCATCACAAATTATCACCAACTTGGTAGCTCAGAACAAGAGAAATTCTTCCTTGGGAGACCTGGAGAGATCTGAAATGAAGCCTGGGAGATTAAAAGAGTGAGGTATGGCCAGAACTGATGACTTTGGAAGCCTTGGTGAGTCCCGGCTTCCTCGTCTTTTCCCACAGTTGGGACCACCTGCATGGCTTGGCTCGGGGCCCACTTCCACTCTCATCAAAGCACAACGGGACAGCTTCAGCGTCTGGCATTGCCTTCTCCTTCCCTGACTTCCTGCCTCCCTCTCAGAGGGACCCTTGTGGCTACGCCAGACCCAGGTGGTTAAGACAGGATAATCTCTGGGTCTCAAGATCCTTGCCTTAGTCACATCTGCAAAGTCTTTTTGTCCTATAAGGTCACATTCATAGTGTCAGAGATCCCAATAAGGACATCTCTGGGGGCCATTATTCAGCCAACCACAGTCCACGTGAAAGTCAGACGGCCAGAAAATATCGAGGAGGATCAGAGCCCAAGATGAGCAGGCAGCAACCAGGAGAGTTGCATATTCAGAGTCCTGCATGTGCAGCCATGGACTTTTACACTGACCTGTGTGAGGCAGATTCCCATGCTAACCTGACAGAGGGGTTATATCCGCGACCTGCCAGGTTCATCACCTTAGGTGTAGGGCAAAGTGAAGCTGGTTCAATAATAAAGCTTATCTCTAAACCACCCTCTGCCAGCCACCAATTGGCAAAGGGATTTCTCCACACCCCAGTCACTCTGTCCTTGGATCTAGAGAAAGTGGACCTATAATCTTTGACCCTACTGTGAGACTCTGCTAGATTATAGCAAATGGTGGTAGTTTAAAAAAAACTCATGCTTAATTAAGATATATATAGAGAGAGATGTAGATATATATATGTACATAGAGATTGAGATAGGTATATTTATAGATCTAGATATATATAGAAATTGAGACAGACCTTTTTAGTTCTATCTAAGTTAGGGACCAAGGTTGGCCCCTTAATGAATAAAATACCCAAAATAACAAAAGCAGTAATAATTAAGATATCTTCATTTGATTCCAGGATATCTCAAAGATTAATTTGTTTACCCTTGTATGTTGGCACGTTAACCACGTGATATTTACTAAGTATGTAAATTTGCATAATGACAAATTTGGGTGGAAGTGGTGGCTATGCATGCATATCCATGCATGGAAATGGGCTCACATGCCATGCTACTTTTTTTTCTGCAGTAGGTGACTGTCATAATAACAATAAATCTCTCCTGTCTGTTGTTTATCTGCGGTTAAATATTTCATATGATAGACTTGGTAAATAATCATAATCACTCCCCTTCATCAATGAGTATTAATTTCTTATGCTAAATGAGCTGATGGCTGGGCAATGGTAGCTCAATCTGTAATCCTAACTACTCAGGAGGCTAATCTCTTTTTCTTTAAGTACTGGGACTTGAATTCAAGGCCTAGAACTTTCTAGGTCAATGTGCTATACCTTCAGCCATACTCCCATTCCCCCGCCCCCTCTTTTTTTTTTTGATGCAGTTATTTTTCAGATTAGGTCTTACAAAATCTTGCCCCAAGCCTTCATACCAAAATCCTCCTACTTACATTTGCTTCTTAACTGAGATGACAGACCTGTACCACTATACCTGGCTTATTTGTTTATATGGAGCTCAGGCTGACCTAGAACTGCAATTCTCCTCAGTCTCCACCTCTCTCTCAAGTAGCTGGAATTACAGATATGAGCCACAATGCCCACCCATCAAAATTTCTATAATGAGAAAACAGTAAGTTCTCAGACTTAATAGCACACAATATTTTATCCAACCATACTTGTGGTTAGAAAGGAATCTGGACAGTCCCTCTGAGTCTCTTCACTGCCAATGGGAGAATTATGGCTTCTCCTTCCTCCCCAGTTCTCTCCTCCCACCTTGAATTGCCTGTCACACTGAGACCAACAGCCAATCAACAATCCAAGGCTATAACATCAATCTTTCCTCTTACAGATATATTTGGTGGTTGGAGGGGGGGGGTGGTGTTTAGGTTTGGTTTTGCTGGTCCTGGGGCTTGAACTCAGGGCCTGGGCACTGTCCCTGAGCTTCTTTTGCTCAACCCAAATGCTTTACCACAGCTCCAGTTCCGGCTTTTTTGATAGTATATTGGCAGTAAAAGTCTCAGACATCACTGTCCAGGCTGGCTTTGAACTATGATCCTCAGCTCTCAGCCTCCTGAGTAGCTAGGATTACAGGCATCAGCCACTGGTACCCAGCTTACAAATATATTTGGATCCAACTTTCAATACTTGTGTGTTGAATAAATAAACAAATAAGTGTAAGAATGTATAAACCTAAAGAAGGCCTTGAAGTAACACAAATGATGTTATAGATCAGAAAGAAGACTCAGAAATCTTGTGATAGTTTGTTCAATAAATTGTTAAGTAACATGGAAAAATAGCGATTGAGACAGTGACATAAGTAGAGCATATTATATAAAACTTCAAGGTACATTAAAAAAATCAAACTGCTAAGAAGTGACTTAGATTGAAAAATCAGATCTATAATCTCATAGCCATACTCCTAGTACTCAGGGGGTGGAGATTTGAAAATGGAGGTTTAGAGCCAGCCAGGGGAGATAAGTCCAGGAAACTCTTATCTCTACTTAACCAGCAAAAATCAGGCAGTGGGGCTGTGGCTCAAGTGGTAGAGTGGCAGTCTTCAGCGAAAAAGCCAGACAAGATTCCTCCCTGCAGAAACTTGGCAATCCCACGCTTTCAGATTTTCTGAAATCAAAGGATTCATGGAAAGCTTTTCACATTGTGAGCAGGGGCTATGGTCTGGTGGTACAGTGTTTGTCTACTATATTTAGGAACTTGGGCCCTACCCAGTACCCCCCACCCCCCGACAATAAATGAATAAAGCTGAGAGCATGTTTTCAAGGACACGTGTGTGTGTGTGTGTGCACGTGTGTGTGTGTGTGTGTGTGTGTGTGTCCCTAGTCCTTGCTTGGTAAGAACTTTCTCTGACATGCAAATTTTGAACATAGGAATTGAAGCCTAGATCCAAAACAGGTTATATTCTTGAATGTACTCACTACCTTATGTATGTACCTCTAACCCCTCTGTATATCACAGAAAACAGAGGTTTGTGGTGTCCGTAATCACAGAACTTCAACTTCCAGGGGAAAAAAAGATGGTTTCAGCAGGACACCAGTGGCTCATGCCTATAACCCTAGCTACTCAGGAGACTGAGAAGATCATGGTTTGAAGCCAGTCCAGACAGAAAAGTCCATAGACTCTTATTTCCAATTACCAGCAAAAGGCCAGACGTAGAGCTGTGGTTCAAGGAGTCCAACACCAGCCTTGAGTAAAAAAGCTCACAGCACCTTGGCCCCGAGTTCAAGCCGCAGTATTGTACAAAAAAAAAGGTTCCATACTGAGACTCATAACTGAGGAGTTAGGGATAGGAGGAAATAGGGTGTGCAGGTAAGGAGGATCCAAAAAGAAAGATGAAAGGGCAAAAGGCCTCATCTAGGACTTTGGGCACTTTGAGCATTGTTTGGCTCTCACCATGGCATTGAACACTGTTGGGTCTTTTGTTCACTGGTCCAGTGATTTAGGTGATGTTTACTATATGCCTACTGTGTAGCTTCTCATCACAGGCATTATGTAAATGACTGAGCTATTGCTGCCCCATGTAATAACTGAGTATGGGCAGGCTACTTTACCTGCACACCTTATTAGTTGCACAGAATAAATATCATTGCTAATGTATAGATAGGCAGCAAGGGTTGGGTTTATTTGTGCCAAGAGCTAAGACGAGCACATGGCAAATGATACGTTCTCAATAAATGTGAGCTACTACTGATGCATGGAAAGCCACTTGAGTGTCAAAGCAGGAATGCTATTTTTAATAGCTCATCATTTCCGTCACCACATTACACACTCCAGTTCAAAACTCCCATGATTCACAGTAAGCTCAGCTTTCCCAGACATCAAATTGCAGAGATTGTTCCTTCCCAACTTACATTAGCCCCTCCTGTTCAGATGCATTTTCCTTTCCTTGTAGCAGCTGTAGAACCCCAGCTCTTGTTTAGAGTCTGCTATACAGAAACATCCTTAATTCTACAACACCTAAGACACTTTCAAAAACCCAATAGAGCTGGGTACCAGTGGCTCACTCCTATGATCCTTAGCTACTCAGGAGGCTGAGATCAGGCAAATTATGAAGTAAAGCCAACCCAGGCTGGAAAAATGAGTCTCCATCTCCAAAATAACTAACAAAAAGGAAGGCAGAGGCAAGACTTAAGTGGCAGAGCACCACTTGAGCAAGAAAGACCAGCAGGCATTAGGCTCCAAGTTCAAGCCCTAATAATGTTGGGAAAGTTGAATAGAAAGTGTTGGCTAGATTTCATTTTCCCTCTCCTTCCATCTCACCATTTCTCCTAACATGTTTTTGTATTCTTGAAGTCTATGACACAAGTTAAAAATGGCTGATTCATCTTAAGATGATTAATAGACTTTAATTCATTCTTATGCCCCAAACAGATAGCTCTCAGGGGACTCAACACAAGATTTACTTAGACTTGAGAAATGTCTACAGTTTGCTTCAAATCTCTGTCTCCATTGGCCCACCATGGAGCATGGAAATCTCATCTAATTCCTGCCTACCCCACAAGGGCATTATAAAGGTTAATGAGGCAATTTCCCAGCCGTTGCAGGAGTGCTGAGAATCAATGGATATTGTGATTTTAAGATTATGAAGGACTTGCAGTTGTTATGAAATCGCAGGTGTTCCCTCAGGATATCAAGATACAAATTCTTAATTTTTTTCAGATTTGGGTGAATTCCATTTCCTTATACTTTTATTATTAGGCATTTTGTTGATTTTTTGATGAAAAGCCTCATGTAAAATCAGAACATTTAAATACAAGTGTTTACATGCATGTACATCTGTATATTAACACTGACTTTATGTAAATACAGTCCTTCCAGACAAAAGCCTTTGGAAGAATAAATATTAAAGAAATGAGAAGCTGGTGCCAATAGCTCATGCCTGTAATCCTAGCCTCTCAGGATACTGAGATCTGGGGATAGAAGTGTGAAGCCAACTCAGGCAGAAAGTCTATGAGACTCTTAACTCCAAATAACTAGCAAAAAGCCAGAAGTAAAGTTGTGGTATAAGTGATAGAGTGCGAGCCTTGGGCAAAAAAGCTAAGAGACAGTGCCCAAGCCCTGAGTTCAAGCCCAAGTATGGGCACAAAAAAATAAAGAACACCTACCCATCCCTTTACCTTACAAGACCTCTGCAGCAAATGCTATCCTATCCATACCTATACCTCTCCATCAAGGGCTCACTCATTTTGTAAACCTCTTAACTGTAACAGAGTTCTTCCTTTTTACCAGGAAGAGCTGGGTGGTTTGTCTCCTCTCTCCTGAAATGATCAGTACTTCCTGGTTTTTGTAGGTCTGAGACCAGGACTTTAATTCTGTATCTGACATTTTTGCTCACTGACTGGCCTGCTACCAAATGAACCATGCCTCCAGCCCCTGCTCAGTATTTCCTTTACCTCATGTAGTAGAGAGTCCTGCTTCCGGTGTTGCTGGGATTTCTCAGTCAGGGTTTCACTGGCTTATACCCTGTCAATCTGCTCTGTCCTCCACTTTCTATATGCCTCTATGCCCTTTTTTAGTTACTTTTTTTTTTTTTTTTTTTCGGCCATGGGGCTTGAATTCTGGGCCTGGGTGCTGTCCCTCAGCTCTTCAGCTCAAGGCGAGCGCTCTACCACTTGAGCTACAGCGCCACTTCCGGTTTTCTGGTGGTTTATTGGAGATAGGAGTCTCACGGTCTCTCCTGCCCGGGCTGGCTTTGAACCGCGATCCTCAGATCTCGGCCTCCTGAGTAGCTAGGATTACAGGCGTGAGCCACCAGCGCCCGGCTCCTTTTTTAGTTACTTTTCACATATAATCTCATGCTTTTTGGCCTGGGCTACCTCCAAAAGTGAAATCTCCTACCTCCCTCTCTTCTCAAGCTGGGGTTGCAGGAAGGAACTACAATAGGCAGCTTGTTTGTTGAGAAGAGGTCTTACCCAGGCTGCTCTCAAAACAGTAATCTTCCCAATCTCTGCCTCCACGTTGCTGGGAATACAGGTGTGTTCTACCACACTTGGTTTTCCTTTTTCTACTTTTTAATTTATCATATGTCTTCATGGTTCACTGCTGTTTATGAGATCTACACCCTAGAATGTCAGCAGCATGAAGACCTTTTTGTCAGTTTCATTTATTGTTTTATCCTGTGCCTAGAACCAGTTCTAGAAAAGCACAAGCATTTATTAGTTTAATTTTTTTTTTTTTTGGGGCCGGCGTGGGGCCTGAACTCTGGGCCTGGGCGCTGTCCCTCAGCTCTTCAGCTCAAGGCTAGCGCTCTACCACTTGAGCCACAGCGCCACTTCCGGCTTTTTTCTTTTTGCTTATGTGGTGCTGGGAATCGAACCCAGGGCCTCAGGCATGCAAGGCAAGCACTCTACCACTGAGCCACCTTCCCAGCCCTAGTTTAATTTTTTTATGTGATACTGAGGAATCAAACTCAGGGCCTCATGCATGCTAGGCAAGCACTCTACCACTAGGCCACATTCCCAACCCTAATATATTTTCTTAATAAAGAAATAAACTAGACAAATAAGCTTATTGGAATTGCCTTATTGTGAAATAAAATTCCAATACTACCATCAAGCTCTCTCTTTGCTGTGAATTAGGGCACCTGTGGTCCTTCAGTTGACATGGCTAGATGGACAGCAACCCTCCCCAACTTTTCAGCATCGCATTGAGGCTGAGGACAGCATTTATCCTCCAGAAGCTCAGGACCCACCCAGTGAGCCCCTCCCAGAGTGTCTGTCAATCTCATCACTATTAACTAAGAAACAGAGGCAAATAAACTTTCCTCCTTTTCCAATACTCCCCAAGATTATCAGCCATCAATCTGGCTGGCTTTTGCCTCTACCGTTCTTTTCCAAATCAAACTGGTAATCATTTCTCTCACGGACTTTCCTGCCCAGGCTGGTTTTGAACTGTGATCCTCAGATCTCAGCCTCCTGAGTAGCTAGAATAGCAAGCTGAGCCACCGCGCCCAGTGAGTTCACTAAATTCCTAAGGAAACGGTCATATTATGATTTACCACTTCTATAATGTTGCTGTTCATGTCAGCATGAGCGTCAACATTTAAGTATGATATCAAACATTCAAAGAACTACAAGGCAGTGTAATGGACACAAACCTAAGACAGGCCAGGACTTGCCTTAAGAAGATCAAAGCCTACAGATGGAAAGAAACTTGTAGATTCAACACAATGACTTGTTACAAGCCCCATCGTGGATATAGCCCTATGGGACACTGAGCAATGAGGTCTCAGGGAAGACTATATGGAGATGACAAGCTGTGGTCTGAAAAGGACAGGTCCATCCTGAGCAGCACACTAAATGCCATCTGCTTTACCCCAACACAACACAAACCAAGAGTCTCCTATTGCCTGCCAGCCTTGAGATTGAACAGCTCTCTGGAGCTCCAGATAAAAATGACTCGTGGCTGGCACTGATGGCTGATGCCTGTAATTCTAGCTACTCAAGAGTCTGAGATCTGAGGATCATGGTTTGAAGCCAGCCAGGTAAGGAAAGTCTGTGAGACTTTTATCTCCAATGAACCACCAAAAAGCAGGAAGTAAAGCTGTGGCTCAAGGAATAGAGCATCAGTCTTGAGAGAAAAACAAACAAAAAAGTCAGAACAGCATCCAAGCCCTGAGTTCAAGTCCCAGGACGAGAAAAAAAAACTGACTTGTGATTTTAAGAGTTTGTGATTCATACTCATGACATTGGATCTATGGTGCTGACAGGGATTAAGGAATCCGGCACTGGAACAGAGTCACTCAAGATGCCTCCTTAGCACGGCTTCCATTTTGGCCGCACAGACTGTTAGAGCTGTAACTCAGACCCCAGCTTTGTGCAAACTGGACCTCTGCAGCCCTGAGGAAGTCAATGACCTGACAGGGGGACTACCCTCCCTCTGCCAGTGTGTCCCATGGCTTAGGTCACCTTGTCTCTCAACAGGACCTAAGAGGAAGACAGTGAGCATGTCAAATTTGCACAACTTATTCCCAGCATTACCCAAGCCAGACCTGTAATGAGCAATATTGTTCCATCCTCATCCTAGCTGAGCTACACAGGGTCTGCATAGCTAGGGAAGCAAGCACCAAGAGTCTGACCTTGATGAACACCTACTTATGTGTAAAGCAGCCCATGAGTCCCCCAAGTTTTACTTTTAAAGAGGCTTCAAGGGCTGCGGCTTGAACTCCAAACATGAGTCTTTATGGAAGTGTTCAAATCTACCATATTAGGCAGGCACCAGTGGCTCACACCTATAATCCTAGCCACTTGGGTGGCTAAGAGGTGAGGATCATGGTTCAAAGCCAGCTCAGGCAAGGAAGTCCCTGAGACTCTTTCCTCCAATTAACCACAAAAAAAAAAAAAGCTAATGAACAGCATGTCAGGCTGGAGTTCAAACCCCAGAATCATCGCAAAACAAATAATATCTATCCTCTCTGCATTGAGGAAGAATTCCAGACTTGGAACTTAACCCATTCACTACTACATTGCAGCAACTAAAAGGATACTTCTCTATGTCTGAAAAGATACATTCTCTAGAGCTGTGCTTAATAAGCTGAATCTGTTAACCATCACTAGTGCCACTGAGGAATAGTATGATTTGTGCCTTCTTTCAGGGAAATTGCTCAATTCACACAGTGAGTTGGGGAGATGGGGAGACTAAAGGCAGACTGACCTAGCACCCCTACATTGTACCACTGTGCTCCATGACTTCTGAGCACCCTGCTCAGCCTCTCGGGGAAGAAAGCCTGCCTCTTGATCTCTGTCTATTTGAATCAGATTCTGACCTGGTTGAAAGAGAAAGAACAGTATAGTTTCCTGTGGAACAGATGCTGTTTGTGATCACCAACAGTACCAGTTTTACCCCTAACTCCCTCTGGGAGGGAAGTAGCATGACAGTATTATAGGGAAGGACTATTGGGGAGGAGGAGGGGGGAGAAAAGAGGGAGGAAGGGGAAAAGGGAGGAAGAAGAGCATGATGGGGAGAGGAGTTAGAGGGGGGAGATAGAAGAGAGAAGAGGAAGGAAGGGAAGGAGGGAGAGGAGGAGGGAAGAAGAGGAAAAGGAGGAGGAGAAGGAAGATGATAGAAGAGGAGGAAGAGGGAGGGGAGTAAGAAGGAGGCAAATAGGAGCAGGAAAGAAAAAATGAAAAAGAAAGAGGGAGAGGAAGGAAAAGAAAGAAAAAGAGGAGGAGGAAGAAATTTTCTTAATGCAACTTAATGCTTTGCCACCTACTGCTCAGGGGAAAGGCAGCCACCATGTCCCTGTGTCCCTGTGTCTCCGTGACCCTGACCCTTCTTTTTCTTTGGTTGGTTGTAGGGCTTGAACTCCTGGCCTGAGCGCTGTCCTTGAGCTCTTGAACTCAAGGCTAGCACTCTACCACTTGAGCTACAGTGCCACTTCCAATTATCTGGTGATCTTACTGACTTTCCTGTCCAGGCTAGCTCTGAACCACGATCCTCAGATCTCAGCCTCCTGAATAGGTAGGATTACAGGCATGAGCCACTGGCACCCGGCCTACTTGGTCCATTTCTAAGGTTGTGCTTGATGCTCACCACACCAACAAGTTGATTCCATTCTCTTCTGAAGAGCAGATTTACCTACCACACATTCTCCAAGCCCAGCAAACTCAGCATCACATAAGCCTCTGTTATGCATGCCATCCACCTCCGCCCTGGGGGCCTAGATGGATGCTGGCAGAGCAGTGCCAACGAGAAATTCATACTGCTTCCTCTGCTGGGAATAACAAAGTCCTTTTCTCTGAACCAGAACTCTCTTGTCTTCTGTCAGGGACCAAGAAACAATAACAGTCTGGCTCATTCACCCGCAGACAGGGTAAAATTCCAGCCCCTGGCACTGTCAATTTTGGAAGAATTTAACCAGGTTGTAGAGTACAAGAAAACAAACTGACAAAAGTCAGTATCCCCAGCAAGTAGCTAAATACTCATTGACTCAAATGATACAGAAAGCAAGAAAATTAATCAAGAACTTCATAAAATAACATCCTACAGGGACATAAACACTTCAGGTATAAAGGGTGCTATGTGTAGTCCCAACTATAGTCTATTGTCAGTTATTGCTCACAAACCCATGAGTTCAACTAAGGCAGCTCACACTGGAAAGTAACTCAAACATAACCTTTTATCATGAGTAAATGGATCAACCAAAGGTGACGGAATAGCAATGAGAAGTTTTAGGGCCATTTTCCCAGATCACTTGGTTTTCTTTAGAAACGCTACCTGAAATTATGTCTATAGTCTTTTGCTTCAAGTCTACAAGATTAGGAATATGATTCTGCAGGCACTTTGAATTAATCGGTCTCAAGGATATGGAATCAAACTCATAAGGTTTAATTTCTAATTCCTGTTTGTGGTTTGAAGTAAACTGAGGAAATTAGCATCAATAGGACTAGATGGTGTTAAAGATGTAGATAATATAGAGGGGAAACCACGAAAAAAAAAAATCAGGGGCATAAGGTATATAGATGAAATTAGGAATAGGAAGAGCCAAAGTCAAGAGCCTCAGACAGCCGAAGAGCTGTCTGAAGAAGAAACTAGGAGCAAGAAAGTAAACAAACAGCCAGGCACTGGTAGCTCGCATTTATAACCCTAGCTACTCGGGAGGCTGAGATCTGAAGATCATGGTTCAAAGCCAGCCTGGGCAGGAAAGTCTGTGAGACTCTTATCTCCAATTAACCAGCAGAAAACTGGAAGGGGCACTGTGGCTTGAAGTGTTAGAGCACCAGCCTTGAGTGAAAGAGGTGAGTTCAAGCCCCACAACCAACAAAAAAATAAATGTTTGCATTAGTAACCACTGGGGGTAGAAAATAAACCTGCTTGTGAGTGCTAGGCCCAGAAGATGCAGAGATCTAGCCATATTCAGCATTTTGGGGGTACAAAAGTCTGCTCTTCTCAAAGATCTGGCCAGGCACCAGTTGCCCAGAGTCCATGTGGTCCAGACGTGATGGGCGTGTTACAATGACCTGCACTGTTACTCAACCTCTGGACACCTCAGAGAAGAGACGTAATACCAACCAAGTTTATTTAGAAGAACTAATAGTTTGTCCTGGCCTATCTCTGAGAGTGATTTAAGTGGTTGACAGATCTTTTATTTGATTATTAAAGCAGTTTTAAGTGGTATGGTCAGCTTAAATGCAGTTTTTTTTTTTTTGTTTTTCTTTTTGGTACTGATCCTGGGGCTTGAACTCAGGACCTGGATGCTGCCCCTAAGCTTTTGTGTTCAAAGCTAGTGCTCTGCCACTTGAGCCACAGCTCCACTTCTGGTTTTTTTTGGAGATAAAGAGCCTCACAGACTTTCCTGCCCAGATTGGCAGGATTATAAGAATGAGCCACTGGTGCCCAGCTTTAAATGTAGCTTTTGATCCATGCATTAGAAATGTTAAAGTGCAGTAATAACCACCACCTTATAACTGAATGTGACTTTTATAAAATTACAATTGAAAAGAGATTAAAAAGAGAATTCTATCAGAAATGCTAGGTTTTCTTTTTTGCGGGGGGGGGGGGGTCGAGGGGGTCAGAGTGTTGTTTGTCTAGGTTATGTAGTGCTATGATTAAGATGGGCCTAAGAACATAATTACATATATAGTAAAGCAGCAGCAGGATTATATCCAAGCTGATGCCTGACACCTACAATAGGCAATGAAGAAGTGCTTCTTAACAACGATGATTAATAAACTAATGACACATCATCTGAATAAGCTTTAACTCAAGTACTACTCAATTACCAAGAGCCCCATCTGCTGGTCAAAGAAAATTCATCTGCAGCCCTGCAAATAGTGATCCGTAATCTGAAGCATCCAAAATTAGAATATTAAAGGGAGTATCATTTTTGACAATCTTGTTGGAAATGTTCCCGGATCTGGAGTATCACATAGGAATAACAGCATCTCAAAAGGAACTTGGCGAGGCAAAGTTTACTTCTACAGAAAGGCTCACTACCAACAGGAAGCCAGGTAAGGAAGCAGGCTGGGAAGACAGTCCACCAGATTTTATCTCTCACAAATTTAGGTTCACAGTCTTATACCATTGGCTAATTTGAAAAGGGTAAAAGTTTACTGAGCAATCAACTAAAACTGGGACACAAATTGCTTTAAAAAAAATTCTGACCCAGCTGGAGATCTACCACTTGAGCCATGCCCTCCAGTGCTAGGACTGGAACTCAGGGCCTAGTTGCTGAGTTTATTTTATTCACGGCTAGCACTCTACCACTTGAGCCACAGATCCACTTCCAGCTTTTTTGTTTTATTGGAGATAAAAGTCTTAGACTTTCCTGCCCAGGCTGGCATCAATCCAACCTCCTCAGAGCTCACTCTCCTAAGTAGTCACTGGTGCCTGGCCAAAAATAATTCTTACAGAAGGATGTGGGTTTAACCAAAACAGCTTCTTGTAAGGTAGTGGCAGCCATTAAAATAATAGTGCTTATGTCAAGCAAACACTTTGAGACAAGATTCTCCTACAATCCCTGTCCACTTCTATTTTACATTCTTTTTCCTCAGATCTGGTCAGCAGTACCCAATAGGAGGGCATTTTGATAAAAAGCAGGTATTTGGTGAGGGCAGTTTGTCTCTGAATGGTCCTTTTATGAAAGAAATACAGCAACCAACCAATCATTGCTCTGAAAACAATGACTAAACAGGTAAACATAGACAATATGATGCCATTTTCCAAACCACTGTTCCATCAAGCTCGTAGTGAATGGGTCATCTCCCCTTGTGTTTTCAGCTAAGGAATTTGCCACACTGTTCAGTCCCTGTAAGGCCTTTGTAATGGTGTCATGGGGCAGTATAATTGGGGATGATCTGTCATTCCCTCGACAGTGTCACCGGTGACCTCTGCTGATTATCCAGTCTACATTCTAATGTACAGTAGGACACCACAATAGAATGGGTTTAAAGCCTGATTCTATCTTTTTTTCTGGCTTTAAACTATGAGGCTTTCAACATTAAATATAAGGGTCAAATGTCCTACCAGGAGGAGGTCTGTCCTTACCTGGTGTAGGTATCTGAGACTGGTCTGGGTGACAAAATGCCAGGGTGAAAGGGATGGCCGACTGGACCAAAGCACAGGTTCTATGCCAGTTGTCCATAAGGTCTCCAGCAGCTGTCCTCCGAAATACCACCAGACTTATGCCCTGGCTGCAGTTAGTGCTCATGTTTATCTCAAGGCATCAGTCCTCAAAGCGTCCAGACAAGTCTCCCCAAATGCCAAGTATTCCAGCTCTCCACCTAGAGAGGCGAGAGGTATAACTAGCCTCAGGAGAAGGGGCCAGATCTAGGGTGTCAGGAATAACAGGGTCTTTCAAGACCTTCCTCAAACTGTGGCTTCCTGATATAAACCATGTACTCCATCCATGAGGTCGAAGGTCCAGCCCAGAGGGAATGGGACCATCTCAGTCTCCGGCCTGTCTGCCATGTAAGCAAAATGCTCTGACAGAATATTGATTGAATCCATTCCACCCAAGCATTTGATCTCCTCCTGTATCCCATCTCAAGTCCTTTACCTCCATTGTGATTGCCTAGTGCTGCCATTTGAAGGAGCACCAGGATTCACAGGAGGGCCTGTTGGGGGGTGGGGGGAGGATTATTTGAATTTGGAGTTTGCCCATGGGGTCAGATCCTAAGACTGAGGCCCCAATCAAAACTTCATCTGGGCCTCAGGGCCAAGGATCGTCCCATTAAGGAACCCTGTATCTGTAATTTACAGAAACTAGGACCACCCCTCTTGTAGGCTTTAGGGTCGGTATGTGGAACTGCAGTCTATTTATTGTTCCTTCTCAAAGGAAGCCTGAGTGATCTGGATCAAGAGTACTGAGTCCAATCTCATTCCACCATTCAAACAGCTGACTCGGTTGGGAGCAGGACTTGATTTGGTCATTCGCAGGTAAGTAAGAGTTTACCTTCCTTGCAGGTATTTACAGACACTAGGTCAATGAGAGTGGAATGAGCTGGAAACTCAAAGAGGGGTTTGAACCAAAAGTCCTTCCAACCAAGAGAAAGCAAAATCAAGAAGAGAAAGCAAAATCGAGAAGAGGCCCAGCACAAAGTCCTCCAGGCAACTTTTTAAAGTTTTCTGGGACTTAAATGGTAAGCATTTTATGTACAGTATCTTTCTCTTTGCCATTGATGAAAGCTCACTTGTTTATGGCTGGCAGGTTTGAACAGAACAATTATTACGTAGTTGGCCTGATTCAACCACAATCAGATGACTCCTATCTGTTCAATTACCCAGAACCATCCATAAAAAAGTATCATCTGTATCAAAGGAGGTTTCTGGACCTATGGGTCCAATCTAACCTTGGTCTGGTATTTTATCAGGTTCTGGCAGTCAGGCTTGATGACAATTTGCCTTCTCATTATGAATTTGGCTGGGTTTCGACAGTCATGTGAGGTATTAATCATCCTTTTTCTGTTTACCACCACCACCACTACCACACACACCAGGGAACAATCTTGACTTGCCTCTTAACTACCTCCTTTTCCAAAAACACGTCCTCATACCTTTTCACGTCTTTCCTACTTGGAAACTAAAAACATTGCTTTTAAGTTTAAAATAGTCTATGCACAAAGAAACACCATCTTAGACCATTTTTCTATGCAACAATGATTACACACACACTTATTAAGAGCCAGACATTGTAAATAACCTAATTTCAAGACTGATTTACTGCCCAAATTTCAAACACCCTTTGGTTTTTGGTTTTTGGCTTGAGCTGGAGATAATTCCCAAATGGCTTGTGCTTTGGTTAGGCCTAATTTTATATACTGAGAATAAGCCATTACACACATGTCTATCAAAGTTTTCATTTGGACAAAGAAAATATGCATTAAAATTAAGCTCAAAAAATAAAGTTGACAGTATTAGAGTATACTCAAGACTTTTTTCTCAACATTTCCATGCATACAATCAGGGGAAGATCTAATGGAGACTCCTTCATTCCGCTTTTCTTGGTTTCCCTAGGCCTGGAATTCTTATTCCCCGCCTCCCACTTTTAACAGGTCTCTGTGACTAAGTTTTCCTATGCACTTAATGCCCTCCACCACACCCACACAGTGGAGATTTCTTGCACACCTTTTATGAACTCAATCAGTTCCCCACACCGACTGGAGGTTTCACGCACAACTAGGATTGTTTCCTCCATCACCAGCATTTTCTTCCTCCTTAGTGGAAGCATGAAACCACAGCTCCAGACTCTGTTCCTGCTCCATGTCTAGGACACATCTCAGCTATATAACCTCTGAAAATACCCAACTACCAAGGCAGCATTTACAGCTCACTTTTTCTTGCTTTGGCCCATGTACAAGGTAACCTGGTTTTCGGGATGTCTGGGCCCCCTCCCCACCGGTTCCCAGTCAAGCTGCGGTCTTACCTGGAGGCTGCAACAACAGGACAACAGGAAATGTCAAAGGGACTGCCAGACCTCCTCGGTAACAGGAAAGATCCCAGACAGACATCCCGATTGAAATGTCTCCAAATAGCAGGGCGTCCTACAGGAATAAGGACACCAATTCAAAAGGAACCTGGAAAAGCAAAGCTCGCTAGGGCGAGAGGATGCCAACCAAGTTATCAGGCTAGGGAGCAGGCTACCCAGGTTTTATCCCTAATGAGTTACTGTCCTTTGTTCTTATTGGCCAGAATTTAACTTCACAGTCTTGTGTGATTGGCTCATTTGAAAGGCCTTAAAAGTGTATTTGAAGCTGGATATCAGTGGCTCACACCTGTAAATCTAATTACTCAGCAGGCCAAGATCTGAAGATCAAGGTTCAAACCCATCCCTGGAAGGAAAGCCCAAGAACTCTTATCTCCAATTAACTGCCAAAAAGATGGAAGTAGATGTGTGGCTCAAGTGGTAGAGTGCTAGCTTTAAGCACAAAGAGGCTCAGGGACAGCACCCAGGCCCCACAATTGAAAAAACAAACTCAATTCCCCCTAAAAAAAATTGATGATTAAAATTGTAATCTTTGGTTTATTGTTAGCTTTCTTTGATTCATAGTCATTTCAATGTAGCCACTTCAAACCCCATAGTAGAAAACATTCTTCTCCTAACACCCTGGAGGCTGGCAGGACTCAGCCCGGCACTACTCAGCTGTCTTTCTAGGCTGCAGTCAGATGAAGGCTGGGCCGGCAGTTCAGTTGCAGGACTAGTGCTGACACAGCATCCAGCTCCGAGTTCAGCGGGTGTTGACAGCAACAGCCACGCAGGTGGTTTGGGACTCTTATGATCTCAAAGATGGGTTTGCAGGTGGTATATCCCAACAACCAGCCTTCTATGAGGAAGGAAGCAGGGGCTGCAGGCTGGCTTAAAACCATACAGCACTAGTAGGTGTCACTGCTGGTACCTTCTGCAGGTCAAAACAACTTCACCAGTAATAGAAACAAGGTCTCTACTGCTTAATAGAAAGTGGCATGGTTGCTTTATATAAAACACATGGGTAGCTAGGCGCTGGTGGCTCACACCTGTAATCCTAGCTACCTAGAAGACGAAGATCTGAGGATCACAGTTCGAAGCCAGCCGCGACAAGAAAATTTTAGACTTTTACCTCCAATTAACCAACTTTTAAAAAGCCAGATGTGGAGGTGTGGTTCAGGTAGTAGAGCACCAGCCTTGAGTAAAAATGTCAAGCGAGAATGTAAGGTCATGAGTTTGAGTTCCAGCACAAAATGAAAACAAACCTTTTTTTTTTTTTTTGGCGTATGAGTAGGAGCTATTGTTAGGGCCATCTTTGGAAACTACAATCATCTCTGTTAAAATAATACATACCATACTGGGGACTGTAAATTATAGTCCCTCCAACCTATTATCTCAGCTAGACATTGAGCATTCTGTTTAGACTGGTGCATGCAGGCTGATGTTCAGAGCAAACATTTTCTGAGGTAGAGCAAAGGCCAATGTAAGCACTCACGGACATGTGTGGAGGTTCATCTTCAACAGGAGGCATTTGAAGACAGGGGCTTCATGAAGTAGAGATGCCAAGTATTATCCAAAGGCAGCGCGTTGGCCTTCCATGAAATGGCGCCACACACTGCAACAGATACAACATAAATCATCAAGACATGTTTTTAAATGGACTTTAAAGTGAAAGCAGACGCTCCTGTGTTGAGCATATTTATCACACATGCCTGTGTGTGCAGATTTCTACCATGCCTGTCCCCAGAGGAGAATGTATAATCACACATTAAATAAAAGGGGAGAAGAAATAACTGTGGAGAAGTTGGGAACATGTTCCAGAGGCTGTGCACCAACTCATTTATTTCTCAGAGCATTCCCATCGGGTAGGTAGGCTCCATCTCTTCTACTAAGAGGAGACTGAGGCTCCAAAGCGAAGTATCTTGATAGAGATGACATAGCTGAGATCCAGCTAGACGGGATTGACTCTCTAAATGTATAGTAAACATTGTTGAAACATTGATAACAACTTGTAATTACCTATCCACTAAAATGATCTAAGTAAAAGCACTCCCAAAAGAACATATATTTCCCCCCCATTTGTAGGTACCAGGGTTTGAGCTCAGGGTCTTGGGCTTATCAAATTGCTCTCTACCACTTAAACAATGCCTCCAATCCAGCTTTTTGCTGGTTAAGTAGAGCCAGTATTCTTGAACTTTCCTGTCCTGGCTGGCTTTGAACCTCAATCCTCTGGATCTCAGCTTTCTCAATGGTTAGGATTACAAGTGTGAACCATCAGCTCCAGTTTCGAGAAACTTATTTTTGGTGTGTGCTGGTCAAAGGGCTTGAACACAGAACCTTGGCTTCTCCCACTTAGGCCACAGCTCCACTTACTTTTGGTAGTTAATTGGAGTGTCTCACAGATTTTCCTACTTAGGCTAGCTTTGAACTGTGATCCTCAGATCTCAGCCTCCTCACCAGCCACAAATATCTGATTAGGGTGTAGTGAGACAGAGATTCTTTTTTTTTTTTTTTGATCAGTGGTAGGGTTTGCACCCTAGGCCTAGGTGCTCTAGGCCTAGGTGCTCTAGGCCTAGGCCTCAGCTCTTTAGCTCAAGGCTAGCACTCTACCACTTGAACCACAGTGCCACTTCTGTTTTACTGGTGGTTAATTGGAGATAAGAGTCTCAGGGACTTTCTTGCCCTGGCTGGCTTTGAATAACGATCCTGAGGTTTCAGCCTCCTGAGTAGCTAGGATTACAGGTGTGAGCCACCAGCACCTGGCTAAACAGAGATTCTTAAAGGAGTCATACTAAGCAACTAGAAAGGGTTAATCTGGGGAAAAAAATGGAGACACATGGCAAGCTTTTGATATCTGGGATAATAGCTGACATGAAGTACCAGGGCTATGTTTAGTATAGAACCAAAGCCAACTAGCCAGGCAATGGTGGCTCACACCTGTAATCCTAGCTACTCAAGAGGCTGAGACCTGAAGAGCACAGTTCAAAGCCATCTCTGGCAGGAAAGTTCATGAGACTTATCTCCAATGAACCACCACAGCATCCAGGCCCTGAATTTAAGCCCCACAACTAACAAAAACAAAAACAAAAACTCAGCTAACTAACTAAAGCAACACCAAAAATAGCTTTCTGAAAATGAGATCTGAGGGTAGAATGGGGTACCCAAGAGCTAGAGATCCCCACCACTGATAATGCCAATAGAAGCTAGAGCTCTCATTTCACATAGTGAAATTATGATTTTTCTCTCATGCTTTATAGCAAATACATACATTTGGTAACACTGGATTCTATGATAGCCAGACCACTGAGTACAGGAGAGCCAGGGGATGATCAAAGAGAAGAGGTAGGAATGTACATTAAGGGAGGAATCTTTTCTTTTTGGGGGGGGATCCGGTCATGGGGCCTGAACTCTGGGCCTGGGCGCTGTCCCTCAGCTCTTCAGATCAAGGCTAGCACTCTACCACTTGAGCCACAGCGCCACTTCCGGCTTTTTTCTTTTCTTTTTTTTCTTTTTGCTTATGTGGTGCTGAGGAATCGAACCCAAGGCCTCATGCATGTAAGGCAAGCGCTCTACCACTGAGCCACCTTCCCAGCCCGGGAGGAATCTTTAAAAAAAAAAAAAAAAATTAACCGTGTTTTTTGCCTGGCATCAATGGCTCACACCTGTAATCCTCGCTCTTCAGGAGGTTGAAATCTGAAAGTCACAGTTCAAAGCCAACCCAAGCAAAACAGGGAAATTTTAATCTGCAATAAACTACCAAAGTCAGAGTGGAGCTGTGTCTGGCTCAAGTTGTAGAGCACTAGCAAAAGAAGCTCAAGGACGTCACCGAGGCTCTGAGTTCAAGCCTAAGGACTAGTGCTGCACACACACACGCACTCACACACGTACACACACTATTGCTGGGAGTGGTGGTACACACCTGTGATCCCCATGCTCAGGAGGTGAAGACAAGAGGATCATGAGTTTTAGGCCAGTTTGAACTACTGAGTCATAGCAGGGCCCTTTCCTCTTTTTTTTTTTTTTTAAAGAAAAACAGATACCAAGTGCCGGTGGCTCACATCTGTAATCCTAGCCACTCAGGAGGCTGAGATCTGAGGATGTTGGTTCAAAGCCAGCCCAGGCAGGAAAGGCTGTGAGACTCTTTTATCTCCAATTAACACAGGAAAACCGGAAGTGGTGCCGTGGCTCAAGTGGTAGAGCACTAGCCTTGAGCTGAAGAGCTCAAGGACAGCACCCAGGCCTAGAGTTCAAGCCCCATGACCAACAAAAAAATAAGATATGTAAATGAGATACTGTATTTTGGGCGTTGTCTTTAAAATCTAATATACATTTTACTTAAGACATCTCGATTCACACTAGCTACCTTTCAGACACTTGATAACAGTATGTGTCTGGTGGAATCATATTGAACAACTACTACATAACAGTTACCCTTGTTCTTTTTTAATAGTAAGGATCATTCATCTATATTTGCTTAATTCTAATAATTAGATTTTAATCATTCCGATTTATTTAAAATTAAAGTAACTTGAATGACTTTAAAATAACATGTATTTTCAGTTAACACGAACTACTGTAAAAAGTCTCAAATTTACCAATGTTACAAGATATATATATATATATATATATATATATGTATATATACTTGAACTCTGGGCCTGGGTGCTGTCCCTGGGCTCCTTTTGCTCAAGGATAGCATTCTACCATTTGAGCCACAGTGCCATCTCTGGCTTTTTCTGTGACTAAGAGTCTCATGGACCTTCCTGCCCAGGCTGGCTTCAAACAGTATGTCAGGTCTTAGCATTCTGAGTAGCTA
The DNA here is from genome assembly GCF_000151885.1 of Dipodomys ordii. NCBI lineage: Eukaryota > Metazoa > Chordata > Mammalia > Rodentia > Heteromyidae > Dipodomys > Dipodomys ordii. The sequence continues at coordinate 6,756,700 of NW_012267286.1, forward strand.
GGATTACAGAAGTGAGCCACCAACACCTAACTAAGAATTAAAAATATTGTGAAATACCAACAGTATCTTCTCTTAGTATATATTAATCTACTATAGCCCTTTAAACATAACAACTAAGTTTTTTTCTAAAACAAAAGAACATTCTAGGTGAGTACCTTCTCCAAAGTAGTCAGTCTGGAATTTGTGGTATTGGCATCTATTACAGAATGGAGAAAATGTCTTCTAAATTGCTGGGTGTAGTGATAAAGATAGTGAATAGCAGTGATTTTCACCATCAACTACAAGTGGCCAATCTTAAAGTTATGCCAAAGAACCTGCCAAAAATGGACTAGTCCTTACAGTAATACATTCCTACAGAGTACTCATTCCTAGCAGCATACCTGTCTTTAGCATCATGAAATATTCCAGTATTCCAACATATTTTCCTTTGCCTAAGAGCTCGAGTATCTCTCCCTTGCAATTAGTTTTACTTAGTACCTAATAAGAGAAAAATGAGTAAAACATTTTGGCAAAAAGTGTATTAGTATTTGAAACAAAGTAAATTAAGCACACAAGCAACTACTGTTGCAGTAATGTTAGAAAATTCTCATTATTTTGCTTAGAAGGATTTACGATTGTTGTTAATGTTTATTTCATTGCAAAATTAGTGTGAAGTCACATAAGTGAGCAAGAAATGATACATTCCTCAAGGATCAAGTTGGAAAGAAAAAGCATCTTCTCATTTTGGCTTTGAACTGAATCCAGGCCTTTTGAACAGCAGAGCCATTGTTCGTTCGAATAAGTGATGCTGTATTTTGGTGTAGAAGTCATGGTGTCCAGTCATGTTGATAGGAAATATACATTTATTTATCCAATGACAACCGTCAGCAGATGCTGAGTAACAGAGTAAGCAAGATACATTCTTGTTCAGGAGGAACTTGTTGTCTAGTGACTATGCACAAACCTCTTTGCTCTAGAAACAGAACCTAAGCCCAGATTTGGTATGGGGGAAGGTTGTGATTTGTGGCTGCACTGTAAAGTATGATTCACTCAATTAGGTAAAAGATGTAATTAAAGTTCTGAGATAGGAAAAAAACACAGCGAATCTTCATAGCACCGTCTGGTGGTAGGGATTGGGACTGTTTTCTACAAGGTATAAGGAAAGCAGACCTGGTCTACTACCTGTATTCATTTCTGTCCACCTAAAATGTAAACAAGATTTTAAGTTATGGCAATGTAACCCTCCCCCCCAAGAAATAATAATGAATCAAATCTTGGGAGTTATTTAGTACATACAGGATGTTTGTTTCCCTTTCTCAGTTCCCTATCACTGTTACAGCTTGCCTCACGTATTTTTTTCTGTTGTAGTTTTCAGTACCATAATGCTGTTAAACACTTTTAACCTACTGATTGTTGACTGTGTGCTCTACCAGGGCAAAGCCCTATGTATATTATCTGTGAGGAAATCCTTAGGAGTTGCCTAGCATAAACAGGTACTTATTTCGCTCTTGAATGAACATTTTTTTTTAATGAATGACTACAAGTATATCATCTTGAGGGGAAGGAGAGGTGTCACCTGAGAGAATACTTTATTATAAGCCTAAAGATCTTAGAATATGAACTAAGCCACTGTGTGTGTGAGGGGGGTGGGGGGAGGGAGGCTATGTCCAGCCATGGAGAACTGAAAGGCTTAACTAGAAGAAATTAGAAGACCATACTTATCTAGAGATAGTTTTTCCTATTCAAAATGTCGACCACTGAAAATGAATGACTAAATGGGAACTGGCTGCAGCAGTTTCACAACTCTGATACAGAAATGTGTGTTTGATTATTTGCAGATGTATAGCTGACACCTCACAAGGCATCCAGCCAACCCTCTTTTGAGCTTTCAGACTACCAAAAATACCTAAAGAAGTTCAAAAGATGGGACTAAATGATTTACAGACCAAAAGCTGAGTACTATCAGCCAGCTAGGTATTAATTAGAAAAAAATCATTTATTTCTGCTCTTTTCATACATCATACTGCCCAGGAGACAGTCCCAAATCCGCATCCACAGAAGCATACTAGCACACACTGTTTAAAGGCAAAAGCACCAATGGAGAAGTGACTCAGCCACCAAGAGCTCACAGATCTTGCCTCTGTGTCGAACTTCTTAAAATCAGAAATGTCATCTCCAAAAACCAATGTCAAGGAGACTGTAAAAAATAATCACTTTATTCAATATTATAGTTTAAGAAGTGGAGTATTTTTTTTTCCTTTAAGAAATGAAAAACTAAGAAAATGCCACTCAACATGGTTGGGTTATCAGCACAGCTCAGCAGCAAAAAAATACTGTGATAAACTTGTCTCTGATACCAAGAAATTCTAGTATGGGCTTTAATGTGCTTCCCAGGTTTTCACTCAGGCTTCTTTTCCTGCTGTTCTCCATTCCTTTCCACATTTCATAGAGGATTGGTACAGACTTCCAAAATTCATTCACAGGAGCAAGTCTGGAGTCCACTGATTTCTTCTCAAAAGGCACCCTATCCCATCAGATAGCCTCTGCAGAAATAAAATGAATACATGTAACAGGTGAGCAGAAAGCAACGCTGCAAAAGGTCAAATTTTATGATGAATCAAATAACAATCCCAAAATATAACTGTTACTTCGCACTACAGTTCTGGCTAAGACCTTTCCCCCATCAACCCAAAAAAAAACAAATGACTAGGCCTCAGTTCTATTATTCCTCCCCTCAAAGAATAAAGTTACAAAGCAATACTAAATATATAGAGTAAGAAAAATAAGCAAAGAAAATAGTATGTAAAAGTTAAGATTCAGAAGCAAACTAGGTGTGGTGGCAAACGCCTGGCATCTTAGCACTCAGGAGGCTGAGGCAGAAGGATCAAGGGCTGGAGTCCAGACTACAATGCACAGAGGGACCTTACTCAGAAAGTCAAAGTCCTATCTTCTTTGGACCCTTAAAATTTAATGAAAATTGGCTTGGATTTCCGAAAACCCTAGTTATTATCAGAAGGGACAAAAAGAATGGGGAGCTACTCACCGAGGGACATCCATCCAGAGCCCTTGAGAATGTGCGGAAGCCTCTGCCTCTGCACCTCTCTTTGTTTCGGAAATACCTGGGGAACAGCTAGGGGCTTTTGCTGTACCTGTTGATGAACTCACACTTCATGTTCATCAACTAGAAGATCCTTTTATTAAACAGACAAGCTAGACCCCCAAATCTCCTTTAAATGAAAGGCTTATATTTGGCATGATAAACTTCTAAGCTTTTCATGTTATGATAAACTCTTGGATCTATTAAGAGGTAATATGCAGGATCAGAAAAATAGAAAAAAAAACTATGTGTTACTATGCATATTGGGAAAGGATCTAAACCCTTGATAGCCGGGCATGGGTTGCTCACACTTGTAATCCTAGCTACTCAGGAGGCTGAAATCTGAGGGTTGTGGTTCAAAGCCAGCCTGGGCAGGAAAGTTCGTGAAACTCTTATCCCCAATAAACCACCAGAAAACTGGAAGTGACGCTGTAGTTCAAGTGGTAGAGTGCTAGCCTTGAGGTGAAGAGCTGAGGGACAGTGCTCAGGCCCAGAGTTCAAGCCTCACAACCAACCAAAAACAACAAAAACAAACAAACAAACAAAAAACCTTGACAGCTTCAGAACCTCTCCTCGTGGCTTTGTCTCTGCCATTCACTAGAAGGCTGGGGAAGCCTGACTCAGTTTTCTAATTTGTAAAACTAAGTTACTGCATTGTGTTTTATGATTTATGATACCTATTATTCTAATAGAATTTCAAGTTTCTTCACCTGAAAGGTATGGTTTAAAAACTAGTGAAGCCAACCAGGCACCAGTGACTCACACCTTTAATCCTAGCCACTCAGAAGACTGAGATCTGTGGATCAAGGTTTGAAGCCAGCTAAACTGTATGAGGTTCTTAGCTGATTAGCCAGCAAAAAGCCAGAACTGGAGCTGTGGTTTAAGTGAAAGAGAGACAGCTGTGAGCAACAAAAAACCCAAGTAAGAGTTTGAGGTGCTGAGTTCAAACCCTAATACCCAGCACAAAACCAAACCAAAACTAGTGCCTACTACAGTGCTTCGCTCATGGCAAACACTCAACAGTCTGATTTTCCTCCTCTTAATTTCTTAACTCCATACAAGGCTGTGTACAGCCAAGGAAACCTACATGGAATTCATACCCTTATCCTTCTACAGTAATACCCTGACTAATCCACACTTTAATACATCAACCCTAATATAACCAATACTTCCCAACTTCCTCACCTGACCATTGAAAAAAATGAGAAAAAGGCCCTTTAGATATATGCAGTGATTTGGACGATATCGCATAAACTACTATAACTAATGTTTCAACAAAAAGGGTATTTTAAGACCTAGGCTTCATAACATAAGAAATATCTGACAAGATTCAAAGCAAGCATGTGCTGATGTGTGTGTCCAGAAGGATCTCCCCAGCTGTCTTCCTCTAAAGAGGACTCTTTCCAGATAGGTTCCTGTCATCTTTATATCCGATTTCCCTACCCTCAAGCTTGGATTTAATCAACAATCTTGAGTACTGACCTCTACCAGGGATTAAAGACAAACATTTACATCATTGCAAAAGAAGCAATTCCAAGGATTATACAATTTCCAAGGATTTTTTTTTTACAAGCAATAGGTAATAGGCTCAATTAACTTAATAATCAAATGCCTGAGCTAAAAAATAAACACTTCTTTTCTCATTTAACATACTTCCTAGGGATAGAACCCACAACTAAAATAACAAGTAAGAAAACTAGATAGAGTAAGAGCAGAACCCCTCCTATGGACAAAAACAGCTCACTTCTGTTTGCTAGAAAATGGGGTAGGAGTCTCCATTTTTTGCTGCTCTGCTATGGAAAAGCCTCTTCCAACACCAATATATTTTACTGGCTGTGATGAGTTATTTCCAATATGAACAGTGCAAAAAGGAAGATAAAACAGCTGAAGTACCTAAGTCTTCACATAGTTAGGCATTGATCAGAACTGTTTCCCCAGTCAAAAGTAAGAGCCACTGACAAAGGAACTTGCCGGGCTACATGGCTACATAAATAACCAAATGAAAAAGATCTACATGCAGTCTCTTTCCATCCAACCAGAGCTACCTCAGGAACATGACTACAGGATGAGCAGGCCTGACTTTCTAAGAGAAGCCTACCCATTCCATTCTACCCCAGATGTTACTGACAACAGATAGAATGAGGCATAGAATAAGCAAACTTCTAAAATTCAAACACACTAGGAAATCAACATAGATGGTGGTATCTGACATTTAATGCAATCCCTAAAAATAAAATAAAATTATCAAGAGTTTATCTTTTGGGGATGCTTGTCCAAAGTTCCTAGTTATTTATGTGATCAGACTCACCTACACTTCAAATTAATGGTGCCAAATAGAAATGTTTCTACAAAGCCAATTTCTTTTTCTGCCAAGGAGATTTTAAACAAATATAGCAGTGGTGCTCACTAGACTCTATGTTGAAAATGAACTATACAACTTGGTGGAGACAGAGGGGAAAACTGGGATAGAGTAAGGGAAGTGGTACATTGTACAAAAAGAAATATACTCTTAGCCAGGCACTGGTGGCTCATGCCTATAATCCTAGCTACTCAAAGGCCAAGATCTGAGGATCATGGTTCAAAGCCAGCCAGGGCAGGAAAGGCCGCCGTGAGAAGCTTATCTCCAATAAACCACTCAGAAAACCAGAAGTGGCACTATGGCAAGTGGTAGAGCGCTAGCCTAGAGCTGAAGAGCTGAGGAACAGTGCTCAGGCCCAGAGTTCAAGCCCCACAACTGACAAAAAGAAAAAAAAAAAAAAAAAGAAATGTACTCTTTACCTGACTTATGTAACTATAATTCCTCTGTACATCACCTTTATAATAAAAATTTTTTAAGAAAAAAAGTATTTTAAATATCTTGAGTTAAAATAATTGTTAAAATATATATTACAGCTGGATTCCAGTGGCTCATGCCTGTAATCCTAGCTACTCAGGAGACTGAGATCTGAGAATCCAGGTTCAAAGCCAGCCGGGGCAGGAAAGTCTGTGAGACTCTTATCTCCAATTATTATTATTATTATTATAAAACCTAAGCTTTTTCCTTAAGGGAAGGAGTGGGCTAAAAGGGGTGGGTGAGAATGTGTAAGGGGTAACAATGATCAAGCTGCATTGTATACATAAACTGCTTTGTTAACTGGCAAATCTTTTGTGCAACTAATTAAAGATAATAAAATAAATATAAAAATAAAGTTATGTTTTATGTTGTATTTTTATGTTTTAAATATACCTACACACAGGCCTAAAGTCATTTTATATAAAACTTTTAATAATTCTGTGCCTGAAACAAAGTTTCATGGATTGGAATTTTCCACTTGTGACATTATGCTGGTGGTCAGAAAGCTTTGCACTCTGGACTTTGGGGACAGAAATGCAGAACCTTAAACCAACACTGCAAGAGCAACAACAATTACTGGCTTGAAAATCTTCCTTACTACTATTAATACTGGGGTCTTATTTTAGGCATTTTACTTATTACTACTTACTACTATTAATACTGGAGTCTTATTTAGGAATTTTGAAGAAAAAACAAACCATCTCCAGTCTCAATGCTATAGGAAAATAAAGTTTTTCATGAACACGCATGGGTAAAAAACCAAAATGACTATAACCTAAGGCAAGTCAATCATGTTAGAAATTCCTTTGATTTTTCATCTGTTTAAATGAGTGTTAAACAACTGTCCTGATTTTATGTTGTCTGAGTAATTCTTTTGCAGTTCATACCAAAAGTTAAAATTGCTTATTCTGTAAAATGTATTTAAACTTACGGCAGTTTCATTCTCATGAATACCCGCGCCATGAAAAAGCTCAAAAGGACACAGACAAATCCAATGAATAGCAGAAGGAACCTATTCAGTTTGGGAATATTTGGTGCATTGGATCGGTCCAGGATTATGAAACCTAATCCTCCCATTGTAAACAGGAAGCTGGATGCAAGGCCTTCCATAATGTACTGTCCATTTACTCTGAAAGAGAGAGAGCATAGCAACACAAACATTTTTAGAAAAGGAAAGTTCCTTGCAGATTAAAATTTCAATTTCTGTTGACATTAAAACATTTTTGTGCTAACCTTCTTTTCTAACTCTTAACAACCACTCATTAAGCCTCTGCACACTCATCTGCACATTCATCCAACGAATACTTATGGAGAGGCATATATATACCAGCCACTGTTCTAGTATGTTCTAACTATGCAAGCAATGAATAAAACAGACAAAACCTCTGTCTTGGCTGGGAATGTAGTTCAGTGGTGGAGCACATGCCTAGCTGCCTGGATTTACCCCATTCCCCCACTTCCTGGGGGAAGGAGTGGTCTGTCTTCATATGTTCAAAGTATTTTTAAAACATCAACTAGGGCTGGGAAGGTGGCTCAGTGGTAGAGCGCTTGCCTTGCATGCATGAGGCCCTGGGTTCGATTCCTCAGCACCACATAAGCAAAAAGAAAAAA
>NW_012267286.1:6764269-6771376 GCF_000151885.1 Dipodomys ordii
AAGCTGGAAGTGGCGCTGTGGCTCAAGTGGTAGAGCACTAGCCTTGAGCTGAAGAGCTGAGGGACAGCGCCCAGGCCCAGAGTTCAGGCCCCACAATTGGACCAAAAAAAAACAAAAAACCATCAACTAATGTAGGGTCTGGGAAGGTGGCTCAGTGGTAGGTACAGTGCTTGCCTTGCATGCATGAGGCCCTGGGTTCAATTCCTCAACACCTCATAAGCAGAAAAAGCCAGAGTGGTGCTGTGGCTCAAGTGGTAGAACTAGCCTTGAGCTAAAGAGCTGAGGGACAGTGCCCAGGCCCCGAGTTCAGGCCCCACGACCAACCAAAAAAAGCAAAAAAAAAAAAAAAATCAACTAATGTCTATATAATGTCTATATACATCTTAAGTATTAGCTTAAAACTCAATTGTGTATTTGAACTCAACACAGAAGCAAAGCTTTCAAATGTTATGTCACTTTAATTTCTGCTGTGATCTCAAATTAATTTTCAATTGATTTTTTTAATTAAGTTTGAACTTTCCAAGAAATGTTTCTTGGAAGCTGTCAGTGCCAGTGGCTCAAGCTTATAATCTTAGCTACTCAGTAGGCTTAGGACTGACTAGAGGACTTACAGTTTGAAGCCAGCCAGAAAGAAAAATCTGTAGGACTCCATCTCCACTTAACTGACAAAAATTAGGGCTGGAGACGTGGCTCAATGCTAGTCTGATTTTCCTAGGAATACAGTTTTGTTAAATTTTCAGTTCGGGGACCTCAAATTTCTCCATTTAAGAAATACCTATGGGGAGCCGGGCACTGGTGGCTCACTCCTATAATTCCAGCTACTCAGGAGGCTGAGATCTGAGGATGGCGGTTCAAAGCCAGCCCAAGCAGGAAAGGCCGTGAGACTCTTATCTCCAATAAACCACTCAGAAAACTGGAAGTGGCACTGTGGTACAAGTGGTAGTGCACTAGCCTTGAGCTGAAAAGCTGAGGGACAGCGCCCAGGCCCAAGCCCAGGCCCAGAGTTCAAGCCCCATGACCATCCAAAAAAAAGAAAAAAAAAGAAAGAAATACCGGAGCAGGGGGCAGGGAATGAAGGGGGGGAGTAAGGAGGGGCTAGAGGCGGGGTTTACAGAAAAGGTGGGACAAGGTGAACAGGTGAACAGATACAGCAGTGGTAGTCATTAGACACTATGTGGACAATGAACTATACAACTTGTAGATTTGAATAGGACAGGAAAACTGGGAGAGAGCAAGGGAAGTAGTGACACTGTCCAAAAAGAAATGTACTCTGCCTGACTTATGTAACTGTAACCCCTCTGTACATCACCTCTACAATAACAATAAAATATATTTTTTAAAGCATACAGGTATGATACAGAAGTTATTAGATAATACAGGATGTATTATCATTAACTAATTGTTTCCATTAAAAATGTATTGGGGGGGCTGGGAAGGTGGCTCAGTGGTAGAGCGCTTGCCTCGCATGCATGAGGTCCTGGGTTCAATTCCTCAGCACCATATAAGCAGAAAAAAGCTGGAAGTGGTACTGTGGCTCAAGTGGTAGGGTGCTAGCCTTGAACTGAAGAGCTGAGGGACAGCACCCAGGCCCAGAGTTCAAGCCCCATGACTGACCAAAAAAAAAAAAAAATGTATTGAGAAGCTAGGCACCAGTGGCTCATGTCTGTAATTGTAGCTATTCAAGAAGCTGAAATCTGCGGATTGTGGTTCACAGCCAGCCCAGGCAGGAAAGTCCATGAGACTCTTATCTCCAATTATCACCAGAAAACTAAAAGTAGCCCTGTGGCTCAAGTGGTAGAGCACTATCCTTGAGCACAAAAGTACAGGGACAGCACCCAGGCCTGAGTTCAAGCCCCAGGACCAGCACCAAAAAAAAAAAAAAAAAATTGCATTTAGTATTCAAATTCAAATAGAACTGAAGAAGAGAGTATTAAACAGTCTCCTTGACATAAGACCTCCAATCAGCAGTTTGTTCCAGAGATCTACAATGTCTTTCTAGAATTATTACTTATTTATATGATTTATTGACAGAAGTGGGTTTGAACTTAGGGTCTTGCCCTACCACTGAGCAAGGCCACCTTTAGCCAAGGCGTATTCTATGTGTCCAAAAGCATTACTGTAAATATAAACATATCGATATTTAGGTAGGTGTTCATCAAGTAGATTTTAGAGCACTGGATAAGCTCCAGTGAACCAAAGCTCACTGGAATGGTGTTTCATTATGAAAATGGAACTCTTAAGATCTCAAAATCCTTTTTCTTTTTCTTTTCTTGCCAGTTCTGGGGCTTGAACTCTGGGCCTGGGTGCTGTCCTTGAGCCTCTTTGCACTCAAGGCTAGCACTCTACCACTTGAGGCATAGACCCACTTTTGATTTGTCTGAGTAGTTTTTGGAGATAGAGTCTCATGGACTTTCTTTCCCAGGCTGGCTTTGAACTGTGATCCTTAAAGCTCAGACTCATGAAGTAGCCAGGATTACAAGTGTGAGCCAACAGTGCCCAGCTTCCTACAAAATTTTTTTTTGGTTGTGGGGCTTGAGCTCTGGGCCTAGGCACTGTCCCTCAGCTCTTCAGTTCAAGGCTAGCGCTCTACCACTTGAGCCATAGCGCCACTTCCAGTTTTCTGATGATTTATTGAAGATAAAAGTCTCACGGACTTTCCTGCCTGCGCTGGCTTTGAACTATGATCCTCAGATCTCAGCCTCCTGAGTAGCTAGGATTACAGGCATGAGCCACTGGCACCCAGCAAATTTTTTTAACTGTTTGTGTAATAAATATCTTAAAAGGGTTGACACTTTGGCTCAGTGATAAAGCACTTGCCTATACTGTGTAAGGCCCCCCATTCAATCTTCTCTGTACTTCTAGGGCACATGGTCTGTCATACTTCCTCAATGTAGCTACTACATCTTGAAAGTAGTCACAGATAGTATGGACACACTTAATCCCAATAAAATTCTATTTACCAAAAAAAGTCCAGGGCAAGGATGGTAAGGGGAAACAAAGGAGGAGGCAACAATGCTTGACAAGAAATGTACTCATTACCTTGCTCATGTAATTGTAACCCCTATGTATGGTATTTTCACAATAAAAAAAAGAATATAATTTTTTAAAAAGTCTACATTTTGCTGACCTTCAAAATAGTCTATGATTGTAAACTACCCTCCTTTAAAGTGGTGATATATAATCTTTTTCCGTTTTTTTTTTTGGTTAGCTATGGGGCTTGAACTCGGAACGTGGGTGCTGTCCCTGAGTTCTTTTGCTCAAAACTAGTGCTCTACCATTTTGAGGCACAGTGCCACTTTCAGTTTTTGAGTGGTAATCTGGAAATAAAAGTCTCATGGGGATTTTACTGTGTGGGCTAGTTTTGAACCATAATCCTCAGATCTCAGCCTCCTGAGTGGCTAAGATTACAGTTGTGAGCCACTTGGAGCCCGGCTTGTAGTATTCTTATTTTCTAATAAATTAATAATATACTTCTCTTATTCTTGGCCCATTTCCTGTCACTTTAGGATTATACATTTTAAAGCAGGTATTGTCTAAATGTAGATAAACTCCACAGTTTTTGCTAGATTTTTATTTCTTGTTATATAACCCAAGTTAGGCTTGAACTCCACTATGTAGCCCGGGCTATCTTTAAGCTTGTGATCCTCCTGCCTCTACTTCCCAAGCGCTAGAATTACACATACATGCCAGTTTTGTATTTTTAAATAAATTCATACGTTCCAGCAACCTTCTTTCCCACCACCAAGTCATTCAAAAAGGTATTTTTTACCTGTAGGCCAAGAAGGCTACAGGCCTCTGGTGTCCATGTTCATCAGTCATAGAGCCAACACTTGGAGGTTCAACAATAACATCATAAATTATTCCTGAATGTAAGACAATAGTACAGATTAGATTTAAATTTCTAATTTTTTTAAAAACAGGATTACAGTTTTCATTTCAGCTACTTACATTTCACTCCACTTACATTAAAGAAGCCTGCTTTGATCACATTATTATCATCAGATGAGGTCTAGCTACTCTTCTAAACATCCTAGAAACAACTCTGTTTTAGAATAACTTCTAAAAACCACTATCATCTCTAAAAGAGTTATCAATTTCATAAAAGAAAGTTACTCAGTAATACTTGCTAATATTCAAAGAATGACTCCATAGTAAGAGATGTTTAACATTAAAGGTTCTATTTTAGTTCACTAAAATGTCCCACATATCCTTGGACTTGTTTCTATAAATTGAGAGATATGCTAGAGACATTTTCTTGTGTAAATGTACATTTAAAAACACACCATCTGGCAGACAGGTGGTACTAGTGATTCACAGTTATTATATTAATGCCCATGGTTATGTCCCAGTCATGACTGTTAACATCTTCTCAAGTTCCACTGTCAATATCTACTTTTTACCTCCTCCACTGCTCTTAAACACCCTCAAGTCCTGCTTTTCTAAAGCCTTGCAGGCCTGTTTCCCTTGCCCTTGCCAGATAAAATAGTGATGCAATAATTCCCTTATCTTCTCAACCAATTTTCTTTTCTTTTGGTGCCAGTACTGAGTCTTGAACTAAGAACCTGGGAGCTATCCCTTAGTTTTCACACCCAAGACTGACTATCACTTGAGCCACTGCCCCATCGCTTTTTACTGGTTAATTGGAGATCAGTGACACAAGCTTTTCTGCCCAGGTTGGCTTACAACCTCAATCCTCAGATCTCAGCCTGAGTAGCTAAGATTTACAGGAGTAAGCCACTGGTGCCCTGCCTTCCCATCTATTCTGCAAATTCCTGGTACCTGTACCTATCTCTCATCCTGCTGTCCCTCCCTTTAACAACGTGGGATCCCTTCTCTGCAATGATCAGGACTCCATGCCCCCTTACCTCTCAGGGACTTCATCCCTTTAGACATCTCTTTCTCCAATTTCTTCCAGCTCTTCCTCATATCAACCCTCCCTTGTCTTAAGACCTATACAATTTCAAGCCTTCCTTTTCTAAAGAAAACCAGACTTCTTTCTGAAAAAAATTAGCAAATTCACCCTTCAACTGCCACCATCAATGGTGCTCTTCTGTAGGTCGCCAGGAACCTCCATGTTGCCAATTTCACTGGACAATTTTCAGCGACCATCTTCCCAGGAGCAGGCAGTCAATTACTAACATGTAACCCTTCTTACGGCTTCTGTGACACTCCCCATTTTCCTGCAACCTCCCTGAGGCTCCTCTTCTATATAACTACTAAATATCGGAGTCCCTCAAGGCTTGTTCTAAGTCCTTCTCCTTCTTATTCTTTATTTTATTCAACTCCCAGAACTTTCCAGTCTACACATATCATGCCCCATGTGTATTATCCCTACCACCCAACCTACTACAGTCTAAGTAGACTTCCCAAACCACTCATTTGTCCCTTGATCCTACCTTTATCCACACTTTTCCCTCTGCCTACCATGCCTTTTCCACTCCAAATTTGGGCTTACATGCTATTTCCTTAAAAATCATGTTCTACTCTAAATGATCCTCCTAACTCTATTAGCTCATTTATTCATCTTCTCCATTGCATTTGTGACCATTTGTAATGGCAAAAAATTATATATTTAACACACATCTGAATTATGATAAGTGGGCAAGATCGTTATACTTGTTCAGTTATCCCTGAATTAAATTGTTACTTTATAAATGTACACTCATCACATATGTGTGTGCCAGTATTGGGGCTTGAACTCAAGGCCTGGGCATCATCCCTTAGCTTTTAAGCTCAAGGTTGGCATTCTATGACTTGAGACATAGCTCCATTTATGGAGTTTTGATGGTGAGTTAGAGATAACAATCTCAGACTCTTGAATAGTTAGGATTACAGGTGTGAGTCACCAGAACCCACTATACACTCACAAAATTTTTGAAGAGAATCCTTTTCAGTGATTAATTCCTGTACAAACTATTTCATAACCTTGACCACTAAAGATTGTCCTTTCCACTTTCCACCCAGAGACTGAGACAGAGAATCTCTCCTACAAACGCAGAAAACTAAGAGCCGGGGTGCAGGTGGCTCATGCCTGTAATCCTAGCTACTCAGGAGGCTGAGATCTGAGGATCCAGGATTAAAGCCAGCCAGGCAGCAAAGTCCTTGTGACTCATATCCCCAATTAACCAGTAAAAAGCCCAGAGTTGGAGCTATGGTTCAAATGATAGAATGTCAGCCGTGAGTGAAAAAACTAAGGCCAGTACACAAGCCCTAAATTCAATCCCCAGCAGTGACACACAAGGGCACACACACCTATGCATGCATGCATACAAACACACACACACACACACACACACACACTAATGCCTACACACACTTGATCAGTTTCCTATTTCTCTCTCTTGGTAGCAAGTATTCTCATAGCCTATTTATGAAAATGACAATAAAATGATTATTCTCCTACAAGTAGAACCACTTCTGCTATCCTGAAGAGCTTTACTTTAATATTCCAAGTTAAGTATACCACTGTCCAAACTCTAAAAGCAGTCCTAAGTAAATCTTAGGAATGGTAGCTTGGGAAGGAGGCTGCTCAGAGGACTGCAGTCAGACTGCCAACTCACCACTAAACCAGGCCACGCCCCTTAGCAATTTGCTACTTGAAAAAGGATGGAATGATAATCAAAAAACTCTTGACAGTAAAAACTGTCTTACTGATTCTCGTTTTTCTTAAAGATTCTCCACTTGTGGTTTTTGAAACACAGTGTCTTCTGCAAATCTCCTCTCCAGTCACAGATACTGATCAAAACCTCGTGGTCTCAGGAGATCCCAATTCATACGAAGGTAGATCGACCCAAGTGTCCTAAAGAAACCTAAGGATTGTCAACTCTCATCCAAGGTTCCAGAGGCCAGGACAAGAGAGAAGTTAAAAGTCCCAGCCCGGTTGGCCCAGTGGGCTTTTATACCTGTAATCCTAACTACTCAGGAGGAGGTTGAGATCGGAAGATGGCAGTTCGAAGCCTGTTATGGATTATCTTTCATTAACGAGCAAAAAAAAAAAAAAAAGGTTAGGAGTGACTCAAGTGGTAGAGTGCTAGCCTTGGGCGCTCAGGACGGTGCCCAGGCCTGCACACACACACACACACACACACACACACACACACACACACA
>NW_012267286.1:6771711-6774703 GCF_000151885.1 Dipodomys ordii
CCCCCCGGAGCTCGCCGGGCCCCGACCGCCCGAGTTACCTCCGGTGATGAGGAAGTAGGACACGACCACCAGCGCATACACCGTCATAGCCGACGGCATATGCACCCAGGGCGGCTTCTTCAGCTTCAGGTTGGGACATTCGAGCACCAAGAACGGGACCCGGTACAAGGCCTCCATGTTGGTGGCGGCAGGGCCAGCTGGCGGGCCTCCAGGCCCCCCCCCCCCCACGCGCCACCCGGAAGCAGGCCCGCCCTCCCTGACATCTGCGCACGCGCAAAGAAAGACCCGGCAGGTCCGCGACGCTGGGAAGCAGGGTTTATATCTACAGAAGAAAAACAAAAGGAGTTAAAAACAACGCCTAGGGACCTAACTAATATGTATATTTTCCTTCTTGTTTCGCGACTTCATCTCGAAGAAGGATCTTGATTTATTTTAATAGATAGTTGTTGGAGTATGTATCCTCAAGGACCTGCAGAGCTTCGGACGTGGCCCAGCCGGAGAAGCGGAGAGATTCAAATGCAACGGAGCCCCGCCCACTTGCTGACGCAAGAATCTTGGAAGATGATTGGACATTGCACGCTCCAGTTTCTCAGCCCTGAAGGATGAATGGAAAGGTTGGGCGAGAGTCGCCTTTTCCATAACTATTCCCCTTCCCCCACCACGAGACATTGAGAAACTAGGTTATTGGGATGATAACAATAATAACTATTCATAATAGCTAACATGTTATCTAGGGTTTTTGTTGTTGTTGTTGTTTTTGGTCAGTCCTGGGGCTTGAACTCAGGGTCTGGGCACTGTCCCTGAGCTGCTTTTATTCAAAGCTAGTGCTCTGCCACTTGAGCCACAGCTCCACTTCCAGCTTTTTCTGTGTATGTGGTACTGAGGAATCGAACCCAGGGCTTCATGTATGCTAGGCAAGCACTCTTCCACTAAGCCACATTCCCAGCCCTATCTAGAAAGGGTAATTGATGCATCTCACTAGTGCTCTAACCTAGGGAACCACTGAGGATTTTGGAGACAGCATGCCTCATTTGGTCATGCAATATTGACCCATTTACTGGGTATCCTAATAAGCTGCTAGATTTAAGTGGGACCCAGAACACACAAAGACTCTTGGCATGTGGACTGAGTAACTTACTGTATCCAACATGAAATGTTGGGATGTTAGGGATGTTCCATCATCTTTTGACAGCTCTCTATCAGTGAACCACAAAACACAGCCTTAAGATTCTGGAACCAATTTGTTCCAAGTTCTATAGGGGAATTATCTCCCCTGAGAAATATCTTCTGGCTTGCTACTGTGCCTTCACAAAGACTATAGACCTTGGACAACAAGTCACTATGAAATCTGAATTACCCATGACCAGTTTAGCATTATCTAATCCATAACTCATGTCTATGGCCACTGCTTCATTCGATCAGCAAATGCATATGTTAGGCACAAGCTCAAGTCCGTTTTGAAAACACAAGTGAGCTGTATGAGAAATTGTGCAGATAGTGTACATAGTCCATATTTCTGCCACACTATCTTTTCTTTCCCAACCTACACATGCAACACTGTGGAGAACACCCTAAGTCCAGTTGCTTGGGGAATAAAAATTGAAGACCAGATTTACAGTTAGTTCTTCCCAGTGCGATAAAATTACCTGAAAGTAATCAGCTTTGCAGTATAGTCTCACTGTGGGGTAGTTTGGGGTTGAAAGTCAGGAAGGCTTAAACAAAGTAGTAAAGAAAAAAAAATCTATCCAATGGAAGGAATTCTAGTGGTGTACTCAGTTATTCATTTTGCCAGAAAAGAATGATGGCAAGAGTTGCAAATCTCTAGGAATGCTTTGATGTATGGGTATCAGTGCATTGTTCACCAGGATGGTCAGGGTATGAATTAGAAACAACACAATTGGAAAGTTGTTGAGGAGGTCAAGGAAGAGAGGAATGAGCATTCAGGGAAGGGCAGTGTTAGTGAGAGTGCTATTCATTATTCATCTCTCCACCACTCACCAGGCAGAGACAGCTCTGTCCTAACAGCTGAGGAATCCAAGATCACCAGTGCATGACTCCTTCAAGAAAATTATACAGCCAGGCGTCGGTGGCTCACACTGTAAGCCCGACACCCAGAGGCTAAAGCAGGAGCTGATGGTAATGAGTTAGAGGCCAGGTGAAAGCTACAAACTCCCCTGTGAGGAAGAGACACACATGCCATCAAATGTGGTGTATAATGACAGGAAGTTCACAGCCGAGACTTAAAAGAGAGTGAAGAGCTGAAGACAGCTGCCTTGGGAATCACGTGATGAGGAATAAAGCACCAAGCAGATACAGGAGATCAAAGGAGCAGGAGAGCCAAGGGAGCCTGAGCAGAGAAGCTGCAGGGTGGGAAGGAAGGTCAAGCAAGTCAGCCAGAGTACAGCTGGAGGAAGGAAGCCATGGTTAGATAATTGGGTTAGCAAGAGAGCATATTGTGACAAAGGCTCAGATTCGAATCTGCCTATTTATTAAGTGAATACTCACAAATGTTTGAATTAATTTATTAATGTCTGTTGTGTGGTGACAGGAGAGCCAGATTACAGAGGGGAGACAAATTGGATGGGAATTTAAAAAAATTATGACCATGCTGCGGTGGCTCACGCCTGTAATCCTAGCTACTCAGAAGGTAAGATCTGAGAATCATGGTTCAAAGCCAGCCTGGGCAGTAAAGTCCATGACACTGTTATCTACAGTTAACAACCAAAAAAAGGCAGATGCACAGCCCTGGCTGAAATGGTAGAGCCATAGCCTTGAGCAGAAAAGCTCAGGGACAATCTTGTATTTAAAGAATCCCACGGACTCCACTCTCAAATTACTCAAGCTGATTCAAAACTTTGGCAAAGTAGCAGGGTATAAAATTAACCCTCAAAAATCAATGGCTTTTCTGTATGACAACAATGAGAAACGTGTGGCTGAAATTAGGAAAGCAACTCCATTCATAATAGCCCCACAAAAAATAAAATACCTAGAA
>NW_012267286.1:6781228-6781849 GCF_000151885.1 Dipodomys ordii
ACAACATTGAGATACCACCTCACCCCAGTTAGAATGGCTATAATCAGGAACTCTAATAACAACAGATGCTGGAGGGGATGTGGACAGAAGGGAACAGAAATTGATGCCTGGGAGTTTCTGTCTGTATTTTCCAATGTGAGAAGGTGCTGGGAATAAGTAAGAGTTAACTGGGAGGAGAGGAAAAAGACTTGGGTCAAACACTGGGAAGAAGGAATTGTTATGTAACATAAAGATCCAAATACACACACATACACATATACACATATGCATATACATATATGTACACACATACATGTATACATATATACATGCACACATGAATATTAAGTTGTAAAGAAAAGTAATTTGGTACTAAGGATCTTGTACTTAGCTTGTTTGCTCAGCTGGTACTCTACCATTTGAGCAATGCCTGCAGCCCTGTTCTTTGCATGGACTTTTCTGTCCAGAATGGCTTCAAACTTCAATCCTCCAGATCACAACCCCCTAAATAGCTATGATTACAGATATGAGCCATCCTGGCTTATACTAAACAACAACAACAAAAGTCTTACATGCAAAGATATTGCAATTTAACTGAAAAAAAATCCTATAGATGTGTGTGTGTGTGTGTGTGTGTGTGTG
>NW_012267286.1:6781899-6793963 GCF_000151885.1 Dipodomys ordii
GAGAGAGAGAGAGAGAGAGAGAGAGAGAGAGATCTGTAATTCCTCTTGTGGCCACAGTGGGGCAGGAGTTCTCTTTTCTAGGAATAAATATGCTCAATTTTACCCTAGCCAAAATATATTTTGGATATCTTGAGATTTACAGACTATATTCACAAGTATAATAAAAAGGCAAACTAATTTAAAAGAAATTTGCCTCAGTACTATGATCAAATAAGTTAATTATGCAATTAAACACTACATAAATGTAAAGGGCTTTTTATGGCACTCAGGCACGTCTGTAAAATGTAAATGGCTTACTCTTTTAATGATGAAAGAAAAATCTCGTGAAGACATCATTTTCAGATGAATAAAATATCAAACCCAGGATCTTTTACTATCTAGTTGCCTTTCAAATCATATTGACTAATAAATTAAAAAATTATTTGGCAAGTTTTGGTAACTAGATCCTAAAAATATTTCTAAATAAGCTTTTTAAAGTATATTTATTAGATTACATTTTCCAATCCAGAAATACAAAAGAATACATAAAAATGGTATAAAAAGTCATCCCACAGATGATTACTATTCCTATAAAAATAAAATTATTTGTTCAGAGTTAGAAAATAGCAAAAGATAAAATCCTGAAAAGCAATTGTCATCTTCTTTTAATGTACCTTCTTTCCTATTCCTTCTCCCTATTCATGATTTCTCAAAAGGGAATATATATGTATGTATGTATGTATGTATGTGTGTGTGTGTGTGTGTGTGTGTGTATGTGTGTGTGTGTGTGTATGTGTGTGTTTTGGGGCCTAAACTCTGGGCCTGGGTGCTGTCCCTCAGCTCTTCAGCTCAAAGCTAGCTGTCTACCACTTGAGCCACAGTGCCACTTTCAGCTTTTTCTGCTTATGTGGTCCTGAGGAATCAAACCCTTATGTGGTCCTGAGGAATCAAACCCAGGGCCTCATGCATGCGAGTCAAGCACTCTACCAACTGAGCCACCTTCCCAGCCCGAACAAATATCTTTCTAAGGTATATTTGATCCCAAGATTAGGAAAGCATTTAAAACAACAGACTTTAATCTCTTCAAAAGATTTAGAACTGAAACCCAGGCTGTAGTATGATTGCACATGTGAAATGTGGCTACAGCATAAGCAGCAGAGGCCTGTGCCAAGTGGCCAGCCCTGGCCCTGCCACTCCATTGACACCTTTCAGAGCAGGAAGGAAGCCAAAGCACTGGTGACTCATGCATGTAATACTAGCTACCCAGAAGGCTGAGATCTGAGAATCATGGTTCCAAGCCAGCCCAGGCACAAAAGTCTGTGAGACTCTTGTCTCCAATTAACCACAAAAAGCTGGACATAGAACTGTGAATGCTAGCCTTGAGCACAAAAATTCAATGACAGGGCTTAGGCCCAGAATCAAGGCAACAGAGAGGGGGGTGAGGAGAAAGAGAGAGGGAGGGAGAGGGAGAGAGAGAGCAAAGAGCAGGAAAGAAATCAAAGTCCCTTCTCACCCCCAAAAATGATCTTTCCAGAGGTATTTGGGGGTGCATTTCAAGCAGCAGCTGCTCTCATTGCCAGAAGCCTAGAGCAAAGACCTCTGTCTCTAGGGCTGTCAATTGATTCCTTTCATACCCGCTGAAGTCAATTCAACAGAACAAAAACAAAAATATCCTAGCTTAGAAATGACAAAGGACCCTTTAAGACATTGATTGGACCATACTCACACACATTGAGAACAGTATGTTTTCTATATATTGAATGAAATATCTAACTTTTTAAGAATGTTGTAAAATATTTCCATATGCACATTATATCAAAGTACTTTCCCTCCAGTTCAGTTGAAAGGAAATACCCAGAGCATTCGCCCCATCAGAATAGATGTCTCCAGCTGTGGTTTTCAGATGCCCTAACACGCTTCTGCCCAGAACTAATCAAATACAGCTTGGCACTTCAGCGTGTGTGTGTGTGTGTGTGTGTGTGTGTGTGTTTGCATGGGCACAATGCCTTACAAAGAGAAAATATTTCAGATGACAAATGCTATAGGAGAGTATCAGTTGACTTTTTGGTTTATTTCAGATATTATCAGTTGCCTTTTATCATTGAAAATGGAAGATCACACTGACCACCAGGAGCCCTTGGGTTGGTCTCCATTCATGTGTATAGAAGGCAGGTCTGTAGCAAGGCAGGAATAAGAATGGAAGTGAGCAGCCCCGGTCCATGGCGTGGACACCACAGCCCATTACATTGACCCACAGGATCTCTGAAGTCTTATTATCTTCATATTTAAGTGAGGACACTAGCCATAGAGAAACTAAGAAAGTTGTTCCACATTATCTAAGCTAGCTAAGTTAGCTAGCTATGGTAGCTCTACAGTGGAATTCCTGTTTATTTACTACAAATTATACACCTCCCCTCCCATCCCTCAGAACGGTCTGAGCTCCATGTTGGTGACTAGGAAGATTTGTTTAAATGTGATTGGGCCCAACTTTCAGAGACTTACAAAGATCTTTGATGGGACTCAGAAATCTTTTTAAAAGCCTCTCTGGAAAATTTCTGGGTTAATCTAAAGTGTAGGAACCACAGATTATATCACCAAACTGAGTTTGGATACAGAAAATACATGTTCTCCTGGTTCTGGTGGCTCACACCTTTAATCCTAGCTACTGAGGATCTGAAGACTGATCAGCCCAGCTATGAAAGTCCATGAGACTCTTATCTCCAATTAATTACAAAAAAAAAAAAAAAAAGCTGAAAGTGGCACTGTGGCTAAGTGGTAGAGTAATAGCCTGAGTAAAAAAAGCTCAGAGATAACACCCAGGCCCTGAGTTCAAGCCTAGGCATGGCACAAAAAAAAAGGAAGAAGGGAAGAAAGAAAAAAGAGAGAAAGAAAGAAAGAAAGAAAGGGAGGGAAAGAAAGAAAAGAAGGGAAAGATAGGAAAAGAGAGAAAGAGAGGAAGGAAGGAAGGGAGGAAGGAGGGAAGGAAAGAAAGAGAGAGCAAGTTCAGATAATAAACCTTATTTGGGGTCCTGGTGTTGCAATCCCAGTGAGTTCTCATTGTTGATTCTTGTCCTTTGCATTACTTGTTAGTTTTTGTATTTGTGTTGAGTAGGGCACTCTTTGACTCCAAACAGATTGAGTTACCAGTTTCCCCTGCTTGACATTCCTCTAGCAGGAGTCAATCTTTCAACCCACCATCAGGAATTATAAAACCCAGAGTATAAATAGTCCTTGAGGGAACATACTGGCTCATAGTCACACAATGGTTGGTGGCAGGTGTGTTCTGAGATTAGGTTTTTGAAGAGATGAAAAGGGAACTAGAAGTAACATGTATTAATTATCTGCGAGGTGGCAGGCATATCTAATCCTCATAACAGCCTTGGAAGGCAGGTATTGTTATTATCATTTAGGTAGTTCATAACACACAGACTCAGCGAATTCCAGTAACTTGTCAAGGCCTCATAAGGACTAGGGAGGAGAGTCTATACTCTGCACTATGTCATGCCATATGTTTGCATATATGGAAAGAAGGTGCCAACATGGGAGGCTGCGGACGTAAGAGTATATTCCATAAATTTTCCTTGAGGTCAGTATCCGCATAGTACCTGGTACACATGGTGCACAGTTAATGTTTGTTGAATGAATTAATGTGAATTCTTCCAGCCATCAAAGGGAACTTTCTAAATGCTAATGAGCTTAAAACCTTTTGATGATTTCCAATTGCCCACAGGAATGGTTCTCAAACTTATTCCGAGAGCAAAGCACTAAGAATTCATGTGCTTTTAGCAAAACATGATAGATTTATATATTGTGCCAGAAATTATCATCCATTAGGTTTTGTGCAAACAATATCTAGCCCAAGAGATGTAAGACAAAAAATGGGAATCAGCAAATTTACCCCACATATTTACATTTATATTTCTATTTTGTGAAAATTTTGTAATCTCATATTACCTTGGAGAAGATCAAAGTTTTGCAGATTGTTATTAATTTCTCCCCAAATGTTGGAGTTATCCAGATTAATGTAGAAGAAAAATATAATCTTCCCTATTATAGATAGCAGTTGAACTGCATTTATTAAAACCATGGAAAAATACTCTGTGTGCTTATGTTTAAATAGATTCAGTGAAGGTTTAGATAATAATAACCAGGTTTCCTTCATACACAAGAGTCTGATTGGATATTGGAATGTCATGTAGGACACAGGACAATTTTCAGCCAAGACTAAATTGTATATTTTATTAATGTTCCAGTAAATTCCCCAAATGCCTTCAAAGTACCATTCTAGTTTGAACCATTGATTTAAATAATCAACCAAGATCCCTAATGATTGACCTAAACAGCTAGACTTGAGGTCCTGAAGGACACTGGTGGTATCCTAGCAACCCTCAGAGCCTCCATCCCATGCCTGGAGCATAGCACGGGCTCAACTCATTAGCAGGGTAAGAAATAATGGTAGAACCAAGTCTAGGCCTTTGAGTTCCTGACTGAACAAATACTAATCCCCTTGTAACAGGGATCTTCAGATTGAGGTCCTTCAAAGTCAGGGAGCATTTCAAACTCTTGGGGCACCAAGGTTACCTGAGAGTATCTCAAGGAGTCCAAACACATTGTTAGTTTTTCTTCCTTTCTTTCCCTCTTTTCTCCCTCCCTCTCCTTCCTTCCTTCCTTCCTTTCTTTCCATTCTTTCTTTCCTCCCTCCCTTCCTTCATCTTTCCATTTCTTCCTTCCTTCCCTCTCTTCCTTACTTCCCTCTTTCCTTTCCTTTCCTTCCTTTTTTCTTCCTTCCTTCCCTTTTCCTCCCTCCCTACCTCCCTCCCTTTCTTCCTATCCTTCCTTCCTCTTTCCCTTTTTTCCTTTCTTCCCCCTTTCCCTCTCTTCCCTTTCCCTTCCTCCCTTCTTCCTTCCTTCCTTCCTCTTTCCCTTTCTTTTTTCCTTCCTTTCCTCTTTCCCTCTCTTCCCTTTCCCTCCCTCCCTTCCTTCCTTCCTTTCTTCCTGCCTGCCTGCCTAATGGATTGTGAACCCAGAGCTTCCCACTTGCTAGGCCACCGCTACACTGCTTTAATGTTCACATAGAGTCTTGTAGTTTTGCCCAGGACCAGCCTCAGTCCTTTATTCTACTAGGCACAGATACTTCTCTATCTTTTTCATCCTATGCCTAGTATCTTGTACACAGACAATGAATTACAAATTATATTTGATTGATGAAGAACAAACTAAAAACAAACTGCTGGCAAGGCTACGTGCCTTTCCACATAAGAGCCCTGGATAGGTGATTCTGGCTCACATTGGGGATCCCTAAAACTCAGATATAATGAGGAATAGGTGGAGGAGATGATACAGTTTTCTTTAACATTCTTACTTTTCCATTTCCTCTAGGTGGCCAAAAAGGGAAACATAAAGAAATCTTTAGAAGTTATAGGCACAGGTAATTATTTTCTGTATAGGATTCCAATTGCTCAGAAAATAAGTATAAGAATTGATGAATAGTTTCAGTTTCTGCACAGCAAAAGAAACAACTGCAGCAACCAAGAGACAACCACAAAATGGGAGAAAATCTTTGCCACATAAAAGATTAATACCCAGAACTCAAAGAACTGAAAAAAATTAAACAGCAAGAGAACAAATAACCCAATTAATAAGTAAGCCAGTGAGTTGAACAAGCATGTCTCAGAAGAAGTACAAATGGCTAATAGATATATACAGAAATGTTCAACATCCTTGGACATAAAAGAAATGCAAATCAAAACTATGTAAGAGCCAGGTGCTGGTGACTCACACCTGTAATCCTAGCTACTGAGGAGGCTGAGATCTGAGGATCGCAGTTCAAAGCCAGCCTGGGCAAGAAAGTCTGTAAGACTCTTGCCTCCAATAAACCACTAGAAAACCAGAAGTGGTGCTGTGGCTTAAGTGGCAGAGAGCTAGCCTTGAGCTGAAGAGCTCAGAGACAGCGTCCAGGCCTAGAAGTTCAAGCCCTACAACAGACCAAAAACAAAAAACAAAAATGAAAAACTATACTAAGATTGAGGGTATAGATGGGATGGGGCTAGATGGAAAATGATGGAAGTGAAGGTGACAGTGATCAAAATTCATTGTACAAAAAGAAAACAAAGCTGGAAGTGACATTGGCTCAAGTGGTAGAGTGCTAGCCTTGAGCAAAAAGAGGCTCAGTAACTGCTCTCAGTCCCTGAGTTCAAACCCCAGGACTGGCAAAAGAAAAAAGAAAAGAATCAAACTACTTTGTACCGTTATCAGTTTTTTGTTGTTGTTGTTTGTTTTTCTGTGTGGGTTTTGGGGCTTAAATTCAATCCCTTGGCTCTGTCCTGGAGCTTTTGTGCTCAAGGCCAGTACTCCACCACTTGAGCCACAGCTCCACTTCTAGTTTTTTGGTAGATAATTGGAGATATGAGAGTCTCATGGATTTCCATCCGAGCTCCCCCCCCCTCAGACCTCCATCTTTAAACAAACAAACAAACGAAAGAAAAGCTGTATGCTAATATCTCATGCTGCTAATCCTAGATACTTGGGATACGGAGAACAGGAGGACTGTGGTTTGAAGCCAGTGCAGACAGAAAACTGAGATGATATCTCAACCCGTAACTAGGAGCAATAGCACATAGCTGTCATCCCAAGCTGATATCAAGGTACTAGACCAACCCAGGCAGAAAAGTCTGGGAGACTCCATCCAGGAAGTTGGACTCTGCAGCCCACTTGTGATACAGCAGTTACTGGAAGCCTAAAAGTAGGCAGATCTCTACTCAGGCATGCATCCTTTCCTAGAAATAAATGGTAAAATAAACAGTGCTTGTTGGAGACCCGAAACCTGCCTGAGAATGCTCTGGCCTCTTTCAAACACCTAATTAACTAGTAGCCGTTCTCAGAAATTCCCAGGTGCACATTTAGATAACTTCCATAACAAACTACATCTGGCTAACCTTAAAACTTATCTCCAGCCCTAAGCAAACGGCGCCTGGCTAACCATAAAAGAAATCACAGGAGATACCTTTAAGATGAGCACAAGGGCCAAAAGGATAAGCATGACCCATCCCTGACCCCGGGACTTCTCACCCTTGCTTCTGCAAAGTTTTTTTTATTTTCTTTCCCTTCCCCTGTCCCTTCGGGTATATAAACCCTGCCTCACTTTAATAAAGCAGACCTTGACGCGACTCAGAACGGCTCTGTCTCTCTGTCTTTCTTAATGCGCTTGGTCTCGATCCTCTCTCGCCCCCCTTGGTTCTTTCAGGAGGTGCCCCCTCGGATCCCCCACAAAATTACCTGGCCTGCTGGACGGGTCAAGTGCTAAACAGGACTGGAAGCATAGCTCAGTGAACAGAGGCTAGCCTAGCAAATATGAGGCCCCGAATTCAAAATGCCAGTACATGCCAAAAAATAAAGAGGAAAGGAAGAGAAGGAAGAAGAGGAGGAGGAGGAGGAACAGGAGGAGGAAAGAAAGACAGAGCATAGTAGTAGAACACTTGTTTATGGGTGAGGCTCTGGGTTCAATCTGCAGTACTCAATACATGAATAAAATGATTGAAATGTTCATTCTGCTGAAATAACATCCTTTGCAATTATTTAAATTCTTAATGAAATTGGGCACTGGTAGGTTAACATCCATACTCCCAACTACTTTGGAGGCTGAAATGTGAAGGATTAGAATTGGAAGCCAGCCAGGACAGAAAAAGTTCCCTGAATTCCTTTTGAACCAACAGTTGAATGTGGTGACACAGCAAGTTCCCTACTAAGGTAGGAAATCCAAAATAAGCAGATTGTGGTGTAGGTACATACCCAAGCAAGAAACAAGAGACCCTATCTCAAAAATAAAGTGCTAAAAAAAAAAAAAGAGCTGGAGATATGGCCCAGTGGTAGAACACCTGCCTAGCAATGAAGAAGCTGAGTTCAGACTCCAGTGCCACCCCTCAAAAAAAAATTCCTAGTAAAATGCTTTAGAGAAACATCTAAAAAAGAAATAAAAACCACTGCAGTGCATGTACCATACCATTGTTTTAGTATTATATTGATCTCTAGCAAATTATCTCAAGATGAAAGAGAATTAAAACAAGCAGCCCTTTTATTTTTCCCCTTCCCCATTGGGCTAAATTGATTAGATTTAATAAGGCAAATTTCTGCTGGTCTTACTGGAAGTCTGCCATAAGCTTCGGTCAGAGGGCAGCTGTGGCTAGCATCAGGGTCATAGGGCAGGGAGGCCACAATCTATGAACTGTGGATACAATCTGACCTAACACCAGTCTTTGTAAATAAAACTTTATTGGAAGCCGGGCACTGGTGGCTCACACCTGTAATCCTAGCTACTCAGGAGGCTGAGATCTGAAGATCTCGGTTCAAAGCCAGCCCGGGCAGGAGAGACCGTGAGACTCCTATCTCCAATAAACCACCAGAAAACCGGAAGTGGCGCTGTAGCTCAAGTGGTAGAGCGCTCGCCTTGAGCTGAAGAGCTGAAGGACAGCGCCCAGGCCCAGAGTTCAAGCCCCATGACCAACAACAACAAAAAAACTTTATTGGAAAACAGCTTTGTTCATCCTGGTATTTTACTTTTGCTTTCCCATCTCTCAATTGAACAGTGACAGAGACTGTACGGTCTGTAGTCTTCACACCACTTTTACTAAGATGCCATACATACTTGAATTTCCTTAAGACCATTTGTTCTTTAGGCATGCCACAGGCCTCTGGACTCTAAATATTATGTGAGTGAATTGGACTGGACAAATACATTTTGTTTTATTACTATTATTTGCCAGTCTTGGGACTTGAACTCAGGGCCTAAGCACTGTCCCTGAGCTTCTTTTGCTCAAGGCTAGCACTCTACCACTTGAGCCACAGCACCACTTCCAGCTTTTTCTGTTTATGTGGTACTGAGGAATCAAACCCAGGACTTCATGCATGCTAGGCAAGCAGTCTACCACTGAGCTACATTCCCAGACTACATTCTATTTTTATGTAAGGTATCTCTTGACTTCAGGCATTTGCCCTGTTGGTTCCTGCCATGTTGCCAGCTCTGTGAGCTTACTATCACTGAGGCTCACTTCTGTAATCCTAGCTATTCAGGAGGTTAAGATTGGAGGATCCAGGCAGACAAATCCAAGAGACTGTTATATCCGATTAATCACCAAAAAGCAGGAAGTGGACCTGTAGCTCTAGTGGGGGCCAGCCTTGAGTTTAAACATCAAAGGACAGTGCAGAGGCCCCGAAGTCAAGCCCCGAAATGGCATACACAACAAAAGTTTGTTTCCTGCCCTGTGAAGCTTGAGGCTAGGGAAGAGTCCACTCTTCTTTTCTGGCTATTGTATTAGTATTTATCCAGAACAGTTTCTGGAACAAGGTACTTTCCAATAAGTATTTGTTGAATGAATGAGAACTCAGACAAAATATAGAACATAAATGAATGGCAAAAATTCCTATGCAATCCTTGTGTTAACCAGAAACATCCACAGAGCATCTTTTGATCCACTGCTATGGGTCTCATTCTTTAATTTAGGATGTGTTATAGACTGAAGTGTGTATGTCAGGTTTTCTGTTCAGTCCTAAGCCACAATGGGAAGGTATTAGGTGGGGTTAATTAGCTCATGAGTGGAGCCTTCAAGAGGGATGAGAGCCCACATAAAAAGAAATAGGGATAGTTTCTATCCATTACATGATACAGCACAAAAACAGCCACCACCAAAGAGGATACTGAATTTCCTCGGTCCCCACAACAGTCAGACGTTAACTGTTGTTTAAACTGACTGGTCTATGATAATTTGTTACAGGAGTTCAACCTAAGACAGAAACAAAATCTATTGAAGACAGAGTTCATCTTCTGTGCCTGCTTTACAATATAGTATTTATCACATTTAATTTCCATTGTTGAGAAACTTCAGAAACTATTTTATTCCCTCCCCCATATTCATACACACAGCACTGGATTCAATATAAAGATCATTTTAGATTTTACAGCCTGGGTGCTGTCCTTGAGCTTTTTTTTTTTTTTTCCATTGGTCCTGGGGCCTGAACTCTGGGCCTGGGCTCTGTCCCTCAGCTCTTCAGCTCAAGGCTAGCCCTCTACCACTTGAGCCACAGTGCCATTTCTGGCTTTTTCTGCTTATGTGGTGCTGACGAATTGAACCCAGGGCTTCATGCATAAAGGCAAGCACTCTACCACTGAGCTACCTTCCCAGCCCATCCCTGAGCTTTTTTTGCTCAAGGTTAGCCCTCTACTACTTTGAGCAACAGCTCCACTTCTGGTATTTTGGTGGTTCATTGGAGATAAGTCTCATAGACCTTCCTGGCTGGCTTCAAACTGCAATCCTCAGATCTCAGCCTCCTGAGTAGCTAGGATTACAGCCATGAGCCACAATGCCCAGCAAAACAAAACTGTTAAAGGGCCAATCATGATTGAATATGTATCAGATAAACAATAGGGCTCCTGATACCAACAGCATCCTTAGTAAAGTTTGGTAGTATACCATAATCTGAGTAATATCTAGTAATCTGGCCAATATCCATACTCATTTTCCTGAGAGGGAGGGAGTTTGTAGCCTTTGCCTGTTTACTAGGTATAGATGCTTTCAATAGATTTATTTCAACACTGGGAAGAAACACACACACACCACTGGTTTCACAATCCAGGATTGGACAGCTCCAGCCCAAAGCTAGTTGTAGGGGTAATATCTAATAATTGCCAAGTAGCTATTAGCAACAATAAATAATTTATCTTAGTATAAGGTGTAAGTATAGTTTTAAGTATGACGTATATACTTACACTTAGTACAATGTATAAACCACATTATTCAGAGCCGTATCATAATCTTACCCAACAAAGAGTATAAATGATTCTAGGTGTGTGCAAGTTAGAAATGCCCTCCTGATCTTAAGAGTAAAAATATGGCATTTAACTGCATTGAGCAAACTTGATTTGCTGATTTAAACATATGGAGATCTTCTGCTTTTAGAAGGAAGAGACCCCCTTCAATCTTCTAATAGAATTTATAAGCCACTCAATGGAAGGGGAAATTCTAGACTTTAAAAAGAAACCACTGACAACATTCGCATGTCTTCTCAGGAACCTGTCAAGATTACTTTGTCACATGCAGAACTGGATTCAATAAAAGCAGCTTTTCACAAAATCAAAACCCGGCCATCCATTTTGGCTGCATGGACAGAATTGGTGCTGTTTGGTATTCTTAATACCGTACTTCAAAACCAATGTATGAATCTGAAGAAAAAAAACAGCATAAATAAACACAATATACAAGAATATTACGAGTCTTAAAATAGAGAAAAATTAAAGCTAGCTCAAATGTTCAAATGAAAGGGAGTATTTGAATCAGGGCACATGGATTTGATGGCACACACAACCACGAAAATAATTTTTCAAAAGAAATACAATCTCTGGGGTTATGTGGGGGGAAAAGGGTTGAAAATTTATATATTCAGTATGCTTTCAATTTGGACTTATAATATCTTGCTTATGTTGTGAAAATGAAATGGGAGGGAAAAAATTCAACTATTAAAATTATCTGAGTAGTGAAATTAAATGAGAATTTTTTTCATTCTACTTGTCCATGCTTTCCAAATTGTCTACAAAGATGTTTCCTAAGCAAAGTAAACATACTTTTAATTTAGAAGAGGTTAAATCACTTAACATATGAAGAATTCTTTGAGAAAGTATGCTACTTTAATGCCTTAGCTTTCTCAACTTTCAAAAAGTTAATTTACTTTTGTCTTTGACTGAAACTTGACAGTCAGCCCCTGTAATCAAGAGCCTGGGCTCAACCAGTTGTCCAAACGTGAAGTAGTGCAGAGGGAAGAGCCTGGACAATTACAGTTCAATTCTTTAAAAAACCTAGTCATTGGGCCAATTAATTGATGTCAAGTTTTAAGGGACTGTTTTGATCGCATTATTTAAAAGTGCCATATCCATCATACCTCAACATAATAAAGACTGTCCAAGACCAGTTGATAGCTAATATTATACTTAATGGCGCAAAACCTAAAGCATTCCCTCTAAAATAACAAGACAACAAAGAAGAAGTTAACCAATTAAATAAGCCAATATCCTATAATGAGATACAGGAAGCTATCAAAA
>NW_012267286.1:6796573-6797838 GCF_000151885.1 Dipodomys ordii
TAACAATGTTCAAGAGGAAGTGTACTCATTACCTCACTCATGTAACTGTAACCCTCTGTATAGTATCTTTACAATAAAAAAATTAAAAAAAAAAACAAGACAAGGTGACCACTCTTACTACTCCTTTTCAATATAGTACTTAAAATTTTAGTCAGATGAATAAGAGAAATAAAATGGAAAAAAAGTCAAACTATCCTTGTTTGTAGATATGTCCTTATGTCTCAAACACTCTACCAGAAGATTATTAGATATGATCAACACATCCAGAAAAGTAGCAGGACACAAACAAAAATCGGATGCCAATAATGAACTAATGAACTCACTGAAATAGTTAGAAAAACAATCACTTTCATAGTAGCCTAAAAAAAATCAAAAGCCAACAATAACATCAGAAATAAAGTCAACCAAACATGAACACTATAAAGCATTGAAGTAAGTATATCCTAAGTCACTAAAAGATAGAAGACCTCCCATGTTTATGGGATTGACAGAATTATTATTGTCAAAATAACCTATCACCAAAAGCAATTCAGATTCGGTGTAATACCCATCAAAATTCCAATGACATTCTAAACAGAAATAGAAAAAAGAAAACCTTGAAGTTCTATAGAGCAATGCTAGAGATATCACAACATCTGACTTCAAAGCCATAATGAAAAAAAAAAAAAAAACAACCAGCACAGTACTGGCACAAAACACATAGGGCAATGAAATATGCAATCTACAAAAGTAAACCTATAAAGCTATGGCCTCTTGATCCTCAACAAATATGCTGCAAACATACATTGGAAAGATCCCATCACTCTAGTCAGAATAGCAATCATTAAATAAACAAAACCCAAGGGCCAGGCATGTTAGTGTATACCTGTAATCCCAGCTATGCAAGAAGAGAAGGGCAAAAGTGAGAGAGGAATAGTGTATCACGGCTTGAGGCCAGCTGAGTATGGTACTGTTTAAGGGATTCAGGAAAATGAGTGAGGTCTATCCTGAGTAAAAGTGCTGTTTGAATAAGCAACAGGCTGGGAGTGGCTCAGTGCCACCTATATAAAACAAAAACAAAAATTTGACTCAGAATTTGGAGTAAGAATTTCTATGGGCCTGCTAGAGTAATAAACCCGAGGGAGGGAGGGATGGGGGGAAGAAAAAAGAGGGGGAAAAAAGGAGGGAAAGAAAAAAGAAAATGGAGCCAGGCACTGGTGGCTCACACCTGTAATCCTAGCTACTCAGGAGGCTGAGATCTGAGGATCACGGTTCAAAGCCAGCCT
>NW_012267286.1:6798283-6868533 GCF_000151885.1 Dipodomys ordii
AAAGTCCCTGAGACTCTTATCTCCAATTAACCATCAGCAAACTGGAAGTGGCATTGAGGCTTAAAGTGGTAGAGCACTATCCTTGGGCAGAAAAGCTCAAAGACAATACTTAGGTCCTGAGTTCAAGCCCATGACTGTAAAAAAAAATGAAAAAAAAAAAAAAAAAAGGAAAGAAAGGGGGCAGGGAAGGGAGACAGGTAAAAGGAGAGGAGAGAAACCCAAAAGCCAATGTTGGCAAGAATGAGGGATGGATGGGTAATAACACTATGATCTTTGTACACTACTGGAGGGAAATAAATTGGACAGCCACTACAGACATCAGTATGGAGGTTCACCAGTAAATCATGACCGTTTTCATTATACATCCCAAAGAATTCATTACACCATCAGCATATAGTCAACTGCACTAGTTTACATTAGCCAAGTGACAGAAAGCCAAACTGCCAAACAACATATAAGTTCAGTAATTATGCTTTAAGAACTATCACTACCAAGAATTGCAGTTAAGGGCGTGGGGGGGGGAGTGGGGAGGAGTAGGAAAAAAATGAGGGAAGGGATAAGTATATGTGTGTGTGTGTGAATTGCAGTTAAGAAAATTCTCAAACTGTGCACTGGTAGCTCAAACCTGTAATCCTAGCTACTCAAGAGGCTGAGATCTAAGGACCGTGGTTTAAAGCCAGCCTCGGCAGGAAACTCCATCAAACTGTAATCTCCAATTAACTACCAGAAAACCAAAAGTGGCACTGTGGCTCAAGTGGTAGAGCGCTTGCCTGAGTGAAGAGCTCAGGGACAAGCACCCAGGCCTAGTTCAAGCCCCATGACTGACCATGACCATAAAAATCTCAAAAATTTGGGCTGGGAAGGTGGCTCAGTGGTAGAGCGCTTGCCTTGCATGCATCAGGCCCTGGGTTCCATTCCTCAGCACCACATAAACAGAAAGAAAAAAGCCGGAAGTGGCTCTGTAGCTCAAGTGGTAGAGCGCTAGCCTTGAGCTGAAGAGCTGAGGGACAGCGCCCAGGCCCAGAGTTCAGGCCCCCATGACCAGACCACCCCCCAAAAAAACTCAAAATTTGAATGCCAATTTAAGTCACTTAACAGTTCTGTGATTCATCCCCCACTTATCTTCTGTAATATGCTTTAGCATTTCTACTTACTTAGCTGGGCATGGTATCTTAGGCCTGTTACCCAGCTCTCAAGAGCTCACACCAGCCAGGGCTACATATCATCCATCTTACCTCCAGAGAAAGATGACCTAGAACAGGTTAGCTGGCAAAAGACAAGTGGCAACATTTTAGCCTTTTACCCTAAATGTATTCTAGAAATAACAGTGCCACATCATGATCATGCCAATTACTAGTTAATCCCTCATTGATAGACGTAACTATTTTTGTGGAAGGGCCTGGGGCCTGCTACTGAGCTTTTTTGCTCAAGGCTAAAGTTCTACCACACCTCCACTTCCCATATTTTTGGTGATCAACTGGAGATAAGAAAATCTTAAGGACCAGCTCATGAACTGGATCCTCAGGCCTCAGCCTCAGGGGAAATGGTAAACTACCAAGTTCCCTAAGTAAAGCCAGCTGCTACAGTACCTGACCTAGACAAATGGGCTGCCATTTTACCAAGATAGAGGTTTTTGGTCTGACAGAATCGGAAGGAATGGAGGCTACAATGCTTGATTAGAAATGTACTAATTATCTTGCCTACCTAATTGAAACCCCTCTGTACAGTATTTTCACAATAAAAAAAACTGAAGGAATGTAGGGAGTGTGGTACTGATTGAAATAGTGTTAACATGTTATCTGTATAATAGATAATCCCACTCCCCCCCACAAAAAATAGGCTTTTATATACAGAGCATTCAAACCAAAGCTAGTTCTCTAAGCATTAGAAAGAATGAGCCAGGTGATTAAGAACTTTTACAGCGGCTAGGTGTGGTAGGCTTTCCTGTAATCCTAGTGATGGGAGTTAATAAGGTCTTCTGGAGGCCAAATGGGCAAACAAGTGGAAGACCAAGGTTTTCCACTTGCTGATAAAGGAGTTCCAATGGCAAAGTGCTAAGGAATGTTTGCATACACAAAAGAATTCTGGTAACCAGACCTTCACCTAGTTTCCTTTTGGAAAAAAGTGGTTAACTAAAACTTATTAGACATCTTTTGTCTAATTATACAAGAGACATTATACAAAACAATACTCTGATATTTTATTGCTCAAAGCCTTTTTATTTATCAAAAAGGTTCCTTCTTTGCTAGCAGTTTAGAGACCTCTGGCGTCCTAGGCCCACACAAGCAGCTTCCTGTTTTTATTTAGCTTTCTGACTCTGTGCTTGTGCCTTCAGCACTTTCACGACGATTTTCTGCTCCTCAATAAGGAAAGCACGCTTGATCCTAGAAAGGAAAATATACAATGAGTAGTTTCTAAAAATCAACCTTGGTTTGTTCAATTTAACAATGACAAGTACCATAAAAAGGAATGAACAAAGCATTATAGGAACCCAGAAAGGAAATGAAAGTCGAACTGAAGTGCCAAACCTCCTAGCCCAGCCCTCACTCTGTACTGGAACTACAAACAAGCAGTGTCAGTGCGCCAACTCACACCCACAGGAACCACACTGGCACTGCTAAGAGCTCTACGTTTAACATAACCCATGCTACATTATGACCCAGCAGCAATAGTGGTGGGTAATTCACAAAATGTCTTTATCACATTAAAAACTTTTCAGGGGGCTGGGAAGGTGGCTCAGTGGTAGAGCACTTGCCTTGCATGCACGAGGCCCTGGGTTCGATTCCTCAGCACCACATAAGCAAAAAGAAAAAAGCCGGAAGTGGCGCTGTGGCTCAAGTGGTAGAGCGCTAGCCTTGAGCTGAAGGACAGCACCTAGGCCCAGAGTTGAGGCCCCACGACCGGAACCCCCCCCCCCGCAAAAAAAAAAAACTTTTCAGTAAAAACCAGCTTTGTGCTAACTAAAATTAAGGGGTAAAGGAGCCAGGGCTTGTAACTGTCTTAATACACATGTCCTAATCCTAAAACAAGATTAGGTTCTGCATACCTTAAGAGACCAACAATGCAAAAAAGCCAAATTCCTCTAGCTTACAACATTACTACTTCCTCTCTACTTGTTTTCCTGTTTCTCAAGTGAAATCATATTTATCTTGTCTTTGCATTATTAATACAATGTCTTGCTACCCCCTCATACTATCATGCAAAGGTTTGGTGTCCAGATCTGACTTCGTACTTCTATAGAACTGAGTGAAATAGAACTTAAGCTTCCCTACCAAGTCTATCACTTCACTCATGAAGACCAATCACCTGGAAGTTCATTTTTTTGAGGCAATTTAATATAAGGCTAGGGTTAAAATGGATTAAGCCATAACTAGTAGTTAGCCATGTGAACTTGAGCAGTACATCCTGGTTTCTTGGCAAAACAACAAAAACTCTTCCCAGAGGAAATTGATACTGCTACCACAGACTTAGTAGGGACTTGATACTACCACACAGGCACTTGGCACATTTATCTTCACAACTCTACCATCACTCCTATCTTTCAATATCCAAAAGACGGTCATCTTTCTGAACTCTTTCCCTAGACTTCGGTTCTCAAAGCAGTAACAAGTTCACTATCCTTTAGAAACTACATGTGAATACCCATCTCAGTTTAAAGAGTCACTTCATTCTGCTGTTTGTTTCTAACACACCAAAGGCAAAAGTTCTCTGGCTCTGCCCCCAAAAGACTTAATTCCCTACATTTTAAAGAATCAAGCTAATTCCCTGGCCCTTTAAGGCCTTTCAACCTCTGTTGTTGATGACCTCCTACCAAGCTCTGCAGCAGCTACACTGTAACTACATGCTGCTATTTCCCTATACATTTTAAAGACCTTCCATCCTATGAACAACCACTAGGTTTTCTTACCTACCCTCCTCTACAAATGTCTTACATTTCTACATCTAGCTTATGGATTATACGTTATTTAATCTGATATAACCAACTGTTTCATATATCACCAATCACCTGCACTCAGGGAGGGTAAAGCATGCAACTTATTTTTTCCTACCAGTCTTCATAGACAAGTCTGTGTCTATTTAAGAAAACCACCTTGATTTTGCTTACCTGTCCCGGACACATTTGGCACACATGGAACCACCATAGGCTCTGCTGACATGTTTTTTTGTTTTAGACAATCGCATGAGGACTTTAGGTCTCACAGCACGAACCTGTATAAAGAAAACAAAGATTACAGAAAGAAATTTCCCTGGGTTTTAAATGATACAATGGTGTATCGACTCATCTGAAGAGCATGTCACTGTACTTCTCTCAGTTTTTAAAGGTCTGTGTTCTTGGAAAATGGGGATCTTGAATGTTCCCCTCCATCCAGAAGCTCAATCCGTGACTTGTTAATGTTTTCCACAACAGGAGGACCACTTACCCCCCGAAGCCGGCCTGGACATACACCACATGCAGATTTTGGTGCTTTTCCAACCTTTTTGGTGTAAAGGTAAACAATTCTATTGCCAGGGGTTCGGGACCTAGAAAGAGAGAATAGGCAACAGCTCAGCATCTCAAAGAATAAATGACAGGATGTATTCGAATTTTGGAAATACTTACAGCCTGGTTTTGTTAGAGGCTGTGTTGTAGGAAAGCCTACGGCGGTATGTCAATCGCTGGACCATTTTGATGGCCTAAGTAAAAAATGATCAAGTTTTCCCATTAAAAATCTAATACACATCTCAAAGCATCATCACATAATTTATACATATATGCACATGTGTATAATACACTATTCATTCCCATATATAAAAATTACTTGTATTTAGAGGTTACTTCTAGGAGGCAATGTTAGTTCTACTGGAGACAATCAAACATGACTCAGTTATTATGCTCATTGTTTGGAGTGGTGGCCAGAAAAGCACAAGCAAGTTATAAAAAACACTATATGGGGGGCTGGGAAGGTGGCTCAGTGGTAAAGCACTTGCCTTGCATGCTCGAGGCCCTGGGTTCGATTCCTCAGCACCACATAAGAAAAATGCCGGAAGTGGTGCTGTGGCTCAAGAGGTAGAGCGCTAGCCTTGAGCTAAAGAGCTGAGGGACAGCGCCCAGGCCCAGAGTTCAGGCCCCACTACCGGCCCCCCCCCCCAAAAAAAACTATACGGGCTGGGAAGGTGGCTCAGTGGTAGAGCGCTTGCTTTGCAATGCATGAGGCCCTGGGTTCGATTCCTCAGCACCACATAAGCAAAGAGGAAAAAGCTGGAAGTGGCACTATGGCTCAAGTGGTAGAGCACTAGCCTTGAGCTGAAGAGCTAAGGGACGGCGCCCAGGCCCATAGTTCAGGCCCCACAACCAGGCCCCAAAAAACAAACAAACAAAAAAACTATACAACCAAGCACTAGTGGCTCACACTCGGCCTTGAAGATTGCAAGAAAGTTCATGAAACTCTGGGCTCCAAATAATCCCAAAGCAGGAAGTGGAGCTGTGACTTAATTGGTAGAATGCTAGCCTTGAGCAGCTCAGGGACAGCACCCAAACCCCAAGACTAGCACAAAAAAAAAAAAAAAAAGGAAAAAGAGTTCTCCATCGAGTCCCTTACAAACTGGCAGAACATGGGGCCAGGAGCTCACATAGTTAATCAAGAATTATCACCTAAAATTCTTTTTTTATCTAATTTACACAGCTGCCACTATGACTAAATTATATCCATCTATTCCAGTGCAGATCCTGGTATGGCCCTCCATGCAGTTCTAGGTATTGCCCCAAAGCAGTACCTGTGTTGAGGTAATCAATCTCTTAATGTGAATGACACCTCCCAGCCTCCATTTATAAATCGGTGTTGCTACTTATCTTGGTATGGTGCACGCCAGGCAGGTGCCAAACCACAAATTAATTCCCCAGCCCAAACGGCTTGGGTTTTGTAGTTGTTTTTTAAATCGGTCGTGGGGCTTGAATTCTGGGCTGTCCCTCGGCTCTTCAGCTCGTTCACTCGAGCCACAGCACCAGTTCTGGTTTTCTGGTGGTTAACTGAAGACAGAAGTCTCACGACTTTCCTGCCCTGGCTGGCTTTGAACCGTGATCCTCAGATTGCATCTTCCAGAGTAGCTAGGATTACAGGAGCAAGCCCACTGCTGCCCGGCTTACGACTTGAGTTTTTTTTTTTTTTTTGGTCCAGTTGTGGGGCCTAAACTCTGGGCCTGGGCACTGTCCCTCAGCTCTTCAGCTCAAGGCTAGTGCTCTACCACAGCGCCACTTCTGGCTTTTTTCTTTTTGCTTATGTGGCGCTGAGGAATCGAACCCAGGGCCTCAGGCATGCAAGGCAAGCGCTCAACCACTGAGCCACCTTTCCAGCCCACGACTTGAGTTTTAAGGGAAGCATCCAAAGGACACAAGATAACCAAGTTCCGCCAGGCTGACCCTTCTTCCAAACTTTGTGCTCGCTCCATGATAGGAATTTAAAGGAAACCGGTGGTTCACACCTGTAAACCTAAGCTACTCGGGAGGCTGACATCTGGTGATAACGTGGGAAGCCTGTCGAGGCAGATGAGCCTAAGAAACCCTCATCTCCCATCAATCAGCAAAAAGCCGGAAGTGGAGCTGTGGCTCAAGTGGTATGCCACCAACCTTGGGCAAAAAAAAAAAAGGTCTGGGACAGCACCCAGGCCATGATGCAAGCCCCAGGTCCGGAACACACACAAGGGGGTGGCGGGATGCATAGAGGAAGCAGCCTGCACTGGGTCTTATTCACTCACATCACACTAAACCCGAGGCGACCCGAAGGCCCGTGCAAAGCGCCCTAGACGTCACCGCGGCGTTCCAACACCCCAGCTGCGTCATGTTCCTCCTGCTCGGTACTGGCATCGAACACAGAAGCCAGCAGGGAGAGGAGCCACTGCCAGCGCCGGTCCCCCGCCCTCGCGCGGCCCAGGACAGGTACAGGCACGGCGCGGCGGCCTCGCAGGGCCGACCTGAACGGGCCAGTCCGGCCGCCGGCCCGCTCCCGGAGTCCGGACACGACCCCGCAAAGCCCCGGATGTGAGCTTCGGCTTTCCGCCGCTCCCGAAGGGGCTCCGCCAGGGATGGAGGGGCTCCCGAAGCTCAAAGTAGAGAGTTCTGACACCAAGGGAGCCCCGTCTACACCCCTCACCCTTCCGCCAGCTCAAGGAAATGTTTCCAAGCACTCGCGGTGCGCGCCACGGCTCGGATGGCGACCGATTGCACAGGGAATACAGACAAGAAGAAACTGGCTACCATACCTCTAGACACCGTCCCCGGAAGAGAGAAAGGAAGGCGCAAGCGAGTTCAAAGGGCAAATGTCAATGCGCATGGCCGGATGTTGCGTCAGAGGCACGTTCGTGTTGCTGAGAGCGCCGCCATGTTGTACGGAATCCAATGCACCACCCGTCCATCAGCGGGGATCCTGTTGTACGGCAGCCTCCGGGGGCGGGGCTATACACAAGCAACACCTATCAGAGAAAACTACACCTGCGGAGAAAATTACTCGGGAATCTCTGGAGAAACAAACACCAATGACACTGGAGCCAGAAAGGTCAGAGCCCGCGCGGGCCCAAGTCCACTTTGTATTTTTGTTTTTGACTGAGACCGCCCATTGGCGGGTGACCTGTCACCTGAGCCAGGCCTCCAACCCCAAAGCCTGGCCCCCAACACCAAAGCCTGGTCTCCAACCCCAAAGCCAGACCCCCCAACCCCAAGCCAGGCCCCCAACCCCAAAGCCAGGCCCCCAACCCCAAAGCCAGGCCCCCAACCCCAAAGCCAAGCCCCCAACCCCAAAGCCAGGCCTCCAACCCCAAAGCCAGACCCCCAACCCCAAGCCAGGCCCCCAACCCCAAAGTCAGGCCCCCAACCCCAAAGCCAACTTTATTTTCAAGGGATGCTGCAACGCATTTAGCCTCAAGAGAGTCAGCAGGCTCTGGGGCAAGACCTAGGTTTAGTTCCTAAATGACACTTAAATTACCTTTCAGACCTTTTTCTTGCTTGCTTTTCTTATGTCCCAGTCCTAGGGTTTGAACTCAGAGCCTGGGCGCTCAGGGCTAGTGCTCTGCGACTTGAGCCACAGCTCTACTTCTGACTTTTTGGTGCTTAGTTAGAAATAAAAGTTCACAGATTTTCCTGCCCAGGCTGGCTGGGAAACACTATCTTGTATCCCAGCTTATTTTCCTCTCATTGGCTGCATTGAATTTTATGTATTAAAAACAATAATTAAGCCGGGTGCCGGTGACTCATGCCTGTAATCCTAGCTACTCAGGAGGCTGAGATCTGAGGATCAAGGTTCAAAGCCAGCCCGGGCAGGAAAGTCCGTGAGACTCTTATCTCCAATTAACCGCCAGAAAACCAGAAGTGGTGCTGTGACTCAAGTGGTAGAGCACTCGTCTTGAGCCGAAGAGCTGAGGGACAGCACCCAAGCCCAGAGTTCAAGCCCCATAACCAAAAAAGCTACTCAGGAGGCCTGAGATCTGAGAATCACAGTTCGAAGCCAGCCTGGGCAGGAAGTCTTTGAGACTTGCACTGCTAATTAACCACACACACACACACAAAAACAAAACAAAAAACAAAGCCCAGAAGTGGAGTTATGACTCAAGTGGTAGAGTACTAGCCTTGAGTGAAAAAGCTAAAAGACAGCATCCAGACTTGAATTCAAGCCCCAGTATTAAAAACATAATAAAAGCAGTAATTAGCTCAATGTAAACATTTAAAATATATTATGGTTTTGATGGTCTTGCTTTGGCAAGTTATTTTTGAATTTATATTGGGAACCTTAAGGTACCAGGAAAGGCCTAGGTGTGTCTTGACCTCTGAGACCCTGGTAAAGATGAAAAACACTGCACATCACATTCTCTCCTTCTCTGGGCTTTCCTTTTTGAGATTAGGGTCTCCCTTTGTGGCCCACACAAGCCTGAAACTTTTAATCCCCTTGCCTCAGCCTTATAACTGCTTAGATTATAGGTGTACATCACCATACTAGTTTAATTTACTTTTGTTTTGGTACCAGTCCTAGGGCTTGAACTCAGGAGCTGGCTTTTTGCACAAAGCTAAAGCTCTACCACTTGAGCCACAGCTCCACTTCCAGCCTTTTACCACTTAATTAGAGATAAAGAGTCTCTTAGATTTCCCTGCCTGGGCTGGCTTCAAACCAGGATTCTCAGATCTTAACCTCCTGAATAAGTAGGATTATAGGTGTGAGCCTCTAGCCCCTGGCTTTATTTTTATTTGTTTATGGTACTGGGGTTTGAACTCGGGGCCTCATGTTTGCTAGACAAATGCTGTAATATGGAGCTATGTCTTGATCTTTGTGGTGTCTTTAATCCCAGGCTAAGCTGGGATTTAGACATTATATTTTCTACAAAGAGTTAAAAACTATCAGATCAT
The DNA here is from genome assembly GCF_000151885.1 of Dipodomys ordii. NCBI lineage: Eukaryota > Metazoa > Chordata > Mammalia > Rodentia > Heteromyidae > Dipodomys > Dipodomys ordii. The sequence continues at coordinate 6,807,651 of NW_012267286.1, forward strand.
TTTAACTTTCTAAATTTTAGAAATAGGAATTTTGAGAACAAATTAGATTTTTCTAATAGAAATGTTTCTGAGCCTAAAGCCCTAAAGGGGAATAAGGAAACCAATTAATTTCAATTTAAATAATCATGTCTTAAGTAGCAAATGAACTAAATTCTATTGTCAGAGAACAACTGTATGGAATTCCCTGAAGGTTGACTTCCAAATGGCATTAGTGTAGTGGTTTCATGTCTTGCTAATGTAGTATTTCTGTTGGTCTCTGTAACTTCTGTTTGTTTTTTCCCTAGACATTGTTATTAAGAGTAGAGGAGAAGAAAAGTTGAAAGATCAAAGATAGAAAATTGTGAGAAATTCCCAATAGTATTCCAAGAAACAAGGCAGCTAATAACTTCATTTCCAAAAAAAAAAACATTTCAAGAAAATATGAGAAAAGCTATTCTCTTACTCAAAAACCTGTATTTAATATATAGTGTATAAGATTTTCTCTTTGTACTTGCTAAAAAACAATACATAGCCAGGCACCGGTGGCTTATGCCTGTAATCCTAGCTACTCAGGAGGCTGAGATCTGAAGATCTGAAGATCAGGAAAGTCTGTGACACTCTTATCTCCAATAAACCACTAAAAAACCAGAAGTGGTGCTGGAGAGCAGTAGAGCACTCGCCTGGAGCTGAAGCGCTGAGGGACAGTGCTCAGGCCCAGAGTTCCAGCCCCACAACCGACCAAAAAAAAAAAAAGCAATGCATTTATGTCAGGAGGGTGAGATCTGGAGAATCATGGTTTGCTAAACCCCAAATAACCAGCAAAAAATACACTGAAGATATGGTTCAAGTGATAGAGGGCCAGCCTAGCAAGCACAAAGCTTTGAGTTCAAACCTCAGTACTGTTAAAAAAAAAAAAGATTATTTTTAAAAGTTTGTTTATGCTGGACACCAATGGCTCACACATGTAAACCTATCTACTCAGGAGGCTGACATCTGAGCCTTCTGGTTCAAATCCAAGTCCATAAGACTCTTATCTCCAACTAATCTCCAAAAATGCCAGAAATGGAGCTGTGGCTCAAGTGGTAGAACACTAGCCTCGAGCTGAAAAAGCTTAGGGACACAGGTCCTGAGTTCAGGCCCAGAACCAGAAAAGAATATTTATGATGCTGGCAATCACTATTGGTGCATCAGTAGTAGTAGTAGTAGTAGAAGTAGAAGTAGTAGTCTTGGTCCTGGGGCTTGAATTCAGAGTCTTGTGCTCTCACTTGGCTTTTTCAGTCAAGGTTTACACTCTGCCACTTGAGCCATACCTCCTTTTCTGGCTTTTAGCTGATTAATTGGAAATTAAAAGTCTCATGGATTTGTCTGCCTGGGCTGGCTTCAAATTATCATCTTCAGTTATCAACCTTCAAAGTAGTTTAGGATTATAGGCAAGACCTTCCCACATGAAGAACCATTGATGTTTTAGATACAAACATGCCAAGTATTTCCAACCATGTCTGATTTTCTGCCAATGTCTCTAAACATTAAAGCAACTCTCAAAAATATATTCATGAGATACATGTTATTAGTAAGTTATGAAAGGGATGCACTAAGTTAGGTAGTGTTTATGTCTGGATATTAACCTTGGATATGTGGATGTCGTAGAGTACAGAAACAGAGTTTGGCAGAGTTATACACTGGGCCATGGAAGGCTTGAAATGCTATATGCTCAAGCTTAGTCTCTAGTTTTGTCATGTTGTTTCCTTTGACTTTTCTTTTCTCCTGTGCCAGTCCTAGGGCTTGAACTCAGAGCCTGGGTACTGTCCCTGAGCTTTTTGTGCTCAGGGCTAGGGCTCTACCACTTGAGCCACAGCTCCACTTAGAGTTTTTTGTTTTTTTTTCTTTTGGTGGTTAATTGGTGATAAGAGCCTCAAAGACTTTCCTGCGCATTCTGGCTTCAGCTCTCAGCCTCCTGAGCAGCTAGGATCACAGGTGTGAGCCACCAGCGCCTGGCTTCCTTGTGGTCTCTTTGAGAAGTTCAAAGAAACTAATGCAGAATGTGCCACAATGAAAACTAGCATGGATGGAGAGCAAAAGGAAGAAAGAGTTAAAATGCTTAATGAATCAAAGCCTTGCTTTTCTGAAGATCCCCTTCCCCCCTGAAAACAGACACTGCCTTTGGGGACAACAAGCTCTATGTCTTTGTCCAATTATTTGAGCAAATCAAGAAAGTCATTTTCATGGGAAAGACTTGATCACACAGTACTATAGGAAATTCTAGTATATTTACACCCTTGCTCATTTCACACCAATACTATTTTTGAGCAAGTTGAAAATAGATTTGCAGACTGCCCCTCCTCCCCACCTTAAAAATGTACAATAATATCATGTTTGTGTGGAAACTTTCTCTTTGGAAAAATGTCACAACCCCATACGAAAGAGAATTAAAATCTTGTTATTTTAATTTACATCTCGCCACAAGATAAGTAAAGTTATCATTGAAATTCTAATTAAATGGGATGATTGACTAAGGTACATCAAAGAAACCAAGTGAATATGGTTGAATCGAAGACATTAATTAGTCTGCGTGCAAGAAATCCACGGGTGTCAAGCTGAGCCTGCTACAAGGAGGGGGAAAAAAAAAGAAAGAAAGACAAGAAAACGCTGGTTTCTTTGAAGTTAGGAAGGGAGATTGTGAGGGAAGTAATTGCGTCTGACTGGATCCAGTAATGAAGGGCTGTAAATCAGAACCTCAGAATCTAAGGAAAGATGCAAGGAACGAATGTGGCTGGCCCCCTGCTGCGAAGAAACAGAATGCCAAGCGCACTAATTGACCCAGCCTATTTCCCAGTGGTTCTCTGTTATTATTTATTAATTTTTAATTTCTGAATTATTTACGTCCTGGGAAATTATTCTTGACAGCCTGTTAGACGTGCCAGAGTTAATGGAGGATGAAAGGATGGGTACTAGTATTAGCAGGTATAGTCAGGGGCTACTGGATTTAATGATTTGGGGAGAAGGGGAAAATGGATTTCACTTCTCTACTACTTTAGGGGGAGACACCAGTTATTTGATTAATTGAGGAATGACCAAAGCAAAAGTATATTTGAAGTGTAAATGAGTCACTGGGATGAGCTGTTTACTTGGCTCCTTTCTGAGTGGTAGGGATTTTCTTGAAGGTGAAGATTAAAAGCTGATGAAGATATATTCACACACTTTTCAGTGCACACCTGTTTGATTCAGATTAAGCTCAGGAAAATCCTGGGATCCTAGAAAAAGGGGTATTTTCATCTTTCTCTCCTCTTTTGTTCTCTATCTCTTGCCTTCTGTCTATCTGTCACTCTGTCTCTCTTTGTCTCTGTCTCTTTCTCTCCTACTGGTACTGGGCTTAAACTCAAGGCCTCCACCTGGGAAGTTAGCTTAGTGTAATGTGTTCGCCTGGTATGCATGAAGCCCTGGGTTCGATTCCTCAGTACCACATAAACAGAAAAAGCCATCTCATGGATAGTGCCCAGGCTCTGAGTTCAAGCCCCAGCACTGGCAAAAACAAACAAAAAAACAATTCAAGGCCTCATGCTTCTTTGCTTGCTTTCTTGGCTTTGTGCTCCACCATTTGAGCTATGTCTCCAGCTGGCTTTTAGCCAGTTAATCGGAGATGGTGTCTTACAGACTTTTCTTCCCAGGCTGCCTTTGAACCATGAATCTCAGCCTTTTGAGTAGGTGCAAGCCACCTCCCAGTTACCATCTGGGTATAATTTCTTTATGCATTTTTTTTATTTTTACCTATGAACACAGCAGTCATTGTGGTCTTTATCCCTTAAGAAAATTTCTGGACCAGACATAGTGACTGATGCCTACTATTCCAGCTACTTGAGAGGTGGAGAGTGGGAGGATTGTGGTTAAAGACCAATCCAAAACAGACAGGTCATCTTCATTCCACCTCAACAAACTGAATGTGGTGCTAGCATGTATGGTCTCTGCTTCATGAGAGTTATGGTAGGAAGACTGAGGAGGGAGGCCAGTCTCTTGGCAAAAACATTAGACTCAATCTGAAAAATAAAAAGCAAAAGTCTGGGGTCTTCTGGGCACCAGTGGCTCACACCTGTAATCCTAGCTACTCTGAGGATTGCAGTTCAAAGCCAACCCCGGCAGGATAGTCCATGAGAGTCTTATCTCTAATTAACCATCAGAAAATCAGAGGTGGCACTGTGGCTCAAAGTGGTAGAGTGCTAGTCTTCAACGCAAAAGCTCAAGAATAGCATCTAGCCTTGAGTTGAGGTCCCATAACCGACCAGGAAAAAAAAAAGGCTGGGATGTTGCTCAAGTGGTGGGGTGTGTGGCTCAAATAGTAGAGAGCCTCTTTAGCAAAAGCAAGGCTCTGAGTTCGAATTTCAGTTAAAGAGGAGAGAGAGGGAGAGAGAAGAGAAGGAGGAGGAGGAAGAGAAGGAGGAGGAGGAGGAAAAGGAGGAGAAAGAGGTGGGAGAGGAAAGGAAAAGTTCTATTGACTTCTTTCTGATTAGCAATTAACCAATCAGAAAGAAGCAGTGTCTGCTAATGTCGAGAAGGAGCAATGGAAGAAGAGTATAAAGAGTGTAATGAGTAAGAGAGAGGTTGGTCTACTAGGAGAGCCAGTGGGACAGAGGTGGGTCAGCCATTCAGCCAAAGCCCAGTCATTTATGACTGCCCCCTTGCTGGCCTCCCTCCTGAGACTGCTGTGTCTGTGGTCACCATCTCTGTTCAGCTAGCCTCATTCCAGCTCTTTAAACTTGTCTTCTTAGGTCAACTTCCTCCTCCACAGTATTCTACACCAGGGCTTCTCAAATGTTAGCATGCCAGCAAATCACCTTGCCTCTTGCTACTCTGCAGGTTGGATGTAGTGGGCCTGGGTGCAGGGACTGAGATTCTGCCTCTCTAATACACTCCCCAATGGGGGTAATGTAGCAGGTCCTGGACCAGATATGCAAAATTCTTATCAAATTCTTCTCCTCTCCCCCTCCATCCTATCTTATCCTCCCCTTCTTTTCCCTCCTTCCACCTCTCCTCCCCCTTCTTTTCTTTTAGACCGAGGCTCACTAAGTAGCCAGGGTGGCCCTGAACACAGGATCATTTTACCTCAGCTTCCTGAGAGCTGGGATTACAGGCATGTGATACCATGCCCAGCTCTAAATTCATTTTCTTTAAAAGCAATACCAGTTAGGGGCTGGAGGTTTAGCCCAGCGGAAGGGCGCCCGCCTGGCTCTCACAAGGCCTTGGGTTCGGTCCTCAGCCCTGGGGAAAAAAAAGAAAGAAAAAAAAAAGCTACAAAAGACCTAAAAGCAATACTAGTTAATTCTGTCATTGAGACACCCTATGTGATTTCTTGTGCCTACAATTAAATAGAGATTCCTAGCTGAGCATGCTGTTGGCTCATATCTATGATCCTAGCTACTCATAAGGCTGAGATCTGAGGGTTGTGGTTTGAAGCCCTCCTGGGCAGTAAAGTCTGAGAGTCTTACCTCAGATTAACTACCAAAAAGCCAGAAGTGGACCTGTGGGTCAAGCTGCCAGCTCTGAGCACAAAAGCTCAGGGACAGCCCAGGCCCCAAGTTCATTCCTTTTACCAGTCATAGGACTAGATGGCACTACCAGTTGCCAATCTGTTTTCCAGATCCCAGAATCCAACTGCTCTTTTATTCTGTCAGATTCTTTTTCATGTGAGTATGTCTTTTAAAAGAAATCTCTTTATTCAAATTCTAGTGGGATTTTGCAGAAAAACACAATTAGATGTGTGGTCTAGTCTACCAGAAAAACAGTTAAATCTGTTCTTGGCTCCTTGTAAAATGAACAATGAAGCTAAGTTTCTGGGTACAGAGACCAGCACTAAGGGCTTCTGTCTTCTTCATTTTCTGGCTATGACAATGAGAAATACTATGCATATTGAAGCTCTGTGTTCCTGAGAAAAAAACACTTCGTCCTTGTAGCCAACTCATAGGGTTTTCTACCACCAGGACCAAACTTAGTGCTCACAGAGTCTGGAAACTTAAAGAGCAGAAAGCATTTCATTACCTCTGTTAGATGGGGAATAATAGCTTTCATTGAGAACAAATTCAGACTATATACTATCTAGCTTAGTGATGGTCAATGTTCAGTTGTTCTCCTATAAATAGATTGAACAAGCTAGCACTGATGGTTCACACCTGTGTCCTATCAACCCAGGAGGGTAAGATCTGAGGATCACGGTTCAAAGCCAGCCCAGGCAGGTAAGTCTGTGAGACTGTTATCTCTAATTAACCACCAGAAAACTAGAAGTGGCACTGTGGCTCAAGCGGTAGAGCACTCGCCTTGAGGTGAAGAGCTCAGGTACAACACCCAAGCCCAGAGTTCAAGCCCCACAACCAACACAACAACAACCAAAAAGTAGAGCTGTGGCTCAAAGTGGTAGAGTGCTAGCCTTGAGCAAAAGAGCTCAGGGACAGCACCCAGGCCCTGAGTTCAAGTCCCACAACAGACAACAACAACAATAATAATAAAAATAGATTGAAAAAACTGTAAGCTAAATTTCCTAGTAGGAAATTTTTCTTATTATTTTTTTTGACACAGTGTCTTACTCTGTAATGCAATAATGCAGGCTGGCCATGAACTTGCAGTCCTTCTGCTTCAGCTGCCCTAGTGCTGGGACTGCAGGTGTGTGTCACCATGCGTGGCTACATATATCATTTATTATAATTTATATTATGTTATAGGAAAGGTACATTCAGGAAGTACATGAAGTAATTAACAGTAGCCAGGCAATACTAATCCCACTCATTTTCCACTGAGTGAGAAAACACGTAGGTTTGTTGTTGTTGTTTTTTGTTGTGTTTTGGTCAGTCATATGGCTTAAACTCAGGGCCTGGGCGCTGTTCCTAAGCTCTTCTGCTCAAGGCTAGCACTCTACCACTTTGAGCCACAGCTCCACTTCCAGCTTTTTGGTGGCTCATTGGAGATGAGAATCTCATAGACCTTTCTGCCTGGACTGGCTTCAAACCATGATTCGCAGATCTCAGCCTCCGCACTAGCTAGCATTACAGGAGTAAGCCACCAGCACTTCACCGGGCCTCTCAGACCAATCTTAATTAACATTTACATGTTGTGTTTCTTTATTCCTAGTCTGTGAGCTAATTAGTAGTGTTCTACCTAGCATCCAGGCATACTCTGCCATCCTGGCTTTGGGCTGTGGCAGAAGGGCCAAGGACAAAACAAGGGATCCCATGAGTTGCTGTGGTAAGAGCAGGAGTCAGGAATACCTGCATCCATCTCAGGTGTAATATCTGGGCAGAGATCTGAGAGCAGTAGAAGACTGTAATTAGGTCAAGAGCAGCTGTAGGGATTTGCAAAGAACACCACATGCACCTAAGTGATACTAAATAACAACACATAGAGACATTTGGAGGATAGGGGGAGGGGGAAAAGAGAGAAAAGAAGGGAAGGGAAGGGAAGGGAAGGGAAGGGAAAAGGAGAGGAGAGAAGAGGGGGAGAGACGGGAAGGGGGGGGGAGGATTGTCCTTCTCCACTACAATATAGTTCAGTGAAAACATTTTGCTAGGCACTGGTGGCCCACACCTTTAGTCCTAGCTTCTTGGGAGGCTGAGATCAGATGATCATGGTTCAAAGCCAGCCTGCACAAAAATGTTTGTGAGAATCTTATCTCCAATTAAGCACCAAAAAAAAAGCTCAAAATGGCACTGTGGCTCAAGTGGTTAGAGCACTAGACTTGAGCAAAGAAAATTCAGGGACAGCACTGACACATTCAGTTCAAGCCCCAGGACCAGCACACACACAATTTTATTTTTTATGTTGTTGAAGATTTCAAAACATACATTCAGGGATGGGAATGTGGCTTAGTGGTTGAGTACTTTCCTAGCATGCATGAAGCACTGGGTTTGATTCCTCAGTACCACATACACAGAAAAAGCCAGAAGTGGTGCTGTGGCTCAAGTGGTAGAGTGCTAGCCTTGAGGAGACAGTGCCCAAGCCCTGAATCAAGTCCCAGGACTAGCAAACCAACAAAAAAACCACACATGTTACTGAATGCATGTATACACACACACACACACACACACACACACATTTTAATAGTTTAGACTCAATAGAAAATGGGTTTTCTAGCTAGCAAGAACAGTGCTGTTGAGAGTATGCAACAGCGACTATTGTGTTATTCACTGATAAATTTATCCCCCACCACCAATGCTTTTGTTTTAAGTACAAATCAGTGAGCAAAAGATAAAGCTATTTATTGAAAACAAAGCAGAAACAAAAGTTCTCAAGAGTTGAATACATGGGCTGTCCTGGATCATGAGGTTAGTGGTGCTTATTTCAATATTAAATAAAAGGATTCATTTTCATTGAAGCAAGCAGGGAATTATGCTTACAACTTCAATTACCAATAATTAATTCCCCACACTGAAAGCCATGCAGTTTGTATTTAAACTCCCAATGCCCACAGGAGAACAAAAAACTATTTTGATCACTTTTTATTTTCATCATTTAAGGAGTACATCTTATTTCAATTAGGTACACACATTTCCAGATTGTAAGAGAGAACAAATACCCTTTCTATAAATGCAGGGAGTTGGGGAGGGGGAAATAGGTGGGAGGGGAGGGGAACCTTTTAAGCGCAACAAAGAAATTTCTGGGATCTTTTTCTTTCTCTTGGTTTTATTGAAGAAGCACCTAACACTGTATAGAATTTGATATTTCTTTTTCTTGGTTTTCTTGAAGAGGCACCTAACACTGTATAGAATTTGATATTTCATCTATACCAAGCTATTATTTACAAGCAGATGGATTACTCACTAAATTTGTCTTTCCTTGTGCACTAAGCTATTCTTAACTAGTCTTTCCCCTATCTGAATAAAAGAAAACAACTGAGCATGTTTTTTAATGTATTTAAAAATTTTTATTAAGTAATTGTACAAAAGGCTTTCAATTCCATGAGTCAACTATAAGTCCAATCAACGCCTCTTGATCAATGTGACCCTTTATGTGGTTCTCCTACATCTTTCCTATCCATCCTATCCATGCTATTCCTACCCTCAGGTATGTCCATTTCAACACCTGATTTTGAATGAGACCCACGAGGTGCTGCTCCAAAGCAACCCCACCAGCTCTGAGTGGGGCACAGGAACAAAAAAGCTGTTCAAAACCCAGCAAGGTCCCACATCGTTCTGACAAGTTCTGAGCACCTGAGAGAAGCCACTAGAATGTCACCGAAGCACAGACACAGTCAGTGTTGGAATTCATAGAGATAGAAAGGTAAGACTGGAATGGGGTTTCACCAAAGCCAAGGAGACTTGTGTGGGGAACAGAAAATAAGTTCTAAGATGGCTCATCTCACAATTTAAAGGCATTAGATTTCTTCCAACTTGGAAGTATTAACTGCTACCAAGTAAATCTCAGCAGTTCATAATGGAAGTGGTTATTTTATAGTTAAATCTCACTAAGTGGAATCCAATGCAATGAAACCATAAACTGGAATTAGCTGGCTTTCAGGAAAAAGAGATACATCACTTAAAACAACCAACCAAACAAAAAAGAATACAATAGCCCTCAATACAAATGTAATAGCTAACAGCAAGTTAAAGGCAATTATATATTCCTTTCAGTCTTTAATCCATAGTTTATGATGTCCAAATATGTCTAAATCATGATCTTGGTACCCTACAAAACATTCAATAAGGTGGTAACACACTAAAAAGAAAAAAATAGGATTAAAAGGATTAAACTAGATTTAGTGCCTGATACTTTTAGGAAAACAAACCAATGTGAACTAACATATTTTACATGATTCTATTGAGACCAAAATTGAAACCAAAATTTTCTTTAAGAGTAAGTGAATCTTAATAATTACAAGTTCTTTTTTTAATATATACCCTAACATGTTTACTTAAGTGACACAGTGCTAACATAGTTTATAAACATCACAATATTTTAAAATAGAGTGTAACAAAATTGGAAAGGATTTACCAACCATTGTTCAACTATGTAAAGTATGTGTTTTGCAAAGAGGAATCAATTACTTTGGCATGTTTTATTCATATCTCTATATACATCCAGAGCTATTGCTACTGCTGAATTGATGCTATTACCTAATAGATATACATTTCTTTCTTTTTTTTTTGGCCTATAGCATTTATGAGTAATATGAGCTTTGCAATACAATTATTTCTTCCACATTGGGTGATATGTACATTGCTTTTGTTTTGCATAGCATCAGCTGTTCCCTCTTTCCCACTTGTTCCCTCCCTCCCATCGCTGCTATTGAGTTGCTTAATTCATTTTGATTAATGTCCAGTGCAGCGGATGGGTCCCGCTGATGCATGTTTTTTTTCTGATTCCCTCTAGTTCTGTGTCGTCCTCCTGGTTTCCCTCCGGTGTACACATATATACCATACATGTGATCAGCAGCATGGGGTTATTTAGTAGTGATTCGACCAGATGAGTGGAAGTCTTTGTTTCTTTTTTTAAAAAATTATTTTTATTTTTTTTATTGTGAAAATACTGTACAGAGGGGTTACAATTACATGGGCAAGGTGATTACAAGTTCTAATAGCTATTCAAGTTGTTACTCAAACACTCTGATTAATCAGTCAACTCTTTTCAACATTAAGTAAAAATTCATATGACATTGAAGGAGACCAACCTGTCTAACAAAATTCAACCAAGGGCAAGGAGAATAGAGAAGTCTTTGCTGATATTTATATCCAAACAAACAAACAAAAACAGATTTTATGTTCCTGAAGGCCAACTCATATTTAAATCATTTGAACACAGAAATTGGCCACTGGCATGCATATATAGATTATGCATTGCAGGCAGTTAGCCTAGCCAAATATTTCCAACAATGGAAATAAAATCTTAATAGAAAGGATGTCTTTTCATAAAAAAACAAAAAAATTACAGAATTTTTTCCTTTAATTCAGAGTTTATGTTAATGAGCTATTTTGACACAGATTTATTGCATTTGGGAATAAAGAGTAGCTATATGACTGACTTTTTTTTTGTCAGTGTTGGGGCTTGAACTCTGAGCCTGAGCTCTTCAGCTAGTGTGCTAGTTAGTGCACTACCACTTGAGCCACAGTGCCACTTCCGGGTTTCTGGTGGTTCATTGGAGTTAAGAGTCTCATGGACTTTCCTGCCTGGGCTGGCTTTGAACCATGATCCTCAGACCTCAGCCTCCTGAGTAGCTAGGATTACAGGCATGAGCCACCGGCACCAGACTTCCTTTTTTTTTTGGTCAGTCATGGAGCTTGAACTCAGGGTCTGGGCACTGTCCTTGAGCAGTTTTGCTCAAGGCTAATGCTTTACCACTTTGAGCCACAGCACCACTTAGAGTTTTCTGGTGGTTAATTGGAGATAAGAATCCACAGACTTTTTTGCCCAGGCTGGCTTTGAACTGTGCTCCTTAGGTCTCAACCTCCTGACTAGCTAGGATTAGAGGTATGAGCCACCAGTGCCCAACAAGAGTACATTTCTTTTTGGACAATGTCACCCTCACAGGCTTTTCTGCATGGGTTGGCTTTAAACCATGATCTTCCAGTTCTCAGCCTCCTGAGTAGCTTGGATTGCAGTTGTGAGCCACCAGTCATCTCTTAAAACAGTGTTCAGGAGGCTCCTTGTCAACATGTCCCCTCTACTTAGTTGCTTTTTTTATTATTCCTCTTGAAATTTCCTCTTAAAATTTGGTGAATCAACACTAAAAGAATGGCTATCTAGAGCTTTCCTGTGACTTACATACAGTGAATGACATAAACCAAGGTTGGATTTATACTGTGCACTTAGTTCAAGATTCTTTTCCACTAGCAAGCTGCTTCTGTGACCATACATAATCGTGGGTAGTGAAGGTGGAACATTTTCCTCCTTAAACAATGAGTTTAAAAAGCAGGACTGGAGGTGTAGCTCAAGTGGTAAAGCACTAGCTGTGAGCAAAAAAAAAAAAAAAAAGCCAATTCAGAGTGCAAGACTCTGAGTTCAAGCCCTAGTACCAGCAGAAAGAAAGAAAGAAAGAAGTAAACACTTTAAAAAAATAGATCGTGGGGTCGTGGGGTTTAAACTCTGGGCCTGGGTGCTGTCCCTGAGCTCTTCAGCTCAAGGCTAGTGCTCTACCACTTGAGCCACAGCACCACTTCTGGCTTTCTATTGGTTTTTTGGAGACAAGAGTCTCATGGACTTTCTTGCATGGGCTGACTTTGAACCGTGATCCTCAGATCTCAGCCTCCTGAGCAGCTAGGATTACAGGTGTGAGCCACTGGCGCCTGGCTAAGAAACACATTTTTTTAGTCAATTTCTCCAGAATCTTAGGAAGTTCAAGGATAACACTATTAATGTGCTTCACTTAAAAGTTGTTTCTTAACCAGGCATTGGTGCCTCATGCCTGTAATCTTAGCTACTCAGGAGGTTGAGATCTGAGGATCTAGGTTCAAAGCAAGCCTGGGCAGGAAAGTCCATGAGACACTTGTTTTTTTTCTTTTGCTGGTGGGGGGAGGCAAGTTTTTGGGCTTGAACTCAGGGCCTGAGCATTGCCCCTGAGCTTCTTTTGCTCAAGGCTAGCACTCTATCACATGAGCCACAGCACCACTTCTGGCTTTTTCTATGTACGTGGTACTGAGGAATCGAACCCAGGACTTCATGCCATGCTAGGTAAGCACTCTACCATTAAGCCACATCCCCAGCCCCCCGACTCACCCCCGTGAAACTCTTATCTTCAATTAACCACCAGAAAACTAGAAGTGGTGTTGTGGCTCAAGTGGTAGAGCGCTTCACATTGAGCTGAAGAGCTCAGTGTTAAAATATATTAGACATCCAAATACAAAGAATGAACAAAAGGTTTATTGTCAGTAAAGGGACTGGCAAGATCCCTTCTCACAAGAGAGGAGTGAGATGTGCTGGCTATTGTCTGAGGTGACTTATAGAACCTACTGAGGCTAGGAGGGGCTAGAAGGGGTTAGGAGGCAGAGATCCTGGTGTGGACCTGTGGACCAGGGCTTCATCATGGCAGACTAGGATTTATGGCTCCTGCTCAAGTAGTAGGTAAGGGACCCTACAGCTGCCCAGACCTGAAGGTCACTCCAAGGGGCTCTTGTTTCCTTATATGGTGGTAGCTGCCCCAGAGGAGTGCCTTCTCAAGGTAAATGGGGTTGAAGGCTGATTATTTAGTGCCTTTACTACGTGGGCCTAGTGTTACCTAGGAAAGGAGCATGCTAAAGTATGGAAAGGGGAAGGAGCATGCTAAGCTATGGGAAGGGAGTTCATTAGGCTAACACTCAGGGACAGCACCCCGGCCCAGAGTTCAAGCCCCATGACCAACCAAAAAAAAAAGTTGTTTCTTTAACCTTGACTTCCTCATCTCTGATATGAAAATGGAAATGTTAATTGATTTGACTCTGCGACTTAATTGAGCCTAATTAATATATAATGATATGGGATTTTTTTGTGTTTTTTGTTTTGTTTTGATTTTTTTTTTATCAGTTCTGGGCTTGAACTCAGGGCCTGGGCACTGTACCTGAGCTTCTTCTGCTCAAGGCTAGCACTCTACCACTTGAGCCACAGTGCCACTTTGGGCTGTTTCTGTTTTTGTAGTACCAGGGCTTCATGCATGCTAGGCAAGCAGTCTACCACTAAGCCACATTCCCAGTCCCAGCTGTGACTTTTCTTGTTGTTGTTATTGTTGGTTATGTAACCTGGGCCTGGGCACTGTCCCTGAGCCTCTCTGTAATGCTTTGAGCCACAGTGCCACTTTAAACATTTTCTGAGTAGTTTATTGGAGATAAGAGTCTCACAGATGTTCCTGCCAGGCTGCCTTTGAACCTCAATCCTCATATCTCAGCCTCCCAAGTAGCTAGGATTACAAGCATGAGCCACTGGCACCTGGATCAAAATATTTTTTTTAAAGAAGATTTTATAACAACATCTAAGTGTTATAGGAAAGATTCTCTGCACTGTTAGCAGGTGCATATGCTCATTAATAGGTACAAATGCTCACTTTGGAAGTGAGCTGGGCGTTAGAACAGCACACACCTCCCATAGCCACACACTGCTCACCACGAAGCCTGTGTGGAGCACTCCATACTTGTGGCACCATCTGTTCCAGGATTATCAATTTTTTTAGAGTCTTTGGAGTTTTCACAAATAATTAATTGAAGCTACATAAAACCACATAAGGAAGAAACTGAAAAGTCAAGCCTAAGCTAGGTGTGTTACAGGTTGTACACACCTGTAACTCCAGCACTTGGGAGGCTGAGTCAGGAAGATTGTGAATTTAAGGCTAGGGATATAGTAAACTGTCATAAATAAAAAGGAAGGGAAGAAGGGAAGAAGGGAAAGAGGAAGGGAGGAAGGAAGGAAGGAAGGAAGGAAGGAAGGAAGGAAGGAAGGAAGGAAGGAGTGAAGGGGGTGAGGGAGGGAAGAAAGAAGAAAGGAAGGAAGGAAAGGAGGGAGGGAGGAAGGAAGGAAAGAATGGATGGAAGAAGGGAGGGAGGGAAGGGAGTGGGAAGACAAAAGAGAGAGAAGGAAGAGAAAAAAGAGAAGGACAAGAGGGAAGAAAGAAAGGAAGGGAGGGAGGGAGAAAAGAGGGGACCCTAAAATGAGTGGAATTAGGATTAAATAGAGTGATAGTTTATGGCTTCAGGTAATACTGACTTAAAAGGAAGGATTGAAGCTGGGCACCAGTGGCTCACACCTGTAATCCTAGCTACTGAGGGAGCAGAGATCTGAGGATTGAGGTTCAAACCTAGCCAGGGCAGAAAAGAGTGTCAGTGAGACTCTTATGTCCAATAAACTACTCAGAAAAAGCCAGAAGTAACCCTGTGACTCAAGTTGTAGAGTACTAACCTTGAGCACAAAGAGGCTCAGAGTCAGTGCAAAGGTCCAGAGTTCAAGCTCCAGGACCAGCAAATTAATTAATTAATTAATGGAAGGATTGACCAGCAGTGATCATTGAGTGGGAGCTCAAACTTTTTTTTTTTAGGTCGGTTGTGGGGCTTGAACTCTGGGCCTGAGTGCTGTCCCTCAGCTCTTCAGCTCAAGGCTAGTTAGTGCTCTACCACTTGAGCCACAGGCCACTTCTGGCTTTCTATTGGTTTTTTGGAGACAAGAATCTCATGGACTTTCTTGAACGGGCTGGCTTTGAACCATGATCCTCAGATCTCAGCCTCCTGAGTAGCTAGGATTATAGGCATGAGCCACTGGTGCCCAGCCTCAAACTTTTTTTATACAGTAGTTTCTCTAGTTGTTTCTATTTATTTTTTTAAAAAATTCTCCGTTAAATGACATCTTAAACATTCATCTAGCTTAACCCTCATGAACCTGCAAGGTAGCTGTTTTGAACTCCTGCTTTGCAGAAGAGAAAATCCAGGCTGAGCAAGTTAAGTATCTTCCCATAGCTCATGAAAAGCAGTGCCTAGAAGGCCTTCCCCAAGAAGCATTGGCGAAAGGTTCAACCTTAGTCCAGAAATGGACCAGATAGACACATTTTGAATGTCACCTCCCACCCGGAGGTGAGATGGATCCAGTTTTAGATTATCCCCATTTGAAAGAGTAAGAGCCACCACAAGTAATAGAAATGTTAGATGCTATGTTTGAAGTCACGGAGGGATTAGACTAACCATGTGGCAGAACTAACGACCTCCCAGGATTGTGTTAAAATGGAGCAAGTGGTCTCACTCAGCTCCTTTTATCTCTCTTTCTAGGTCAGCGCCTGCAGGGTTGTCATCCTGTAAGTTACTTTTCCCTGTATCGCCTATCAACTACTTGCTGTCTTGCTCTGGGGTAGTGATATTTTAAAGAAGATAAAAGTTGCTAAGGGTTTGCCTGAGTTTTCTGGGTACTTCTTTCCATTTTCTACTTAACTTTTGCTCTGGAGACTAGTGCAGTAAGACAATGAGTGGTTTTCTTTTTATACTGGAGGTCCTTGTGGAAAGTTTGCAAAACTTGGAGAAACACACACACACACACACACACACACACACACACACACACACACACACACACCTCTGCCAGGAACTTAAAGCAAATAAGGATCACTTCAGAGACCAGTTTAGATGTTCTGATGGGGCTTTATGTGAGTTCAAGTGTACAAAAATACATAGCTTTAAAAAAAACCATAGCTTCAGCTTCAAATTGTTCATGAGGTGTGTTTTTTGAACACTCGTTTGGGTCACACAGGACAAGAAGAAAGAGAGAGAGAAAAAAGGGTTATATTTTGTTTGATTCTTTCCAGCTTTCGGGATTAAAGTTAAGTTAAAGATATGGTGTCTGCCATTGGTTGACAGGCAGGTGATTAGAAAAGAAAATGTCAGACTTTAGAGATTCAGAGAATTGGATGGGAAAAAATAATTTGCTTCTTGAAGGGACACTTAAGATGATCAATTAAACACCTTGCAACAATGATGGTTGCTGATTTACTTAAAACCTTTGATTCTCACACCTGAAATCCTAGCTTAGTGAGGAGTCTTCAGATCTGAGGATCCTGGTTCAAAGCCAGCCTGATCAGAAAATTCCATGAAACTTTTTTGTTGTTGTTGTTAGTTGTGGGGCTTGAATTTAGCACCTGGGCATTGTCCCTGAGCCTCTTGGTGCTTAAGGTTAATACTGTACCACTTGAGCAGCAGCTGGCACTCTACCTCTTGAACCACAGTAGCACTTCCAGTCTTTTTTGAGTAGTTTATTGGAGATATGAGTCTCACAGGGACTTTCCTGCCCAGGCTGGCTTTGAACCACAATCTTCAGATCTCAGCCTACTGAGTAGCTAGGATTACAAAGGCACCAGTCTTGTTTAATCTGTATTCAAATTAACAGGAATTTAAATCTTAACAATATGCAAGTTTTCCTTCCTGTTTATGAGTAGGAAATTTAGTTTTTCTCAGCTGTTTTCAACCACATCAAATTTAAGAGTTCTTCTATTTCTACATGTTTAGCATATCTGAAGGCGTTTGAATGTACAGTTTTTAAAGTGAGAATTTAGAGAATCTCAATGCTTTCACCAATTAAGTTTATACATATAATTAATCTTATGTTCTAAAGAAGTGTCTGAAAGTGGAACTGTGGCTGAAGTGGTAGAGTGTTAGCATTGAGCATAAAATCTCTGGGACAATGCCCAGGCCCTGAGTTCAAGCCCCAGGACAAGCAAAAAAGCAAAAGAAATTTCCAATAAGCCTAGTAGTTTGTTTTTTTTGGGGGATGGGGTGGGGAAGGGAAACTAACAAGGACAATCACATAAAAAAGTGATTTTTAAAATTATATCCACTATAATATGAGACTTTGGTGAACAAATGTGTTTTCAAATAACCTCAAACTATGACAAGTGATAAAAAAAAATCATAGCCAAGCCCTGGTGGCTGACATATATAATCCTAGCTAATCACTAGTCTGAGATCTGAGGATTGATGTTCAAGTCAGCCCAGGCAAGAATGTCCAAGAGACTTTTATCTCCAATTAATACCACCCAAAGCAAAACAACAGTGAAACTATGGCTTTAGTGGTAGCATACTAGCCTTGAACAGAAAGAAAGCTCAGGGACAGTGCCCAAGCCCTGAGTTCAAGCTCCAGGACTGATACACACAAAAATAAGAAAAAGAAAAATCTTTTTTTTTTCCAATAAATCCCAATGGTAGAATCCAGATGCCTTTTTGGAACACAAATTGGAGACTGCTTGTTAAATAAGAGTAATTTGCTCTGGGTTCCTAATGTAAAATAGTTTCAAATGCTTTTTGAAGTAGGTCATTTGAGGACTGTAGCAGTGTCTGATATATAGCAACCTTCCTAAGCAAGTCCATACAAGAGAGCGTAACCCCATAACATCCTTGGGATTTCTGACCATATCAAAGCAAACTGGGCTACATTATCCAGGAGCTCTAATGAGACTGTTTGTTTCATTGAAATACTTTCAATGACTATGTCCAGCATGAAAAAATAATTATCTTCATTAGTTGAACTCTTTCTGTTAGCACCAGATGAAAGGTTCCAATATTGAAGCATGATAAAAAAATTAATTCATTGCAAAACTTAGTAAGCCAGATACTGTGGGCTCATACCTGTAATCCTAGCTACTCAGGAGGCTGAGATCTGAAGATCAAAGTTCAAAGGTAGCCCAGGTAGAAGAGTCCCCATGAGACTCATGTCCAATTAACCAGCAAGAAGGCAGAAGTGGAGATATGGCTCAAGTGGTAGAGCGAGAGCTCAGCTGTGAGCAAAAGAGCATAGCAAAAATGTAAGAGCATGAGTTCAAGCCCCAATACCACAAATGATAGATAGATAAATAAATGTATGTTACAAGGAGTGACCTTTAATGAGGAGTTTAACTGAAATAATTCATCTAAAATAACAGGATTATTGTCTTAAATTCTAGTCTTAGACATAAATACCCTAACACCCACCTAGAGAAAATATCATTGAGAAACAGATTCCATCTACAACAATCTTAAGACCTTTGAATTGTTATACCAACATTTAGTTTCCTTGTCCTGGAGGCTATACACCTCAGGTCAAAACATAAAGACTCCTTCCTTCCTTCCTTTCTTCCCACCCCACCCCCTCCTTTTGTGCTGGTACTGGGGCTTGAACTCAGGGCCTGGGTGCTGTCCCTCAGCTTTTGTGCTCAAAGCTAGTACTCTTTGCCACAGCTCCACTTCCAGCTTTTTTCAATAAGGCTAGCACCCTATCTTTTGGGCCATAGCTCTACTACCAGCTTTTGGATGGTTCATTGGAGATAAGAGTCACATGGACTTTCCTGCCCTGGCTGACTTCAAACCTCCATTCTCAGATTTCAGCTTCCTGAGTAGCGAGGATTATAAGGCATGAGCCACTGGGGCCCAGCTGGAGAGTTTTCCCCCCCCCTCAAGATAAGATTATTTTGAGTTAAGAAGAACACATTTATGATCACATGGAGGGAAATTCAAGTAGCATCTGCCACAATCGCTTCTCTGTGGAAAGAATGAACAGAACCAAATTTCCCATCCAGTGAACACTCCTTGAGCTCAACATAACTGGCCTTCATTGTAATGAAGCACCAAGAAGTGTCTTATGATTTGTGAGTCTCACGCAATGGCTCTTTAGTGCCATGAGTTAGATGGTATGAAAAGAAAACACCTGACAGAGGGACCTGAATTCTGGTCATACAACCTACAGATACCGTTTCTATTAATGTATGAGCTCCAATGTAACAAAAGAACAAGGCTCACTAATGACTGAGAAATTATTTAACATGGATTTCCAAAAGCAGATGCAGATCATTAGCAACAGAAAAGACTTCTGGAGTGATAAAAGAGGTTTGAATTATTTGGGTTGTTTTGTGCAAAGGAGTAAGTAATTATAATGAGACAATTTTCTTTGGGTGGGTTAGGTATATGGAGACAATAAACTTGAAGATTTATTTTATTTTTATTTTTGTGAGATGATAATTTTGTTGGTCTCTTGTGTTTTCTGATCAAACATTCTGATGTTAGTCTGCTAATAAATGTGTCAATAATTAGGAGTTTTTCTGGTTGTGTACAAAGAGTAACTATGGGGGAAAATGAGCCCTAGGATCTTTGTTTTATTAGCTTCCTTACACCCCTAAGCTTTGTGTGTACAATTCACATGTGATTTTAAGAGTTTCTTTTAGAGACCCTGGAGGAACTCATCTTAGCCAAACAGCATTATGTATTAATAGATTATGCTAGTTGTTTTTTTTCCTACCATGTTATAAACTAGAAAGTTGGCTTTTCCAGTTTATAAAAAAAAATGGAAATTTGAATGTTTTGATTGTTAGTCCCTTGAGTTCTCTACTTCTTTGGAGTTTTATTTTCCCACCCCTGATCCAGCCTGAAGTTCTTTGTCTGCAATTCAATCTCTATTGCTTTAATCATTTTGGATTGTACCGATGGCTTCTCGGTAATAAAAGAAATAGGGAGCCAGGCTTGGCATGGGACAAAGTCTCTTTAGCTGCAGTAAGACGTTACATATGAATTGTCTACCCACTAAAGGGCCCAATGTCAGATTAAATTAATGAGCTGCAGGTTTTAATCATTAAGGTAATAGCAATATGTGGATTCTTTGCCTCTGTTTTAATCATTTCTATTTTTTTTGTCTCTTCTTTCTTCTTTTTTTTTTAACCAGCTAGGTCACCAAATGCTTTCTTTTGAGTTGTCTTTCCATTTCATGGAAGGAAATAAGTTCTATATGGGGCAGAAGTAAATGCTTCAGCATTTTAAGAAACCCCAAATGCCTTCAGGATTTAGGGAAATTTATAGCTCTTTGTGCTCCCATGCAGGAATTCGGAGGAGGGGGAGACAGATCTGTGGCCATCATTAGCAAATGGGACCAGCATGACTTCCAATTTGCCAAGAGTCCAAGGGGAAGGGTGACTCATGGGTCTCAGCAGAGGAGGTGGAAATGGTTGATTTTGTGGACCATTTAGATCAGGTGAGTTGAAAGAGATACTGCTGACTAAGACAGCAGGAGCTCTGAGCGCTTTCCTTACACAGAAAATTGCTCTGTGCAAGACTCAATGCTCAGCCTGGTCTCTTGTTCTGAAAATGTTGCCGAGAGGAGTTGCCATTCTCAGGAGTGAAGCCATGGTGAACAGACCCACACAGGTCCTGAATCTGATTTCTTCTAGTGAATAAAGCCATCTTCCAAAAGATCATCAATAGATGAATTTAACATCCTTTCCATTTCTGCTCACATATTCTTTTTTGGTTTGGTTGCCAGACATTATTTTTTAAGTTATGTTGAAGTATTTGTACAATGGGGGTTTCAGTTCAACAAATCAGTTTGCTCTTTCTCATCTTTCCCAACCCTACCCATCTGTTCAAGTTACCTGGTTCCATTTTCACATATACACATTGAATAAAATGACTGTATTGGACCACCCTTCCTCTCTTCATTCATCTACCCCCCCTCTACTCCTGTCCTCGATTCCCCTCATCCCCAACAAAACATGTTTCAAATTCCTGATATTCATTTTGTTAAAACTATGCATCATCTGCTCACATATTTAGGCTATGCTTGCATGAAACTTACAGCATAGGTCAAAAAATAGATAAGTTCCATTTCACCAGTTACTTTGCTGGGTTGATGGCAACCCCAAGGCTCTTCACTGAATTTGCTCAATGAAAGCAATTATTTTTGTGAACTCTATGGCTGAATTCTATTGGCTGTTCCCTAGCTCAAGTATAGCTCCTCAGCAATTCATTATAGGAAATGATGTCATTCAACCAGGAACTTCGGAAGTCGGGGCCACTTACTTCTCTGAGTTTTCAGATATATTTGATTCTCCATAAAAGGTTGTAGAACAGAATTGTTACTATTGGGATAAACAAAAAGCTTAATTTCCTTTCTGGAAATTAAGGTAGGATGATAAGACCCACAGGTGTCTATGTATGTGTGTGGAGTAGGTATAGAAATACAAAATTGCAAGTAGCTTGTGACACAATACTGTAGTCCTAACTACTAAAGAGTCTGAGATCTGAGGCATGAGATTTGAAGTCAACCCAGACAGACAAATCGCAAGATTCTTTTTTCTTTTTTTTTTGTCTGTTGTGGGCCTTGAACTCTGGGCCTGAGCGCTGTCCCTCAGCTCTTCAGCTCAAGGCTAGCGCTCTACCGCTTGAGTTACAACACTACTTCCAGTTTTCTGGTGCTTTATTAGAGATGAGTTTCACGGACTTTCCTGCCCAGGCTGGCTTTGAACCACAATCCTCAGATCTCAGCCTCCTGAGTAGCTAGGATTACAGGCATAAGCCACCGGCACCCTGCTAAATCCATAAGATTCTTATGTCTAAGGAACCAGCAAAAAGATGGAAGTAGAGGTGTGCCTCAAGTGAAAGAGTGTCAGCCTTGAGAGAAAAAAAAAAAAAAAAAGCTAAGTAAGAGTGTGAGACCCTGAGTTCAAGCCCCAGTACAAAAGGAAAAGAACCAATGGTACTTACTAGACTCTTGTGTTGAAACTGGGTGGGTGGGGATAGGAGGGAAAGACTGGGAGAGAGCAAGGAAAGGGAGGAAATTGTCAAAAAAGAAATGTACTGTTGGGGCTGGGAAGTTGGCTCCGTGGTAGAGCGCTTGCCTTGTAAGCATGAGGCCTTGGGTTCGATTCCTCGGCAACACAAAAGCAGAAAAAAGCTGCAAGTGGTGCTGTGGCTCAAGTTGGTAGGGCGCTAGCCTTGAGCTGAAGAGCTGAGGGACAGCGCCTAGGCCCAGAGTTCAGGCCCCACGACTGACAAAAGAGAGAGAGAGAGAGTGAGCGAGCGAGCGAGAGGGGGGGCTCTCAGAGATGTGGTTTAAAGCTCTCATTTTACAGAGAAGGACAGGGAGTAGGCAGAGAAGTTAATGACTCCCCTAGTAGGTGACGGATCAGGATTGAGACGGATGTGGAACTAGCATTTGTCAGAAGTGGCTTTGGCTGACTCTCCAGTATGGAAGCTATGGCTCACTGCTCACAGAGTCAGTCACACCTGCACATGGCAAGAGAGACCAAGGAACCGAATCTGAATTTTCACTCCATTTTAATTTGAAAACAGAAGCAATATAAAGTATTTTTTCTACTAAAGGCAATTTATTGCTCTGGTAGAACCATTTTTTACTTATTAAGACTTACTTTCTGAATTGAAGACTTAGTTTCTGAATTGAGATGTGTTGCTGGTGTAAAATGCACTTTGGATTTTGAAGACGTAGGGTAAAAAATATGACTGTAATGTATCTTGTTATGATGTTTACATTGAGATTGTATTTAAAATGATAATATTTGGGATCTGTAAAGTTAAGTCAAATAGAATGTTAAAATGATACCCACATGTTCCATTTGGGCTGTTTTTAATGTGGCTACTAGAGAATTTTAAATGATGCACATGGCTTTTATTATATTTCGATTGCACAATGCTATAATGGGTACACAGGACCTAGCATTTTATTTGATTCTCAGAACAGTTTATCTCTATTTTACTCTCTGCAATTTACAGAGAACTAGAGGCTGAGAAGGAAAGTAGAGAAGGTCCAGTCGAAGGGTTGTATAAGTCACTTGGTACCAGACAGGATAGACAACATATGCTTCATGTATGCTTCTTTTTAGCAGACCATAGCCCTCTCCTATATTGATAAATTTGGATGGTCCATAGCAGTGCTATAAATATACAAACGACCCTTGGCAGATAAGTTTCCCCACTCTATGTCACAGCACAAGGAAATGACAGCTTAGAGGACTGGTTGACTTTGAAACCCAAGGTCTTTCTAGAGAAATCTCTAGCCTTAGCTTTCCCATACTAGTCAGGCAGAACTTCAGCATCCACATAAACTGCATTTCAAATTTGTGAAACTTGAGTTTTCGATGTTAATGTAACAATTCATCAATTGTCAATGGCTAAACCGTTGACCAATCTTAAATGGCTGACCTTGATGCTTGGCATGTCTCATTCAAAATTTCCTGAGAACTAAATATGTAACTGATTTCAGGGACTTTTAGAATTGCTTTTGGTGGGCTGGGAATGTGGCTTAGGGTAGAGTGCTTGCCTAGTATGCATGAAGCTCTAGGTTCAATTCCTCAGTACCACATAAACACAAAGGCCAGAAGTGGAGCTGTGGCTCAAGTGGTAGGGTGCTAGCCTTGAGCACAGAGAGGCTCAGAGACAGTGACCAGACCTAGCATTCAAGCCCCAGGGCTGGCAAAAAACGAAAATAAAATAAAATTGCTTTTGGTGAGGTTTGATCTCAAAGCCTCACACTTGCCAGTACCTTTTAAGCCACGCCCCCAACTCTTTTTGCTTTGCTTGTTTTTAGGATAAAGTATCATTTTTTTTAAAACCTAAGCTTGTTCTGGTCTATAATACTACTATTTATGCTTCCTGAGTAACTTATATTCTACGATGCTCAGCTATTGTCTGAGATGTGGAGGGAGGTGGCAGTCTCACTAACGTTTTGTCTGGGCTGGCCTCGAACTTCAATCCTCTTGATGTCTGCCTTTCACTTAATTAGGATTACAAGTGAGAGCCACCATACTTGGTGCAGTTTTACTTATCATTTTATTTGCTTTGAATTTCTATGTTTTATTTTCCCTTCCAAACAGGCTTCTAGCCCAAATGTGCCTCTAATTAAATGACATGCAAAGTTGGTTTATCCATTTTTACTGCTCCATTAATTTTGTATGAAAAGCAGGTCATGTGTTTGTAAAGGACTAACATAATACAGTTTATGACTAAGATATTTGGAAGGCATTAAAATATTTAAATAAATGTATTTTATATTTGCTTTGTCCTTGTTTCTACTACAGGTTTTTTTTCTTAACCTGGTAAAAGAAAACAAAAGATAATCTGGCAGGTATGAGGAGGGAGCATTTCCTGCCTAGACTGTCTTAAGATAATTCTTTCTTGTTGCTATTTGAGACTTGGGATTCTACCACAATTTTTCTCTCAGGTCTGACACTGGCCAGATGGAGATGCTTAAAGATGTGGCAAAATAGCTCAGATGCGTGAACCCCTACATGCTGCTTTTGATGGCAGAGTAGTGGGGATTTGAAATCACCATGGTTACGGATTTGTGGGACCTCCATCTCTCCTAGCTTTAAAAGTAGTTAGGATTTCATACAACTGAGTTTGGCGTCAATAGAGGGCGCCAGAAGACAGAAAAGTAATTATTGATGGCTTTGACTTATTTCATCTACATTACTATTTTTTTTCTTAAGGAAAAAAAAAAGCCTTTGAAAAGTTATCTTTTCATCTTGAAAAAAGAGAAAAATCAGTATTTCTGACCATATGTTTAATGTCATTTCTGCCTATCCAGGCATGGCCAAGCTGAACAGCGAGGCCTGCCAAAGCCAGGGTTTGGTGTATGGGTGGTCTCCAAAGCCCAAAAAAGACAAAACAAAAAATGCCTCCTACTCCTACTTTTCTTTTTTTCCTATGCCAGAGGACATGCTCTTTTTTTCCTCCCCAGTTGGAACTCTGTCCACCAGCTTCACTTGCACTGGTATTTTAATTATTAGCACATTAAGTCTCTTTACTGGGAAATGAGTTGACAACAAATACTTGAGGTCCTGCCTTTGGGCATGCGCATTGTTAGTTGCTGGGAAAAATAGGTATTAAAATAGACTGGCTTGTGTTCAGCCTGCAGGCAGGTGGCCAACAGACATTAATCCCACCATCACCGAGTCATACAGCAAATCTTGGCAAAGTGGTGTTTGACCTGAGGTCTAAAGCTTGAATAGGCACCACTAGGTATAGTAAAGAGCCAGGTGCTGGTGTCTCATGCCACCAAAGATGTAAGACTAGATACTCAGGAGGCTGAGATCTGAGGATCACCATTCAAACAAAGCCAATCTGGGCAGGAAAGTCTGGGAGACTCTTATCTCCAATTAACCACCAAAAAAGCTGACAATGTCCCTATGGCTCAAGTGGTAGAATCCAAGCTTTGAACACAAAAGTCCAGGGACAACATCCAGGTCCAGAACCAAACCCAGGACCAGCACCAAAAAACAAAAACAAAAAGAAAAAAGAAGATTGGGAAAGCCTTGAGCCAGTGGCTCACAGCTGTAACTCTAGTTACTCAGGAATAACTAATTAAGCAGCTAAAAAGCTGGAGAGTTCGAGTGGTAAGGCGCAAGCCATGAGCCAGAAAGCTGAGTTAAGATCATGAGGCCCTGAGTTCACCACCCCTTCGCCCACAACACATTCATGTGTGTGCACACACGTGCACGTGCGCGAACACACACACACACAGAAGAAACGTGGTTACAGCCTAGGAACTGGCTGAGCAGAAGGCAGTGTTGTATCCCTAAACAAAGAGTTGATTTTGGTTTCTTTGTGCAACTCAAAAGCCTAGTTAAGTGGGAGGTGGGTTGGATTTGTGTCTTCAAGAGAATTTTTCTAGCATGGAGGAATGGATTGGGAAAAGGCATGATCATGGAGAGGCTGCACAGCAGTTCAGATAAGAGACTGGGTACTTGGCCTACATAATGGTGAGGAGAGGGCAATGGGGAGGTTGGAGAGGCAGAAGAGGGAATGAGATAAAATGACATAGCTGCAGCCCAGACATGCTACTGAGAGGGAGGGTCTCGCTAAGGTTGACTTTAGAGGTCTGGCATGCAGAATGCTCAGGTTAAGTGTTCCACATGAAGAGAACACAGTTTAGGAAGTGGTGTCCGTACATGTCCTGTGGAAATCAGGGAATTTCAACCTTAGTCCCTTTTTGAGCAAATGTCCTCCTGACTATCAGCCTGTGCATCTTCATCTCCCAACTTCTCCGTCATGAAGCAAACATTTCAATAAAGAGCTGGGAAGACGGTAATGCAATATGTAGATGCAGAGCCAGTACCAAGGCGTGTAAATGTATATGCACAGGGAACATTCTGGAATAGAATGAAGTCATTAACCATCGCTTTGGAGGGATGAGATGAGAGGAAGCTCCAGTGTGAAGTCCAGATGCTGCTGTGTTGTTTGAAATTTTTAAAAGTAAGTCTTAATTGGTCTTCTAATTAGCAAAACTCATAAAAAATCACTGTCGTTTTTAATAAAAAGTTTTTCAGCTGGGAACTGTGAAACCCTTTGGGGAGTCCCTGTAATCTCTCACCTCCATTAAATCTCTGTACTGGAATTTAAAGAGCCTTTCCATTTGGGGACCCCCTAGTCCCAGAAAGCATAGATTTTCCTCGCCTCAGCTCATTAGAGAGACTCTGAAAATCAACCGGAGGACTAGCTGTAGAACCGCCCCCCCCCATCTTTGATCTTTTCAGTAGCAAATGTGTCATTTGTAGCTCGATGGTCCAGTTCTTATGTGAGGCTAAAAGAAAGCCACTCCAAGATGCTTTGGGGACTCCTTGAACTCCTCTAACTACCAGTCTTTTCCCACTGATGTATCGGTTCTGCCACATCCCCCGGGCCATCATTTCTACTTGCTTGGTAAATAATTAGCCTGCTGCCTTTGGCTATGGAAAGGATGATAAATATTTTAAGTACCACAAGTGATGGAAACCATCTCTATTTGATTTCTCCAATGCCTGTTATGCTGCAAGTGAAAACTTACCTCTAAGTAGAAAGCATGGCTGGCAAGGTACAAGTTCACATATAAAGGGAGTAAGGAGGTATTTGTAGACAACTGGAAGTGGGCTCTGATAAGTCAGTAATGTGTGTGTGTGTGTGTGTGTGTGTGTGTGTGTGTGTGTGTGGGTTTGTGTGTTCTGTGTCCCAGCTGGGGTTTGAACTCAGGGCCTGGGTGCTCTCTTTGAGCTTATTTTGCTCAAGGCTAGCACTCTACCACTTGAGCCACAGCGCCACTTCTGGCCTTTTTTGGTGGTTAATTGGAGATAAGCATCTCACAGACTTCCCTGCCCAGTGTTGGCTTTGAATCCACTATCCATGGATCTCCTGAGTAGCTAGGATTATAGGCATGAGCCAACAGCACCTGGAGCTTACATTCATTTTTTAATTGAAAATCTTTAAGGAAACCAACCTTGAAGTCCATTACTGCACCCCAGCTGATCTGAGACAAGGAGAGCTTTGCATAGGCGTGGTAATGGTAAGACAGAATAATCAGCTGATACTTGAGTCATTTTTTTTCTGCAAGGATCCTAAAGCCAGAACCCAGAAATCTTTTCTCAACATGTATGTCATGAAAAACAAGTTACATACGTGCCATTTTTATTATGCACTTATAAATTTTCAGTAATAGTTTTGTGACTATAATACACTCCTTGTATTTATCCAATTTTAGATTAAGTTCTCTAATTCACCAGCTGGCTACCTTCATAAACCAGCAGTTCAGCCTTGTCCCACGCCCACTCAGCTGTGGTCTCCTGGGCAGATTCAGGGAGCCATAATGACCTAAAGAGTTCTTTCTTTTCTGTTGCCAGGGAAATTTCCTCAAACCCTTGTCCAGATGTTCATGTGGCACCTTGACTTTTCCATTTTTTCTTAAAATGAACAACTAGGTGGAGTAAAGGAAATTGTTAAGGCGTTATTATGGTCTTGTTCCCTTCGAAGCTGAGTTGGCCCATGCCACCCCTTTGCTGACCAAAGTCATTACTGTCTGTCAGTTGTGGGTGGTCCAAGCTAGTGGCCTCCATTACTCCCAATGGACAGGTAATTCACATAGGAAAAATGAACACAGCCCATCTGGAGATCATTGGCTGACCCCAAAGAGAATCCCCAAAAGGAGCCAGTGAGAGACAGTGAACTCTTGCTCTTTCTTGGAGTTTGTCTTTCTTGGGCCAGGCATATAGCAGATGGATAGGGTAACTTTAGGAAACTTCCAGTGGTATAGGCAAACAGACTATTCTGAAGTATAACCTTTGCCCCCAAATGGAAATAAGAATCAATGCCCTGGCATTTTGCGTGGTATGTCTATAATCCTAGCCTTCAGGAGTCTGAGGCAAGAGGACCAAACTACTGAGGCCAGACTGGACCATATAGCACTCCTGTCTCAAAACACAACAAATAAAAAATAAGTCCCAAACTAAAACACACACAAATCAATTTACTTTTCTGGCCTAGCACTGTAAAATAAGGTCGCTTGCCATGAAGATATCTGACTTTAAATTGTTATTGGTTATAAGGGAAAGATAGAGTTAACTGCTTGAAAGATAACTGGCATTTTTAGCAAAACACTACGGCTCACACTATAATTAGTAAGTGCAGGTGACACAACATCTTGTTTCCTCTTCCTCAGATATGTAGAGATTACCAGGGGAGTAAAAATGACAGGATGGAAAGAAAATGTGTAAGGAAATCACTTTATAAATAGGTACTCTCTAGTTTTGCATCAGAATGATAAAAATAGATTGCACAGCTCTTGACTTTATTTTGTAATATTTTTTTAGGCATGTAAATATCTTCTAGTTCCATTCATCAGGGTGTTGGGATTTAAATAACATTGTCACAGTAAAACAAGCACTTCAGGTAAGAAATACTTATTTTGGACTATAAACCAGGGTTGTGATCATAACAATACTGTAGGAATACTAGAGACCTTTAGTGAGCAAGGGGGGGAAAAAGGAGACCATCATTTGGAAAATATTCTGCTTTATTCCTGAAGAGGCTGAACAAAAATCCCTGAGAGAATATTTGTCCTGAAGTCAGCCAGGGGCCTCACACACAACATTGTTTTCTCAGAGTATTGAGCATAGCGTGGAAGGAGTAGAAGTACCAAAAAAAAAAAAAAAGAAGGAATGAATCTAGCATCAGACCAACCTGGAGTTAAGTCTGTTACTTATCAGCTGTGTGAGTCTGGACAACTTACCTCCATTTATTGAGGTATAGGCTCCTTGTCTCTGAACACCTGACCTTCCAGGCTAGCTACTGTGAGGATGTTTATTGGATCCTATCTGATCCAATCATTATTTTATCTGATTATTAATGAATATCAAACAAAGCAAAAGCTTCCCAATGTCCTTCAATTTCTTGTCCCTTCTCCAAAGGCACTGAAGGGCCTGCTAAAATACCAGGAAGTCACATGGCCCTTTCAGAGACAATGATGGAATACAGTCTCTTCTGTCTTTTATCTTGTACCCCTTTATCTCTTTTGTGTGTGTGTGTGTGTGTGTGTGTGTGTGTGTGTGTGTGTGCATGCATGTGCAAGTACCAGTACTGGGGGCTTGAAGTCAGGGCCTGGGCATTGTCCCTTTTGAGCTCTTTTGCTCACAGCTAGTACCCTACTACTTTAAGCCACAGTTCCATTTCTGGTTTTCTGGTGGTTAAGTGTTGATAACAGTCTTACAGACTTTCCTGCTAGTGCTGGCTTGGAACCATGATCCTCAGATTTCAGCCTCCTGAGTAGCTAGGATTATAGGCGTGAACCACTGGTGCCTGGCTTACTTTCACAGTGCCACCTATACATCTAGACATCCAGGAAGTGTTGGAGAAATCCTGAGTGAACAAGTAGAATTAACAAATGCCTTTACAATAAAATACTTTTTCCCCCTGTCTGAAGTCTACCCTCTACCTAAAAACTCCTTACTCTTTAAATAAATGCTTTCTGCGTATTTCACCAGTTAATTCTTTTTCCCCTTAGCTCTCCATTTCCACTATATGATTACAAATACTCTCAGGCAGAAGAGTCTCTCCAACAGAAGACTCTGCTGTTTTATCCAGTTTCCCCCAGGGTATCTGTAGACCAGAGGACTCAGAAAGGCAGGGGCAGGCCTATTCAAACATCTGCCACACAGAAGATACATTAGGTACTAAATAAGTGCTTTTGATAATGAAACAAGAGGACAGCTTTGGAAATGCTTTAGTGCCATACCATCACCAATTCCATTTAGATATTCCTAACTGGATTTCAATCCAGACCACCCAAGAAGAGTCCCATAGGCTCATCTGGGATGGAATGCATGGTATTCTTTGACCTTTCTTCCTTAAATATCTGTCTAGCTATGGTCTTTCATGTGTTCTGGAGTTTAAAAAGGTTTTTTTTTTTTTAACATGAAGTTTTATTTATTTATATTTTTTGGGTCGGCCGTGGGGCTTGAACTCTGGGCCAGGGCGCTGTCCCTCAGCTCTTCAGCTCAAGGTGAGCGCTCTACCACTTGAGCTACAGTGCCACTTCCTAAAGCTGACTCAGGGATTTGATATATTCTTTATGAAGCAAGGAAGTACTACTTGGTAGCCTGCTCTCTGGCGAATCCCCGTTCTGACATTCCAGGCAATATCAAATGTGTCAAGCTATTTTTTTTTTCATTTAGAGTGTTCATGCCCTGGAGATCCAAAAGTGATGTTCTAGGACTTTTCCGAGTTATACTTTTGGAAGAACAGGCTTGGATTTGAAGGTTTTGTTTCTTATGAGAATTCCATGGGCTCTTCCCAGAAGTTTGCTGCTTAACAAATTTGCAAATATTCCATCTTTATCAAGCAAGGAGGGGATCTGATATATTCTTACAAAGATGGAATAGCTGCAGTTTATTACCATCATTTTTAATGCTTTCAGCTTAAATGTCAGAGCCAAATGTTTAGCCCATCATTAGGTATGAAGCCTACCTATACTTTCAATGCACATGATTATAAAAATGAAAAAGGAAGAAAGTGGCTGGTAATTTTATAGCAACCAAACACATGGTTTTTCTCTTTCCTTTGGGATGTTTTCCTGTACAAACTAAGGTTATGCCCCTCCTTGACAGCCGGACGAGAGCTACTTTGATGTGAAGAAAGGGTCCTGCTCAAGTAACGGACGTAGAAACCAATGTGGGAATAGGAGGAGCGTCCAGAAACAGGAAAAGGCATTGTCCCAAGGAGGGGTTATTTCATTCCTCTCTGTCGTCATTTGGGCTGTCTGGTTTACTTCCTTGCCCAGGTTGGTGTGAGTTAGAAGCAGAGTCCTTTGTTAATGAAGTCGAGAACAAGGCTGCCCATTTTATGAAGTGGTTAAGACTGAACTTTCAGATTTCACATTTTATGAGAAGTGACCAAGTTGGGGGGGGGATTAATTTGGAATTCATCTAGGCAATGCCAGAGCAACTGGCTAGGAAGTAAAAACGGAACAAAACACAAACAAAATTCGGATCAACCAGTGTGGTTAAGTAGCATCAAAGAATTCAGTTGGATTGATTTTCTAAGGAAAGACTCGGACTGGTCCACAGTTTAGGCATTATGTGGACATCAGACTGAAATCCTGCCTATAGCCAGGTTCCTTGTAACCAAAAATTTTTTGCTAAAATAAGACAGCTTAAGAGTTTTCCATCATAAATGAAGAGCATGGTAAAGACAGAGCAATGCTGGGAGCTGGGAAAATTCACAGGCTTGTTCTCTGTGACGGCATTAGTGATGCCCCACTCTAGGGCTCATATTCTTCTGGGACCATCCTAACGCTCTCAAGCTGTGCTTTGCAGCTTTTTCTGGAAACACTGATACGTAGGTCTTGACAGAGTCTTCAGCCAGACTTCTACAACTGGGGTCAATATGAGAAGTATGAGGGCCAACGTTGGTTCTAATCAGGCCCAAGTCTGAGGCTGTAGCTACATGGGTTTCACTAAGCACCGAATGCTTCAGCATGCTGGGGAGTAGGGACTGTTCTGTATATATTTATTTTCATACCAGCCTAGGGTATAGGGCCACTTTCATAACAGATTTCCCATTTTACAGATCAACAAATGGATCATTAAAATTTTAAGGTATCAATAGAGATAAAGTTCAATGGTAGAAATTTTATTAAAAATTTTTTTTAAAAAGCTTAAGTGATTTGTGCATAAAATGAGCTTTCGACTTTTCAGCATGCCTAGGATTCTCAGGATTGAGGAGTCCCCAGAGAGCTCTGGTATTCTCTTGCAAGCATTTTTTTTTCCCTCTCTGAAGGAACTCTCTCCCCTTTCAGGGCCCAGAGAAGCTCCAGCCAAGCTACCTCAGGACATGAACTTGGCCTGTGCTGCTCTAAGCACTGGGCTCGGCTTGGCCCTTTGTTCTAGGTCATGTACAGACTCCTGAGGATTTAAGATGAGCAATATCAGTATAGAAAGGCAAAGCCTTAGGAAGGATAGGTGTGCAGCTCAGTGGCAGGCCACTTAGGGAGAATGAACCAAATAACAAGGCAGATCTTATAAGACTGTGATTAGCTACAGTTAAGGTGGGAATTCATGTGGAAGACTTAAAAATGAAAAAAAAAAACAGTCTCAACTGTAGGCATTCACAGAGGGGGGGGGGCGGTCAGTGGCATAGACAAATACTTCAGCTATGGGGCAGTCTGTGTAATTGGCACAATAGTAGAATGAAGTGTTAGAACTGTCCAGGAAAGAAAGAAGATGTCGGTTCTGACTTGGGAAGTCTGGAAGGTTTCTCCCGGAAGATACCCATGAGGGGATTTCTAGTTTTCTTTTCCTTTTTGTTTGTTGTTGTTTGTGGGGCTTGAACTTGGGTCCTGGATGCTATCCTTGAGTGCTTTGGCTCAAGGCTAGCGCTCTACCACTTTGAGCCACAGCTCCACTTCTGGTTTTCTAGTGGTTTATTGGAGATAAAGAGTCTCATCGGCTTTCTTGCCTGGTCTGATTTTGAACTGCAATCCTTAGATCTCAGCCTGCTGAGTTAGCTAGGATTATAAACACGAGCCACCAGCACCTGGCTTAGAGCTTTAAAATAATTTTTTATTGTTATTGTAAAGGCAATGTACAGAGGGGTTACAGTTAAATAAGTCAGGTGAAGAGTTCATTTCTTAGCTGAATGCTTGTGGCTCTCACATGTGATCCTAGCTACTCATGAGGCTGAGATCTGAGGATTGCAGTTCGAAGTCAACCTGGGCAGCAAAGTCCAGGAGACTCCAAATTAACCACCAGAAAAAGAGGTGCTGTGGCTCAAAGTGGTAGGCAGCTAGCCTTGAGCAAAAGAGCTCAGGGACAGCACCCCCACCCTGAGTTCAATGTCATCACCCCTTTCCTCACTGTCTCTTAGTTTTTCCCTCCCATCTCTACTCACAAGCGTTTAGTTCATTTCCCACATAGTGTCAAGTGAGTACCACTGCTACATTTGTTCATGTTTGTCCCCCATAAAGGGATCGTGATAAATCAGACTGCACACACCAAGCTGAGATCCTGAGCAATCCAATGACTTGCCCATGATGAGCCTTCCACTTCTCCATGCATCACTTTAGAAATATCATCTGAATGTCAGCAGGGAGACATGGTATATCAAAAACTTGACTCATGTATTCTTACTTCTATTTTGCTAAACAAAACAAAAAAACTCCAAAACAAAAATTCTAAAAATATGAGTAGTTGAAATGACCTATTTTTTTCTCACTTTGCATATTTTGTACTTACATTCTCACTATGGAGAACTTTTAAAATAATGAGATTTACTCAGAGACTTATATCAGTTTTAAAGGTGGATTTGCATTCAGAGGAAATTTTTTTCAAAAAGATCAACTATGCATTGTAACCCAATTATATTTCCTATGTTTTTAACTGGCATTTCCTGAAATATTTGCTAATTACTGTATTATTTTAGCCAATATTGAATCCTCTGGTTTTTGAGTCAGGTCTAAATGAATACATAAGGACAATTCTATTTCCTCTATAAAAGTCGATTAAGTGGTTATAAACACAGGATTAAATACCATTAAACAGGAGAAATTGGTCATAATGTGTGGCAATGAGCCTTTTTTTTTCAGATTCAAAAATAACATACTTGTCAAACCACCCAGACATTAAAATGAGATGCTTTGAAAACACTTTCTATTAATATCTTCCCTTTAAATGTGATTATCTGAGAAGCATATAACAAGAGACTTAGCTAGTTCAGATATTAATATTAGTAACAGTTATTAATGACCCCTGATTTTAGCTATCAACTTGTCAGTTTGCTTAAAATCAGTCATTTGGGATAACAGATATATGTCTGAATCTGACACTAAGAATATGCATTTAATTTTGTCCAAACTGCTCCAGTTACTTCATTATAGATAATAATTTTTCACTAATTCCTAGAAAACTCTGTTTTAAGGTCAATGAATGCGGTTGATTACTCATGCTTGAGCAAAAACGGCTCATCAGCTACTGTTATTCCATGCAGGGAGTGCAAACCAGATGTAGTCCTTGCTCTAGAAGAGCTTCTAGATTTGTGTGTGTGTGTGTGTGTGTGTGTGTGTGTGTGTGTGTGTGTGTGTGTATGTGCTGATACTTGGTCTTGAACTTAGGGCTTTGTACTCTACTTAGCTTTTTCACTGAAAGGTGCTCTACCACTTGAGTCATGCATTCCACCTAGCATTTTGCTGGCTAATTATACCTAAGAACTTTGAAGATTTTCTCTGTCTGAGCTGACTTTCAAACCTCACTCTAGCTGAATATCTAGGATTATAGGTATCAGCCACTGGTACCCAGCTAAAAAACTTCTAATTTTATGAGGTAGATAAACAACAAATAAATGATACTTATACAGTATGATGAATATTTTATAGAGTAAAAACAATGCTGATTATAAGATATGTAATTATTATTTTTAATCATAAAGATAAACTGCAGTAAGTTGGGAAGGTGGCTCAGTGGTAGAGTGCTTGCCTTGCATGCATGAGGTCCTGGATTCGATTCCTCAGCACCACATAAGCAGAAAAAGCTGAAGTGGTGCTGTAGCTCAAGTGGTAGAGCGCTAGCCTTGAGCTGAAGAGCTAAGGGACAGCGCCCAAGCCTAGAGTTCAGGCCCCATGACTGACCAAAAAAAAAAAAAAAGATAAACTACTGTCGATTAGATATGATACAGTATTGTTTTATCTCAATTTAATTAATTAATGGCAGTATTAGAACTCAGGGCCTCACACACTTACTTGGATTTTTTGCTCAAGGCTAGTGTTCTACCACTTGAGCTACACCTCTACTTCTGACATTTAAAAAAATGTAACTTTATCATTATTTTTTCTGAGCAAAATATTTCTTTAAAAATAATTTTAGGACTGAGAAGGTGGCTCAGTGGTAGAGCGCTTGCCTTGCATGCATGAGGCCCTGGGTTTGATTCCTCAACACCACATAAGCAAAAAGAAAAAAGCCGGAAGTGGTGCTGTGGCTCAAGTGGTAGAGCGCTAGCCTTGAGCTAAAGAGCTGAGGGACAGCGCCCAGGCCTAGAGTTCAAGTAAGTTGGGTGCTGGTGGCTTAAGCTTGTAATCCTAGCTCTGAGGATCAAAGCCAAGAGGGTGGGGGAGGCAGGAAAGTCCATGAGATTCTAATCTTCAGTTTATTACCCCCAAACTGGAAATGGAGCTGTGGCTCCGTGTGGTAGCATACTAGCCTTGAGCAAAAAAGCTCAGGGACAACTCCCAGGTTCTGAGTTCAAGCCCCTTGATTGACAAAAACGAAACTAAACTAAAACCCAAGCAATAGTCTTCCAGGAAGCAGGAACAGCCTGAGGGGGGTGGCCGGTAGGAATGTATTTGGCCTGTTTTGAGGCTACTAAATTCAACTTTACAGCTTTGGTAGCAATTGTTTTTGACTTCCTCCAGCCTCCCACTGAAGTTCATTATGCAATTCTGGTCCTTGGAGCAGACATCTGTATGTCTGTGTGGTTCTCTGACTTCCCCAGATTGTCCCCTCCCCCCCAGAGCTGTTTTCCACTCTTCTCCAACTGCACTGTCTGGGGTCTCCTGGCTTCCCAGACCCCCATTTCTGAGCGGCCTGCCAGGTAAAAGGAGCAATTCCTCTCAGCACCACTCTGGAACTCCTGGGTGGGCCCACCTGACATTTGGGGTTTGGTGGCCACAGAAAGTTTAGGGCCCCCTCCTTCCCTACAGAGGTAGACTTTTACTCTTTACACTGCACTGGCTCTGCGGCTGCAGGAACTTGGAAGGAGCCCCCGCCTCCCTCCCCAAGAGTGGTCTGGGAGAACCACAGTGTTTGCTTCTTCAGGTGCTGGTGTGTCACCAGGCCTCAACCTTTTGGCACTCTATTGACATGGACGGCAATGGGCTTTCCCTCAGCATTCGCCAGGGCCACCATTCCTCCCTTCCTTCAGATTTTCACTTGGATATTTTGTTACTTTCCTTTCCTTAGGAGAATTCAATGCCCTCATGCTGGGGTACATTGCAAGACCACATCCTGTTCTTCACAAGGAGAGAAGAGAGGAGAAGGGAAAAAGGAGGGGAGGGGATAAGAGGGGAGGAGGGAAAAAGGAGAATAGGGGAGAGGAAGAAAAGGGAGGGAAAGAGAAAAAAAGGAGAGGAGAGGGAAGGGGAGGGGAAGGGGAAGGAAAGGAGAGAGAAGAGGGGAGAAGTGGGGAGGGGAGGGGAGAAGAGAAGATAGAGGACAAGTGAGGAGAATGGGGAAAGGAGAGGAGAATCAGGAAGGTGGAAAAGGGGAGGAAGGCGGGGGGGGGGGGGGAGAGAGGAGCAGGCGCTTAAACCAACCCTGCATCATGGTCACTTGCCTGCACACAATCTGCAGAACCGGATGCTGGGGCGTTGTTCTAAGTCCTCACCATAGCTTTTCTGAGATGCAGAACGTTCTCTAAGAAGTTCATTTACCTTCAAGCGGCCTGCAAGGGTAGAAGTGTGTATTCTTTAAAAGCAGACACCTTTAGTTTTCTGTTGTAGGCCTGTCAACTGGTCAACTGAACCCCAGTCTTGCCAGCAATAGAACATCTCTGCACCTTTTATGGAACTAGCCCTGTAGCAGTGGAGAAAAGTGATTAGACGATTACACAAGCATCAGCCTTCCCTTCGCCTCCCAGTTGAGCTGAGGGAGAAATTGAAAAGGAAATGTTTCTTTCCCATGCACCAGCCATGAGGAGGGGCCTGTTAGTACCAACCACTCTTGCACTTACTTTACCAAGCTTATAGTTTATTCTCTCTCTCTCTCTCTCTCTCTCTCTCTCTCTCTCTCGTGCTGGGACTAGGCTTGAACTTTTATTTTTCTTTCTTTCTTTCTTTTTTTGTCAGTCATGGGGCTTGAACTCTGGGCTTGGGCGCTGTCCTTGTGCTCTTCAGCTCAAGGCGAGCGCTCTCCCGCTTGAGCCACGGCACCACTTCCAGTTTTCTAGCAGTTTATTGGAGATAAGAGTCTCATGAACTTTCCTGCCCGGGCTGGCTTTGAACGGTGATCCTCAGATCTCAGCCTCCTGAGTAGCTAGGATTACAGGCTTGAGCCACTGGTGCCTGGCTGAACTTTTATTTTTCTTTAAAAAGTTTTAAATTGTTATTATAAAGGTGATACACAGTATCCTTTAGTTTTTTGGCTCAAGGCTGGCAATCCACCAACTTGAGCCCTCGCTCCACTTCCAGATTTTTGGTGTTTAAAGATAAAAGCCTCACAGACTTTCCTGCATGGACTAGCTTCAAACCATGATCCTCTGATCTCAGTCTCATGAGTGGCTAGGATTACAGGCATGAGCCACCAGCATCCAGCAAAAAAAGGAGCCTCCTTTTAAGTCATATTAGAAAGCTCTCAAGTAGCTAGCTTGAAATAGAACTAGAATAGGAATTTGGGCCTATTCTAAGAGCTAGCTATATTCTGTTGTGTCATGTTCTTTGAATTAAGAACAACAGCAGCAAAAGAAACCCTCCTTGGACTACAGAAATTCACCTTCAACAACGCAATAAATAAAATGCTTATTATTTCTGCTTTCATCAAAACTGAAAACACCTGAGGCTACCATTCCATGTCATCCAACCATACCAAATGCTACACCCAGACACAGTTGATTAGGACTTTGCAGACAAAGCCTGGATTTGTAGTTGTATGCTGTGACATGCAGCACATTCAAGAATTTTGCATTAGCTCCCTTTTGATGACAGCTATGTTTGCAGAGTGAATTCATTCAGGCTAAACTCAGTGGTTAGTCATGGTTGTTTATTTCATGCTCTACCTCCCTCCAACTTCTTCTTTCTCCAACCTCACCATTAAATCCAAACAATTGGCACAAAAGGACTCTGAGCTGAGCATAGCAGCTCATTCCTATAATCTCAGCTACTGGAGAAGTGGAGGCAGAAAGGTAGTGAGCTCAAAGACAAGCGTGACCCAAATAAGAGAATATGCCCAGCATGTGTGAAGTTCAGGGTTTAATCTGTAGTAAGGCAGGAAGGAAGGAAAGAAGGAAGGAAGAGAGGGAGGGGAAGGAAGGGAGGGAGGGAGGAAGGAAGGAAGGAAGGAAGGAAGGAGGAGGGAAGGAGGGAGGGAGGGAGTGAAGGAAGGACAGAAGAAAAGAGACAGGAAGTAAAGAATGAAGGAAGGGAGAAAGAAAGGAGGGAGGGAGAAAAATGAACTTTGCTTTCTCTGAAATCTTGTCAAACCAATGACTTATGATAAACGTCAAGAAGCTAACCATTTTGCTCTAGTTACATTCTCAGCAGAAGCTAGATAATGGCTGTCTTCCTTGTTTTCTTCTCCCCATATTCACAAAAGTGAAGAACATAACCAAAGCTCTTTTACATTTTCAGATAAATGCAAGTCCTGAATTAAGTCCACAGAGGCTTGCGCTGCTCTCTTCTCAGCCCTGTTGGACAAAATCAGCCAGTCTCTTTTCTCTCCTGACGGGTACACCAGGTCCTTTTGTTCCAAGCCCTGTGAGATTTCTTTAGTTCTAAAAGTTTGTGCCTCTGGGCTAGGTTTGAATAGAAGTCATCTGACCTTTGCATCAGGTCGGAGACCAGAGTGGTCGGATAGGTCAGCACCCCTGTGCCAACGGCACAGACTGAACTCCATTCATTACCAGGACTGGTAACGGATCCTGATACTTCTTTATCACTCCCGCACAGAGCTCAGTTCCCTTTTTGTTTCCGTTACTGTACAGGAACTAAGTTGTACCTTTAGGGTAGGACTATGCACCACACCTCATCTATAATGGCACTTTCCTCAATACTATAGCCCTCCAGGGGAGGTTGGTAGATGGACTCAAAACCAGTATGCGCCATGCATGGGCCTTGTTTACCTGTGTTCCTTACTTCCCTGCTGACTTCCTTATTCTGACAGAATAGAGCAGAGGATCTCTATTCAGAGATTGTTAGTCGTGGAAAAAAAGAGAAACGATTGGCTTTTGATAACCAAACTCTTCACTCTGAATGTGATGAAAAAATAAGTGTATCTGTGTGTGTGTGTGTGTGTGTGTGTGTGTGTGTGTGTGTGTGTAGAGAGAGAGAGAGGGGGGGAGGAGAGAAATAGAGATAGAGAGAAAGAGGGAGAAAGAGAGGGAGAGGGGAAGAGAGAAAGTGGTTAAACAAGTAGGTAGGAATTATTTTCCCTCCTTTTCCCTAAACCTCCAGAAACTCAGGCTGGACAAGAATGCTAAGAAGCAAAAGAGGTCAAGAAATGTGT
Source organism: Dipodomys ordii (assembly GCF_000151885.1). NCBI lineage: Eukaryota > Metazoa > Chordata > Mammalia > Rodentia > Heteromyidae > Dipodomys > Dipodomys ordii. The sequence continues at coordinate 6,847,291 of NW_012267286.1, forward strand.
GTGTGTGTGTGTGTGTGTGTGTGTGTGTGTGTGTGTGTGTACTGACACTTGAACGTGAGGCCAGTTCCTGAGCTTTTTCACTCAAGGCTAACAATCTACCGTTTGAGCCACAGCTGCACTTTTGGATTTTTTATTTTTTTGGTGGTTGTTTGGAGATAAGAGTCTCATGGATATTCTTTCCCAGGATGGCTTTGAACTATGATCTCCAGAGTAGCCTCCTGATTAGCTAGGATTATAGGCATGAGTTACACGTATCTGGTAAGTTGGTCTGTTTCTGGGCCTTCCCTTGTGCCTTCATTCCCAGAGAGTATTAGTGTACCTGCTGTGGGTCCCTGTAATCCATCTATATTCTAGAGGAGATTGCAGATAGTTTCGAGGGGTGAAGGAGCCCAGGGAGGGCCTGGAATAGCTCCAAGAGGGCCCTGGAGCACTGGGGATGAACAACCTTATTCTGGTTCCATAAGGAAAGTTCTAGAAATTAAAAGAGAGGGCTAGATGGATAGAGAGAGGAAGGACGTCAAGAGAGAAACAACACTCACCAGCGAGTCCACTAGAGGGAGTGAGGGGAAAGGAGAGGGAAAAAAGGAAAGGGAGGAAAAAAATGGATGACTTCTCTGCCTGGCCTGAGATGATTTACAAACTAGCAAAGGGGCCTCTCAGAGATAGGGAGTAGGCCAAAGCTCTTTTGTAGCTCTGAAATGGTTAGTTATTAGCAGTATCCGCTCATTTTCCCCAACACAGGCAGGATCATATTGGTTTTCATGAGCCTTGTGCATTTCCTTCTTAAAATTATTTAAAAAATATATTTTATGTCTACATTGGCAGCAAGATGATTTGGCATTATACGTTAACACATGTTTTTTACCTTAACATAGTTCATTATTTCCGCCCCCTCCCCTTCTGATTTCTAAACAAAGAAAAGCCTTGTCCTGGCCTTTTCTATGCAGATACTGTCGGGTTGCTGGGCCTCAGGTCCTGTTCCTGCTGGATGGTCAGGCGGAGGACAAGATGCCAATGGACCAGTGGGGCCTGGAGGGCTGCTGCTAAGATTCTGTCTTCCTGTTTCTCTCTTGGGTTCACAGATTTCCTTCTTAGGGCTGGAAGGGGTTTATCTCCATGTTAGCCTTTCCCAGGTGAATCAATCCCTGTACATCTCTAGCCTCAGTCAGAAAGTCCAGTGAATGGAATCAGTAAGGATATTTCCATTTAACTGAAAAGTAATTGCAAATGTAGGATTTGGGGGGCTGCTAGCAAACTAGCCTGGCTATCATCACATTGAGAACTGCTCAGTATAGTATTAAAAAAGGAACAGCCACCTAGCACCAGTAGCACCTAGCTACTCAGGAGACTGAGATCTGAGAATCATGGTTTGAAGCCAGCCTATGCAGGAAGATCATTGAGACTCTTTTCTTAAATTAACTACCAAAAAAGGAGGAAGTGGAACTGTGGCTTAAGTAGAAGAGTGCTAGTCATGAGCAAAAAAAAAGCTCAAGAACAGTGCCCAGGTCCTGAGTTCAAGTCTCAGAACCAGAAAAGAAAAAAAAAGGAAAAGAAAAGAAAAGAAAGGGACAAAGGAAAGCCCACAGCCCCCACTCACTAATCAGATACATTCATAGCACTGCTAGTGACTGGAAGAGGAACTGAGGACTGGTCAGTTGATCCAAGCATCAAGGAACTCCATTACCTACTGTGCTACCAGGAATATCAAAATACCAGTTGTCCTGAAGCCCGGCTGAAAATCTTAGTGATGATGGTAGATCCTTCTTTCGAGAAATGGCTAGCACCATTGTTCTCTGGGTGATGATACTGTATGCCATCCACTCTGACCATGATTATGGACTACGCAAAATCAGAATGTGTGAAGCCTGGGTAAATGCACATGAAGAATCCATTGATTTGGCTTAGTTAGAGAGAGATGCTAAATGTCCATGACTAAATAGATCTCATACCAAATACAAAAATGTCTAAGAAGCAAGCATAGATCTCATTTCCTTAAGCATTGTGCCATTTTATGGAGGCTTTCTCTTCTGTTTTTTTCTTTTTTTGGTGCTAGTACTGGGGCTTGAACTCAGGGGCCTGGGTGCTCTCCCTTAGCTTTTTTTTTTTTTTTTAATGTTTTATTCCTCTCAGGGCTAGCACTCTACCACTTGAGTCAGAGCCTCACTTCTAGCTTTTTGATGGTTAAATTGGAGATCAGATTCTCACCATTTTTTTCCTGATCCTCAGATCTCAGCCTCCAACGATTACAGGCATGAGTCACCAGCACTTGGCAAAGATTGTTGAGTCTTTTAACTCTGTGTGTGTGTGTGTGTGTGTGTGTATGTGTGTGTGTGTGTGTGTGTGTGTGAGTGCGCGCGCGTGCGCCAATCCTAGGGCTTGAATTTAGAGCCTGGGTATGAGCTGTTTGTTTTTGTTTTTTGTTTTGTTTTGTAAATTCATGGCTAGCACTCTACTGCTTTTTTCCTCTCTCCCTTTTTAAAAACTTTTTTTTTCTTTTCATTTTGATAGGTATTATCAGAGGCACATAGGCATTGCCCCTTTGTGCTTCTCCCCTAAAAGTATCTTCTTTTTTGGTGTCGCTGTGTGTGTGGATGACTAGAGTCCTGTATAATTTATCATGTCCTCATGTATTTTAGATCTAGCTTCCACATATGAGAGAAAACATGCACTGTTTGTCTCTCTGACATAGCTTACCTCACTTAACATGATTTGTTCTAGGCTCTCTTTCTTGCTTAACAGAACATAAAGTAGCACTGCATTTTACCATCAATGGCACCTTAGATACAACTATCTTGAGTGACTACTGGACACTATGCTTGACCTAGCAAACACAATTAATTCATTAAGCAAATGTTTATTGAAGGTTTTCAATGTGCTCAGAGCTAGGCTAGACCTGTGGATGGATCAGACAAGCTTTCCAGAGAGGTTACCATACCTGAAAAGCCACGCATATATATTATGGAGAATACATATTATGGAGGAAAAAGAAATATGTAAAGCATATTGTAGTAAAATTAAACAGTGGTGACTAAGATACAATCCCGGCCCTCAAGACATTTGATAGCTAGCAGACAGCCATGAGCAATGGGGAGTAATTGGAATATGTAAAGACAACTTGAAGTGGAAGATGAGAGAAAACTTTGTGTTGTAACAGAGACTTCCAACAAGTGACCGACCTCAGCCCTGGAGCCTGAACCTCAAAGCCACTGCTGTCTTTCTCCCTAGAGATACTCTCAGTCTATTGAAAGTGTATTTGTCATGGGTATTTAAACTGTTTTTTGTTTGTTTTTCTTCTTTTTTTTTTGCCAAAAGACGTGGACTCTTTATTTGGACTTCAAATTAACGAAAAACGGGAGAAAAGCTTGACCTCCCTGCCTCCATTTTAGATTTGTCTTTGTTCCGAGCAGGATTCCTGGAAAGACAAGCCTGATGGACAACATCTTCGGACAAGGGATGGAAACTACCCCTAAGGAACAGCAGAGCCTTGAGAGACAGGCCGTCCCCAAATGAGGACAGTTAGGTACAACAATGAGGCTGGAGCAAGAGAAACTATTTCATGGGATCCTCCCCTCAAGTGTAATAATGAGTTCTCCAGAGCCCAGAGAAGCAGAACGAAGATAGTGACCAACCAGGCCATATATGTTCGTGGGACTCTGTGCACAGCTGTTGCTCCTGCCACTAATTCTTCCTCTATTTAAACATAAGGCTTATGACTGAATCCCAAAGATGGCTAAAGATGAATGGAAGTGCCTTCCTGTGGCAGCATGCTGTACCATTGCCTCCTTTCCCTGCCCTTCATCAGGCTTTTTTATTTGGTGTATTGAGGTACGTGGATGAACCTGACATTTTTTCTAACACTTTCAGTGCTTCCCTGTGTGCCTAAAATATTCTCTCACTGGAACCAAGAGCTGAAATAAACAGCAGCACTCTTCAAGTAACAAAGCTAATGTTAAAGATGGAACAACAAAAAAAAAAAGCCCTTTCCGGTACTGGCGGCTCATACCTGTAATCCTCACTACTCAGGAGGCTGAGATCTGAGGATCGGAGGATCGTGGTTCCAAGCCATTCCAGGCAGAAAGTCTGTGAGATTCTTATCTTGAATTAACCGCCAGAAAGCCAGAAGTGGAGCTGTGGCTCAAGTGGTAGAGTGAAAAAGCTCAGGGACAGGACCTAGGCCCTGAGTTCAAGACCCAGGACTGGCACACATAAAAAAGTGTTTTCTTTGTCTTAACAGAGAAAGAATTTGGGGAAAAACAAGTCGTTTAAATAAGGATACAGGTGGACCCGTTGCAACAATGAGAAGTACAAGTTGTCATGTCGAAAACGAACTTTACAACTTTGGTGGGGGGGTGGGGGGAGGATTGGGTGGGAGGGGAGGTTTGGAAGGGATGGGAAGGGGAAACAAAGGAGGAGGCTACAATGCTTGATAAGAAATGTACTCATTATCTTGCCCATGCAATTGTAACCCTTCTGTGCAGTATTTTCACAATTAAAAAAAAAACAAAGAATTTATTCTTAGAAGAACTGATCTGGTCTGACGAGTCTTTTCTTCTATCAAAAGCAATAGAGAGATATTTTGGAATTTTATACAGGGTTGATATGAAAGGATTTGGCTTCTGGAAAAATCATTGTTTTTAAAATATTTTTTTAAAAATATTTTTTTTTGTGTGCCAGTATTGAACTCAAGGCCTAGTTGCTGTACCCCTGGCTTTTTTTTTTTTTTTTTTTTTTTGGTCTATCGGTCATGGGTCAAGGCTAACACTCTACCGCTTGAGTCTCAGCTCCACTTCTGGCTTTTTGGTGGTCAATTAGAGGTAAGATTTTTCTGCCTGGGCTGGCTTTGAACTGTGATCCTCTGATTTCAGCCTCCATGGATGTGAATCATCCCTCTTGATACTGTGTGGAGGGTAGATTAGTCTTACCTACTCTCCTTACTGCTTAGGCAAAGAAGCCAATTGTAGAAATTTAGGAAGAAGAAGGTGGTAGCCATGTTGTCTCCTAATTTTCCCAGCATTAATTGGCTCTTTATCATGCTCAGTCAGGAGGCTTTGTTACAAGATGTTGACTTTTGTAACCCCTGGCCTCTACCCAAGGGGAACCCAGTTACTGACCCCCACAATCATTTTTAAATGAAGTCCTGTCAAGTTACTTGACTAGAAAAGCAGATTAATAAACACACTGATCCAGTGAACAACTCATCAATAAAACTGCTACCTCAATTACATGATAAAGTCAGAAATCAAAGTGTATGGTTGCCCTCAGAAGCGTCTGCAGGTCTGAAGAATTTTTTTTTTTTTGAGGTTTATCAAAGGGTCCTGAGCGCGAAAGAATGTTTCTGATGAAATTCGATTGATTTTGTGTTTCTGCCAAAGCTCCAGAGTTTTCTACAGGTCACACAGCCTGTCAGGTATATATATATAAAAATTCATCATTTTATCAGAAGCTGCCTTTCATGATGTGGAAAGGAAAAAGGCCTGAACCAGGGCTGGGCTGATAAATGCTGCTCATGTGTTGGGTTTAAGCAGATGCAAATGAAAATGCCAAAAGGCTCAAGTTCAAAGGAAGGATTCAGTACCTGAGAAATGCCCCTTGAAGGAATTCCATTTCTATGGGAAAGCACTGGGCAAAAATGTTTCTAAAGCAGCCTGGGCAGCTCATTCTGTACAGTTCAGTGCCTTTCCCAGTTTGTGGGGAGCTACCTTTCCTTTCTTCTCAGAGACCAAGAAAGCTACAAGCCTGTTTAAAGTGATAGACTGCTCACTGACTACCCTGGATATCTCCTCTGTGTGTGTGTTTGTGCGTGTGCACGTGTGTGTGTGTGTGTGTGTGTGTGTGTGTGTGTGTGTGTGTGATCAATCTCCTTTAGCTCTTTATACTCCAAGCTGGCACTCTATACCACTTGAACCACAGCTTCACTTGCAGCTTCTTGCTGGTTAATTGGAGGTAAGAATCTCACCCTTTTCTGTGTGAGCTGGCTTTGGACCATGATCCTCAGTCTCAGCCTCCTGAGTAGCTTCTGGATTACAGATGTGATTACCAGCACACGGTTTGCTTGTGCTTTTTTTTTTTTTTTTTTTTAATGCATCGCTTAAGAAATCAAGCTCTGCTAAACAAGCCCCTGCTACACAGTTAATCCTTGTGTGATTTTGTATTTCTGGGTGTGCTTGGGCTTACCCTGCAGAAAACCATTTAAAGAATGTAGATAGAACCTATCAGTGTTGAGTCATCCTGTCAAGAGAGTAATGCACAATCCCGCATCCTTGTAAGTTATTTATCATACCCTGAGGCTTGATGGAATACAGTTTCCTTGATGAAGAGATGAAAAGGAGCAACATAAAAGCCAGGTAAAAGAAGAACACTTCATTAAAACTGATCTACCTTCTGGTCTTCACTTTTTGAGTTAAGAAAAAAAAATTAGTCTTCCTGAAATTTATCATCACAAAAATTTTTACTTTGTAGAACATCTGAAAATAAAGAGAATGGTGAAGGCAAAAATGAAATTGGAAAGGGGAAGAAATAGGGAGAAAAACCAGAGGGGCTGAAAATTTAAAAAAAAAAAGGATGAAGGAAGAATGAAGGAAAGAAGGAGCAAAGGAGAAGAGAGACAGAGACAGAGACAGGCAGAAATGGGGAGGCTCCTGATGACCCAGAACCCGAAAACTGTAGTTCAAGAGGCCAATTCTGCCAGAGAATGAAAATGAACAGCTCTGAACAAATCAGCTGCCTTTCTCGGTTGCAATCAGTCCTTGGAGTCCTTTCCCTCCCCCCAGCCAGCCAGCAGGGACCTGTCATCTTCCCCTCCCCTCCCCACCCCCAAAGGAAGGCTACAGAACCCAGTCTCAGAGAACAGGACTAGTGGCCAGGAGCAATATGTTCTAATTGGAACAAGTAAGGACTCCAACATTTAGACCTGGAGGCAAAGCCAAGTTGACTAAGGTGCTTTGCATTCTAGAATCACCATCTCCCAGGGTGGGCGGGGCTAGGAGCCAAGGAAGGATGGAGAGGGAAGAAGTTGGTATTTCATCCCAGGATGAAAGTTAGTTTAAATTCCAGCTCTTTTTACCCTCCCTCTTTAGATTGCTGTCCCAGAGCAGAAGTTTAGGTATAAACAGCCCTGAGAAAGAAACAAAACAAAACAAAACTGGTTTTCAGAACAATATTAGGCTGTAAATAGAGCCATGCAAGAACTCAGTGATCTTTAAACTACCACTTAATACAGTGACTATTTAAATTTGAACTATGTAAATAATGTGGTCACATTTTTGCCTTGTTAAAAAAATGACTATGTAAGTTCACTTTAGCATTGTCTCTCCCTTCCTTCCTTCCTTTCTTCTTCCTTCCTTCCCTCTTTCCTTCCTTTTCCTTCTTTCTTTCCTCCCTCCCCTCCTCTCTCCTTCTCTCCCCTCTCCTTCCCTTGGAACTAGGGGTTTTGTTTTATTTTATTTTGTTTTGTTTTAGTTTTTGGTCGCGGGGCCTGAGCTCTGGGCCTGGGCACTGTCCCTCAGCTCTTCAGCTCAAGGCTAGCGCTCTACTACTTGGCCACCGCGCCACTTCGGGCTTTTTCTGCTTATGTGGTGCAGAGGAATCAAACACAGGCCTCATGAATTCAAGGCAAGCACTCTACCACTGAGCCACCTTCCCAGCCTGGAACCAGGGTTTTAACTCAGAGCTTTTCACTTACTAAGTGCTCTACCACTTGAAACACACCCCAAGGCCTTTTAGCTTTAGTTATTTCTCAGATAGGGTCTCAAGTTTTCACTCAAGCTTGCCTTGGGCCACAGCCCTACATCTGCCTCCTGAAGATCTAAGATGGCAGTCACACATCATCGCATCGCATCCTACCTGGTTGACCGTGCTCTTCATACTTCTGGGTTTTTTTTTCAGTTTTTTTGTCTATTATTATTATTATTTTAAATCAACTTTTTTATTGTAAAAATACTGTATAGAGGGGTTACAGTTACATGAGCAAGGTAATGAGTACATTTCCTATCAAGCATTGTTACCTCCTCCTTTGTTTTTCCCCTACCATCCCTTCCCTTCCATTTCCACAACTACATCCCCCCCCAAATGGTAAACTTTGTTTTTCAACATAGTGACTTGTACATCTTATTGTTACAACGGGCCAACTTGTATCCCTATTTAAACATTTTGTTTTTTCCCTTCCTCTCCCCAAATTAGAGAAGTGTATATACAAGATGCATATACTTCTGTTTTTAGATAGAAACAATACAGGATGGTCTTGTGCATGCATTTTAAAACACAAATAGTGTTATTAGAATGTGTGTGTGTTCAAAGCACTATCTCGTTCCTTCAGAACGATTGCAGCATCCATCTCCTGTACAAAAATAGACCTCCGCTTCTGTAGTGAGTTCCCCTATGATTTATAAGCAGGTGGATCCTAGGTGTTTGGTTGGCTGTTAGCTGCTATAGTACATGAATGCCCTGCCTCATGCAGCCTTATTGGTTTTCCTAAGAAGAAATAGCTGGTTTCTAGCTGTTGGGTCTTCAAGTGGCCATTGCATTCAGCTACACACCAGAGTGCCTTAAAGGTAGAGAGAAAAGCTTTACCCTTTAATCTGAGCAAAACATGAATCCATTTTTCCAGATACACAAAATGACCACTTGTTTTCTGCTCTACCTGGCATCATCTAGGAACACACTACAGAAATTTAATAGTCTTTCTTTCCTTTGAGTCTTGCATGTTAGATAAGCTTTACTGGAATAAAAAGAATAACCTCTTTGGGTTTACACAAAAGCATATATAAATGAATACTTCCAACCCAATACAAGTAACCCCTCTGCAAGAAGACTGACATTTCTTTTACTAAATGAATGCTTAATGACTAAATGAGGTGAAGAAGAAAGAAAAGGGAATAATGTCAAAATGACCAAGCAGCTGCTAAGCTGCTAGTCATTTCTGATGTGTACCATCTATCTTGGTGGCTTCAGCATCAATACAGTTGTAAATCCTTTGAGCAGCTGTTTGTGTGCCATCCGCTAATGAAGCTCTCTGAGTGTTCAGTTATTAATGGAATGAAGCCAGAGGGGAGGATAAAGAAGGGAAGAAAGAGTGGACCGAAGAAGAGAGATTCTAAAGAGAGATTCACTTCCCTAGCCACTTGTAGAAATCCATTTCAGATCAACTGGGACCAATTGTGAGTTCTGGCCTGGGGCAAAAAACCTATTTGCAGTCAATCAATTAATGGGTGATACCTTGAAATGGGTTGGCTTTCACTGAATCAATGTCTGATGTGGCAATCTATCCTCAGGCCAAATTCCCACTGAAGTTCTTAAGTTGGGGCTATCTGGAGAAATGGATGAATTCTTAAACTCTTTCTAAATCACTATTTTCAAAAAAAGAAAAAGCAATATCCCAGTAGTGTCAAGGTGGGAATATTTTTCCTTTCCTGTCCTCTTTCATTCTCTCTTAACTATCATAGAAGAACGGATGTTAATTGATTTCCTTTATACAAAGCTCTATAACATACAGAGAATTTTGTCCTGCTGATTCTAATTTAACCTGTTTCCTTGGGGGGAAAAGAGTTTAAAAAGTCTCCATAAAGCTGAAGAGGTGGGAATGGTTCCCTTACAGTAGCTCTTTTGGAAATGTCTGGGCAAGCAGGAAGCAGAGAAAGACTCTCTGTTGGTTCAGCTGGCATTTACAGCTGAAGATAACACGAACCACAAATCTGTCCAGGTTCATGTTTTCTTGGAGGGGGAAGAAAATTCGGGAGCAAAATAAAGAGAAATTGAAGTTCAGTGTTTCATAACAGTGTGCTCTTTTCTACGTTTTATTCCTGTAACAGTCTGTGTGTGGCCAGGGCCTTCATAACAGGGTACTATTGAAGAAAGAGGAGAGAGGGAAAGAACAGGCAGGAAGGGTAGAGGCAGAGGGAATAAGAAAAAAAAATCAGTCTTTAGTGGTGGAGAACACTGCTTTTGTATTTTGTATATATTTTTTTTTCTTTTTTCCAGAGCTGAGGACCAAACTCAGGGCTTTGCACTTGCTAGGCAAGTGCTCTTCCACTGAGCTAAATCCCCAACCCCTGCTTTTGTATTTTATGTATCTATTATTTTGGTTGGTCATGGGACTTGAACTCAGGGTCTAGGCTCTGTCCCTAAGTTCTTTTTGCTCAAGGCTAGCACTCTACCACTTTGGGCCACAGCGCCATTTCTGGTTTTCTGGTGGTTAATGGGAGATGAGTCTCACAGACTTTCTTGCCAAGGCTGGCTTTGAACTGCAATCTTGAGATCTCAACCTCCTGAGTAGCTAGAATTACAGGTGTGAGCCACCGGCTCAGAAAAGTGCTTTTAAATCTGGAGAGTGACTTTAACTGGATTCAGTCAAGGCCCCATGGAATTAAATTGACCATTGACCACTCGTATTCTTTTTTTTAAAACAAAATAAGAAACAAACAGAGAATGTCTAGGGAAGCCAGAAGTGAGAAATGACCCACCTAGAATCTTTGGGAAAGGAAGGTTCCTCAGGCATCAGAAAGCTGGTGAGCTGACAACTCCTCCCCCTCTTCCTAATAATATACACAAGTAGAATCTGTTGGGAGAAGTAAATTGAATTTACGAGGAAACACGATGGTGAAAACACTGGAGTACACTCTTTTGTCTTTTGAAATTTTTTTGTAGGGTTAAAAAATAGGCTGAGCACTAGTGCCTCATGCCTGTAGCTCTTGTGATAGGAGGCTGAGATCTGAGCATTGCAGTACAAAGTCAACCCGGGTGGGAAAGTCTGTGAGTCTCATGTCCAATTAGCTGCCAGGAAACCGGAAGTAGAGCTGTGGCTGAGGTGGGAGAGCATTAGCCTTGAGTATAAAAGCTCAGGGACAGCCCCCTCTCCCTCTAGGCCCTGAGTTCAAGCCCCAGGACCAGCAAAAAATTAAAATTACATTAAAACAAAATAGAAGAGGCTAGTGCTGCTGGCTTATGTCTATAATCCTAGTAACTCAGGAGGCTGAGATCTGAGGGTTGAGGTTTAAAGCTAGCCTGAGCAGTTAACCAGTGTGTGTGTGTGTGTGTGTGTGTGTGTGTGTGTGTGTGTGTGTGTGTAGGGGGGAGGGGAGACAGAAGTGGATCTATGGTTCAAGTGGTAGAGCACCAGCCTTGAATGGGAAAACCAAGTGAGTTCAAGCCCCTGAGTTAAAAAGCTCCTGTACTGGCAACAACAAAAAATAATAAATAAAAGAAAGGTTTGTAAAATTATCTGGGCAAAGAACAAGCATCAGTGTATCCACATTATGGGTGCAGCACTGTTCCTGCCACCAGATTTGTAGTCTACATAAGCATAGCTGCTTAAAAGAAGCAGATTTTATTTTTAGTTTGGCCAAGCTCTGTCCTGCCTTTGGAGAAAAGCCTAGTGCACCTACAGTACCCCAATGATATTTATCTCCTCTTTGAATATCTTCACCTTTAAATAATACGCATACTAGTCATTGAAGACTATGAGACATGAGTGGAGAAATGCAGCAGCACCATTTTAATCTTTCTTCCATGAATACACCCTTCTTACAACTGTGCATGGCTGGGGGTTCTGAATGCACGTGTGGACTTTAAAATTAATGACATAGAGGTTTTCTTTATATAATTAATGCCGGGAGCCACTCAGGAGGCTGAGATGAGGATCATGGTTCAAAGCCAGCCTGGGCAGGAAAGTCTGTGAGACTCTTAACTCCAATTAACTACCTAAAAACCAGAAGTGGAGCTGTGACTCAAAGGGGTAGAGCACAGCCTTGAGCATAGAAACTCAGCACCTAATCCTTGAGTTCAAGCTCCACAAGCAACCCCTCCCCCCAATATATATATAATTTTATTGTTGTTATTAAGGTATTGTATGGTGGGGGTTTACCATTTCATAAGTCAGGTAAATAATTACATTTCTTTTTTTTGGGACAATGTCACTCCTTCCTTTGCTTTCTCCAAGAGGTTTTCTTTTTGTTTTTGTTTTTTGTTTTTTGCAGTTTATTGAGTCTTTTATAAAGGTATTGGCTTAGCTAGATAATATATAGATCTGTAATAACAATATCCTACAGCGTACCCATATTTGAAAGCAGTAATTCTTGAAAGAGAAAAATAAAAACAACCCTTTCACCTTCATTAAACCATAGAGGAGAAAGTTTTATAAAAGAAAAGGCCAAAAAAATCCACATACATGTTAAGGTTAAAAATATATAGGTTCTGTGGGTGGCTCACACCTACAGGTACTCAGGTGTGAGGAGGCTGAGATCTAAGGATCAGGATTCAAAGCAAGTTTGGGCAGGAAAGCCCCGTGAGATTCTCATCTCCAATTACCTCCCCCTAAAATGCTGGAAGTAGAGCTGTGGCTCAAGTGGTACAGTGTTAGCCTTAAGCAAAAAAAAAAAAAAAAAATCTCAAGGACAGAGCCCAGGCCCTTAGTTCAAGCTCCAGCATGCTCACATGTGTGCACACACACACATGCACACACACACACACACACACACACACACACACAGAGGTTCTATTTTTAACGAACAGAATTGTATTATACATAGTATATACAACATTTGAAGTATCATAGAATGGTTAAATATCATTTTTCTGGTAAGAACATGTCCTATCCCCATTCTCCTGTCATTTTTCAAGAATAAAATATGCTGCCATTAACCATAGTCATCATGGTATATATAATAGATCTTTATTTTTTAATTTTTTTTGTAGGTCGTGGAGCCTGAACTCTAGGCCTGGACGCTGTTCCTCAGCTCTTCAGCTCTACCACTGGAGCCACAGTGCCACTTCCAGCTTTTTCTGCTTTTGTGGCACTGAGGAATTGAACCCAGGGCCTCATGCATGCAAGGCAAGCACTCTACCATTGAGCCACCTTCCCAGCCCCAATATAATAGATTTTTTGAATTTGTTACTCTACCTATCTACCTGAAACACTGTATCACCTGGTGAATGTCTTCCCTCTCCCTCCTCAGCCACTCAACCTCTGCTTTTAACATTCTTCTATTTCTAGAAGACCAACTTTTGTTGTTGTTGTTGTTGGTCATAGGGCTTGAATGCAGGGCCTGGCTGCTGTCCCTGAGCTCTTTTGCTCAAGGTTAGCACTCTACCACTTTGAACCACAGCACCACTTTTGGTATTCTGGTGGTTAATTGGAGATAAGAGTCTCACGGACTTTCCTGCCTGAGCTGCTACCCTCAGATCTCAGCCTCTTGAGTAGCTAGGATTATAGCCCAGAGCCGCCAACTCCTGGCTACAAGACCACCTTAAAAAAATGTTAGACATGATGCAAGATTTATTGGTGAGCCTGAGTAGAGAAGTAGGGTGTGTATGAGGTAGCATGGTGGATGGAGGCCTTCGTGAATCCTAGGCCTAGCCACTCAGACCTTTGGCACTGTGCTGGATGAAGTGACTGGAAATGTGTTCATTGAAGAGGAACTAGCAGAGTAAGTCAGAGAAACAGCAGGGAGAAAAATCACACGGGACCATCTGGGCCAGCATACAATGGAAAGGATGTTGGAGTTTGTTTTCATAAAGGAGATGGGATGTTTGTGAATGTTGGGAACAGAAATGGGATAGGGTGTGACCCATTTTAAAGGGCTAGTCTTTTTGTACAGAATGTGCTAGAGGAGGTTTGGAGGACCATGAGAGGGATGGGTAAGGAGATGGTGGGGATGGTAGAGAGGTTGTTGATGGACTTAAAAGTTGAGTGAGCTTGAGATGGTTCTGGAATGGCTTCCACACTTTTTCCTTCCACACTCAGAGAAGGAAGTCATAAGTCAGCAATTCAGCTCAAGGCTAGCGATCTACCACTTGAGTCATAGCGCCACTTCTGGTTTTCTGGTGGTTAAATGAAGATAAACGTCTCAAGGCCTTTCCTGACCAGGCTGGCTTTGACCTGTGATCCTCAGGTCTCAGCCTCCTGAGTAGCTAAGATGACAGGTATGAGCCACCAGCATCTGGCTTCTACTTCCCATCTTTTTGGTAGTTAATCAGCGATCAGAGTCTCATAGGCTTTCTAGATCCTAAGGTCTCAGCCTCTTGAGAAGAAAGGATTATAGACATGAGCCACCAGCACCTGGCTACCGATAACATTTCAAACGAAGGGAGATGATGATCTTGAAAGGAGATGAGTAGGTTCAGTAGGGAAGGTCCCCAAGGACTGGAATCACAGGTACTCCAATGGTTAGTGGTTAGGAACATGAACACAAGAAGTGATCAGTAGTGGCCAAATGAACGGCATCCAGGCTGCCAGGTGAGGATGTTGTCAGGCCTGTGTGAGCAACTGCTTGCCTGCCTCAGCCATGGCTGGCTGCTTCACAGCACATGAAATTACTGTACACCCACAGATTTCCTTCCTGTGCGGGGAGGCAGCTAAGCACCTATGGCCAAAAACAGAATGGAAACTGAATGGAACAGCCATCCTTATCTGATACATGAGGACATGTAAACAGTCTTGAGAGGTTCAAGATACATTACACACAGCCCAGAAAATAAAGAGATCTGTGTCCTAGAGAAACAGGCCTTTCTGTAGCTGGAGCCGCTGTTCTGGTCCTGTTGAGAGAAAGTCATCTCCCTTGAATGGCTCAGAAGGAAGAGCAGGAGCATGTGGCAGCATGGAGACAGGGAGATAATATTGAATGACTCCATTCCTGGATACTGCCATCTTGTAGCTAGTGAGAGGGGGAGAGGGGCGGCTCAGATCTAGAGGAAAAGAAAACACTGTACTCACAGACAAAACCTAGACAATGATTGCTACAGACTGAATGTCTGTGTCCCCCCTCTGAAATTTACATTTCGAAATCCCATACCCAATCCCCAGTGCCCTCAGATTTGCAGGTGGGGTCTTAGAGAAGCATTTATTAAAGGTGGAGCCAGCAGGAGTGTGTTGAAGAGGAAACATCCCCATTCTTCTTTAGGAATTGCCATGCTGGTACCCATAGAAAACTCTGGAACTCTGAAAGGTATCCTGTCACCAGGAAGACAGACAACCAAGGAAAATGCAGCTATGCTCAGATTAGAAATAATGAAGGAGTCTAGAGACAAGCTTGCCATTTATATTCGAATTAACATCCTATTTGATCAGACCTTTTGGTTAACTCAATAAGGTGAGGCCTGAGTTCAAAAGCATTTGCACCGACTCCAGCTCCATGCTGTCTATGTTAGGAACTGATGCCCTTTCTTAGCTGAGGATTCAAAAGTTGTAGTCTTGGGTCTCAATGTTGTCTAAGAACTTGGGACATTTTCCCCCTCATTTCTCATTTTTGCTCATTTTTCTCTAATCTGTACTTTATGCTCTTAATTTCAGAAAAAATGTTTTTAAGATCTATAATTAAATATTGGAAAATTTGTATTTGGTATTAATTCAAGCAGTATGTATTAGGACACTCCTCTGGTATTGTATTAGATATTGCAAGTACAAACCAGAGAGCATAAATCACTGCCCAGTGTTAACTTCATGACTAGCCATGTGTTAGATGCGAGGTTCTCACACAGACTAGAGGCCGAAGAAAAGAAACATTCATTCCTCCCAGCTCCCTCAAACATAAATTCAATCTATAGACAGTCCTCAACTTAATAATGGTTCAACTTAGGACTTTATAATAATGTAAAGCAAGCCTAACAGCATTTACAATGTACTACTTGCTAGCACCGTGGTCTAGATAAGAGACTCTTGAGTCAAAAAACTAATAGCTGACTGGCAAAATGTTACAAAAATTAGAAACAAAGCAAATACTATCCGTTTATAATGCATCTTCACATATACATAGTATTTTGATTGGGTATGGAAGATTGAAGTTTGTCTGGCATAGATGCGGAGCAGGAAAGGGCAGTGTGTGTGTGTGTGTGTGTGTATGCCTATGCTGGTACCAGGGCTTAAACTTAGGAACTCAAGTTTTCACGTGGCTTTTTAGCTCACAGCTGGCGCTCTACCATTTGAGCCATGCTTCTAGCCTGTCTTTCTGCTGGTCAATTGGAGATGGAATCTCAAGGACTTTTGTGCCCTAGTATGCTTTGAGCCGCCATCCTCCAGATCTCAGCCTCCTGAATAGCTAGGATCATAGGCATGAGCTACTAGTGCCTGGCTTAGGATAGGGCATCTTTGACAAAGAACATAATATGAATAAACATGCAGAGTGATGTAAAAGGAGCTGTAGAGACCAGTGAGACCTTCAGAGAGCCAGATGTGTGTGAGGTGAGTGGATGCACAGACTGCTGAATGAAATTAACTTGGTGGGTCCAGCTAAGAACTCAGAATAAATTTGAACTTAGTGCTAAGTATATAGAGGAAAAAAATCCATTGCACTTAAATTCAATTAAAATTTCAATTTTCTGGAAGATACTTAAAAGCTCAGGATAAAATAGGAAAAAGACAGGTAAAAGTGTTGTCCTAAATTCCACCCAGTAAAATAGATATATTTTACTCATAAATGAACAGCAAAGGGTCTCAGTCTTGTAAAAGAAGTAAGAGAATTTAAAAGAAGTATTAAGAAATGTATTGCAACAGGGTACTACAAGATAGAAGAATTGCTTTGAATGTAAGAACAAAGGAAGAAAAGCTAGAAAGAAAAGAGACCTGTAGGCTGCTTAATGTTGTGGTGATGGGTCCAGAAGTTCTACATATTACCATTTTTCACAAGAACTTTGCATAGTAAAAAAAGTGATCTTTATAATTAGCTCCAAGTCATGTACAGAACTTTAATTTTTCAGTATGCCTCCAAAAATTTGTGTTATAGAATATATACACACATATATCATATATGTGCACAGATATACATATATGTACACGTATATACACATATATAAAATAGTCATAGAAACATTCTTTTTCTTTTTGGGGAGGGCTTAAACTCAGGACCTGGACACTGTCACGTAAGCCTGGTGCTCTACCACTTGAGCCACAGCTCCGCTTCTGGCTGTTTGGTGGTTACTTGGAGATCCAAGTCTCCCAGATTTTTCCTGCCTGGGCTGGCTTCCAATCTCAGATCTCCTCCTCTTGAATAACTAAGACGATAGACAAGAGTCACCGGCGGCCTGGCTGAAAACCCTTTTTGTTTTCACTTTGGAATCCTCTGTGCGAGCATTTCCTGGGCACTATTTGCTGCGAAAATATTAAAATCCCTTGCAGCCCCTGTTCAGCCAGGAAGGCCTGAAGGAGCCGACCGATGTGAGCAGCGATGAGAAATTAAGTAACAAGGTTGCTTGTGTGCGGTGTCTAATCCACAGTGCACCTGTGTGCTGCTCACGCGGGATGAACAGCGTGAGACTGTCTGTCGGGTGCCAGGAGGGGCCTGATGGGGATGCTTTTCAACCTCTCCCCTTGGGGTCCACCAGCGGCGCTCAGTCCCCACGTCGCGCCGGGACCGGCCGCTAGATGGTGCTGCACAAGCAGCGAGGACTGGGCAAGGGCCTGCGTGCTCCCCTCCCCCTCCTGAGAGCGATTGTTCAGGAATGTCTCAGGATGACAAAAGTCCCGATCACACGCGGGACAAACACCAGCCGAGGTGGGCTGTGGGCTTCTCTTTTGTCTCTGATTGAAAGGAGTGAAGCCCAGTAGCCGAAGATGGAAACCAGTGACTCCCCATGCCACAACAAGGAATCCCTTTGCAATGCACATCCATTTGAGGTGCAGCAGAAGACACAGAGGAGAAATGGTCTCTTTGAGGTGAAAGAGAGTAAGGAAAAGAGGCTCAGGTGGGGTCGAAGATTTAAAAAGGGACTAGGGAAGGTGAATTGCCCTTAATTTTTTATATTATTATGAAGGTGAGGTTACCTAAGCCAGGTAAAAAGTACATTTCTTTTGGACAATGTCTCCCCTTCCTTACTCTTTCCAAGTTTTTCCCCTGCGATCCCCACCCACAAGTAGTTAACTGTTGTTTTCTTTGGCAGTTGTGGGGGCTTGAACTCAGGGCCTGGGGAGCTGCAGCTGAGCTCTTTTGCTCAAGGCTAGTGCTCTATCACCTTAAGCCACAGCACCACTTCCTGTTTTCTGGTGGTTCATTGGAGTTAAGAGTCTCATGAACTTTCCCGCCCCGGCTGGCTTTCAACCAAAATCCTCAGATCTCAGCCTCCTGAGTAGCTGGGATTACAGGCATGAGCCACCAGCTCCTGGCGTAGAGATAATTTTCAACACAGGAATTACCCTTTTACATGCTCTTGTGTTGGAACCTCTGGATTTATATAATCAGAGAGAAGGAGAGGGTTATTTATGTAAAGCCACACATTGTACATATAACAGCTCCTTGTAACAGTAACTGATGTGTATCAGGATGTATAATCAACTTTTCTTCCTGGTTCAGACCTTTCAACTCAACATGGCCAGAATGCTCTGACATCTTGTGAAGGCAGAAATCTGCACTTTCCTGCTACTCTTTAGAACACAAGTCTGATTTCCAGCAAGTCCCCCCCATCCAAAAAAAAAAAAAAAAGGAAACTTTATGAATAAAGTAATCTTTGTTCTCACATTTGCTCTGAAAAAGAAAAGAGAAGCATGAAGTGTTTGGTGAATGTTGATGTTTAGGTGTTCATTTTAGAGCAACTTAAGGGGATCCAGTGAGTTGAAGCTAAGTCCTTTTATAAGCTATACGCTGAAGAATTTCAAAGTGGGAGCAATTCAGCTTAAAACAATGTCATCAAAGAAGGAAGTAAGACACTCATTATTATTTACCATTAACAATGATGATCAAACCAACCGGAGCAGAATTTCTGATGAAGACCATGAATCTACAATAGTTCTTTCTGTGCAGAATCCACAAAGATTGACGTAAAGCTTTCCTGTGGCTTCTGTCAGGAGGAAAGGCCAGGCATGTGCCAGGCAGCTCAGGGATGGGACTGGTAGAACTTTCTGGGGCCTGGAGCTAGGCTGCATAGAATACCATTTCTTTCCTTCCTTCCTTCCTTTTCTCTCTCTCTTTCTTTCTTTCTCTTTCTCTTCCTTTCTTTCTCTCTCCCTTCCTTCTTTTCTTTCTTTCTTCCTTCCTTCCTTTCTTTCTTCCTTCCTTCCTTCCTTCCTTCCTTCCTTCCTTCCTTCCTTTCTTTCTTTCCCAGTCCTGGGGCTTGAACTCAGGGCCAGGTCACTGTCTCTGAGCTTCTTTTGCTCAAGGGTAACGCTCTACTACTTGAGCCACAGCACCACTTCCGGCTTTTTCTGTGTATGTGGTACTGAGGAATCGAACCCAGGGCTTCATGCATGCTAGGCAAACACTCTACCACTGAGCCACATTCTCAGCCCAGAACACCATTTCTTGCTTCAACAAGAGGCATCACACAATTTAAGAATGTCTGTTAGCATCCATCTATCTGGATTAGTACACACCTGTATTCTCACTTATTCATTCAGGAGGCTGGGGCAGGAGAATTGTTTGAGCTCAGGAATCTGAAGCCAGTTTGGACAATGTTTCTTGTTTCAAGCAAGCCAGCAAACAAACAAAAAACCCAAGACTAGCACAGAATGACTAGATGGTTATCTGTTGGATGGCTGAGGCAATTGTACATTATCTCTCATAGAAGATTTAAAACTAAAAGCTCCATAGCCATGGCCCAGACTAGACAGGAAGTCTTAGGAAGGGAGAGGTCTGGCTTCCTTTGACTTCCCTTTCATTTTGCTTCCTTGTCTTTGTTGTTTCCTTGCTCTTTTCTTTTCTTATGCTTGTTTCGCTGCTTTCTTTTTCTTTTCATTTTCCTCCCCTTTTTGAGACACAACCTGGTTTATAGCCCATTGTGCCTGGAACTCAGCCTATAATCCTCCCTCCCGCTCAGTCCCTCAAGTACTGGGATTATAGCTGGGCATTGCCAAGTCTGGTGGGCATTTGTATCTTTAAAGCCCCCCACCACACAATTCTGAGCACTGGAAGGCTTGCATACCCTCTAATCTAGACTAGTAGTATTCAATGGAAATACAATACAAGCTGAATATGCAATTCAAAAAAATTTTTTAACTTGTCTTTCTATTTTTCAGGAGGGGAGGAGAGAGTCTTGTTAAATAGTTCAGCCTGGCTTTAAACCTGGCACGTGCCATCCTGCCTAGCTTGCAATTCAAAATGTAGTCACATTAAAAAAGCAAAAGAAAACAGGTAAAGCTGACTCTAATAATATGTTTTCTTTAATATGTCTGAAATATTATTTCAACATGTAATTGATGTAAAACTATGAATTAGATATTTAGCTTACTCGTTCATACTATTACACATTCAGTGTTCATTTTCATATTTATAAGTTTGACTTGATCTATCCCCATATAAATATGTGTATATATATGAATATATATATATTTGTCAGTCAGTCATGGGGCTTGAACTCAGGGCCTGGGTGCTGTCCCTGAGCTCTTTTTACTCAAGGCTACCATGTTGAATCACAGCACCACTTTCAGTTTTATGATGGTTAACTGGAGATAAGAGTCTCACATACTTTCCTGTCCGGGCTGGCTTTGAACAGCAGTCCTCAGATCTCAACCTCCTGAAAAGCTAGGATTATAGAGCCATAGCACCTGGCTGATCCAAACCATTTTAAGGACTCAGTAGCCTTCTCTGCCCAGTAGTAATCTGGACTATACGTCTCATAAGCATAGACATCTTGTTTTATGTTCATTGATTTGCAAAGAATATGGCACACACACTGTGTTCAAGGTGTATTTGCTACATAGACTAATATGGGCTGATAGATAATTAAAGGTCAATTATAAAATGTAAGGTCTTTTCATACATAGCAGAGTTCTAAAAGATTCCTGTGATTTTCTAGATTTTTTTTCCAGAAAAGACTGAACAATTATATATAGTCCAAGAAACATCTTTAGGGCTCTTTAGTTGTGGTTCTCACAGTGTGGAAAAAAATTGAAATCACTTTATCTCTGTGTATGGGATCTGACTTACATCCAGCTTCTGTGTTTGAAGCATGTTCTCTACTCATCTTGTGTCCAAGATTGTGCTCTAAACTGTCTCTCCCATCAAACCTTCCCCCCCCCCCACAACCCCACAACTCCTGGTGTCTCCAGGCCCACCACTTCTGAAGTTTAGTGTTGGTAGTCAGAGGGAATCTAATCAGCTATATGTACACATGTCAGTTCCCTTGCTCATCTTCTTAAATTCCTAATCTACAACAGCACATTAGCAAAAGCTCCTGAATGACTTCCTAGGGAATTTTGGCTTTTCAAACTTGAAGAACCTTCTTAGAATTACAATACTGAGGGCTGGGAAGGTGGCTCAGTGGTAGAGCGCTTGCCTTGCATGCCTGAGGCCCTGGGTTCGATTCCTCAGCACCACATAAGCAAAAAGA
>NW_012267286.1:6868938-6880400 GCF_000151885.1 Dipodomys ordii
CCCCCCCACCAAAGTTGTAAAGTTTGTTTTTTGACATAACGACTTGTACATCTCATTGTTGCAATGGTCCTCCTGTATCCCTGTTTTAACAATTTGTTTTTTCCCTTCCCCTCCACATATACCAACATCATATATAGTGAAAGCAGGGGTTGTACCTTGGGGAAGGGACATACAAGGCAACAAAGACATAATCTTATAAATATGTTAGAAACAATCGCATGAAAGATATCTCTCTTTTTTATTTTTTGTCAGTCGTGGGGCTTGAGCTCTAGGCCTGGGAGCTGTCCTTGAACAATTCAGCTCAAGGCTCATGGTCTACCACTTGAGCCATAGCGCCACTTCTAGTTTTTTCCTAAGCTTTTGTGCTCAAAGCTAGCTCTCTACCACTTGAGTCATGGCTCCACTCCCAGCTTTTTGGTGGTTAATTGAAGATAAGAGTTTCATAGGCTTTCATGCCTGAACTGACTTGAGCCGTGATTCTCAGATCTCAGTCTTATGAGGAGCTAGGAATACAAGCATAAGCCATCCATGCTTGGCAAAGCATAGATTTTTTTAAGGATAATATCCAAAAGCTAGAGACTTAGTCCTTTTCAGTTACAAACTTGGAAGTCCATTTTTGCTTGAATTTATAAGTGTGATGCTTTAAAGAAGTAAATATAAGAAAACTGTAAAGCAGCACATAGAAGTCAGCATTCCAAATTCTTCCATTAGTTTTTCCTCTTCACATATCTACAGAAACACAGATTTATAAGAGGAATTCACCTACTATTCTTCATTTTGATTTTTTTTCTGCCAGTCTTGGGGCTTCAACTCAGGGCCTGGACACTGTCTCTGAGCTTCTTTTGGCTCTACCACTTGAGCCACAGCACCACTTCTAGCTTTTCCGTGCTGAGGAATTGAACTCAAGGCCTCATGCATGCAAGGCGAAGCAAGCACTCTACCACAGAGGCTCTGTATTTTGAATTTAACTGCATACTATAATTATATTTTGGTAGCTCTTCAAATAATTTACCTCATTGGTTTTGATTGGATGAATGAAATTTAATAGATACATGAAGTCTTTTGATCACTAGAAATATTACACTAACTATACATGGACAATAAAATGAAAAGGAACTAATGGCTAATACCCCTGTATGAGGGGATAAAAACATTGAGACTTAAAAGCTAGAGAAAAATTAATGACCTCTAATTCTCCACCACTGGACTGTTTAATATAACCCATACCACTACCCATAGGGGCACTTACCCTTAGGCATCCTAAACTATTTCTAAGAATTCCATGGATGTGCATTGATAATATTTTACCAAGAGCTGAATTAGCAAAGGCACTCTAAGTTCTCAAAGTCATCAGGCAAACATAAACCTTATTCCAAACATAGTGGCAATCAACAGTTCTTAGCAAGCTGGGCACTGGTAGCTCATACTTGTAATCCTAGCTACTCAGGAAGTGAGATCTGAGGATTGTAGTTCAAACCCAGCCCAGGCAGGAAAGTCCGTGAGACTCTTATCTCCAATTAACCACCAGAAAACTGGAAGTGGCACTATGGCTCAAGTGGTAGAGTGGTAGCCTAGAGCTGAAGAGCTCAGGGACAGCACCCAGGCCCAGAATTCAAGCCCCACAACCAACAAATATAAAAAAAAAACACAAAAACAAAACAAAAGCAAATAACAGAGCTAGCTTGCTGTCTCAGGAGGACCAATTCGTCAGGTATGGGATATCTGAACCCAGAGTTCAGATTGGGCCATTTCAGTTAATCAATGACATCAGAAACAGTAGAATGACAGGTGGGTGGGTGAGTCAGCACAGACTCTGACTCACTTCAAGAGGCAAAGATTCAAGGGCTAGAACAAAAGAAATAGTTCTATGGGGGCAGCCTTTTAGGTAGTACATTGTGTTCCCTATTGGATGGATGTTTAAGTTACAAAGACCTCAATGTAAAAATTTCTTAGTGATATGACACCAGGCAAGTCACTTAAACTCTCTAATTCAATGTTTTCACTTGAAAAACTAAGGACAGGCTAGGTACCAATATCTCATTCCTGTGATCCTAGCTCCTTGGGAAGTAGAGATCAGAATTTCAGTTCAAGTCTCATCGGAGAAAGTCAAGAAAGAGTCCATATTCATAAATAGCAGAACACAGTGGCATATGCTGTCACTCCAGTTATGTGGAACACATAAATAAGGAGATTGTGTATAGGCCAGAGCGGCATGTATGAGAATCCTGCCTAAAAAATAATGAAGGTGAAGGTGGAGAAAAAGAAGAATGGAGGAGTAAGAAGAGGAGAGAAAAAGGAGGAGAAGGAGGAGAGGGAGAAGAACAACCACTACCACCAATGAGGACATAGAGCTCAGATGTTAGAGCAAGGGCAAGAATAAAACAATGGAATCCATGCAGAAAGCTTAGGATAGGATCTGACTCCTACAGAACACTCAACACCTGACAACTGTTATTCTTAATTGGAGGGATGCTGGGAAGGAAGAACTTATCGAGTCTCTACAGTGTTTTATACAAATCTGTTCCCTGCTTTATCAAAGTCAAAGGATGTACCCGTAGGAGGAACAATTGGCCCATGATTTAGTGGCAACAGATTCCCACCTAAACATGGTTCATCGTCGAGAACATGACACAAAAATACCACAATGAGTGTTGAAAGTTCTTGCTCCCAGACAACAGTTTACCTCCCACATGGATTCCAATCAGCTTGCTAAGTGTCAAACACCAGATCACTGCCAGGTACTGTACCTTATTTTGTATCCCCAGGGGTATGAGAATCAACAAGAGCACCTGGCTCAGAGTCAGTATAGTCATGGCGTCTCTGACAATTCACATCCATGCATCTCTCTAGGGATGAGCCAAATTCTTTCCTTTCCTGTTTAGTTTCACATGGGTGTTGATTATTTATGGAGAAGCAGGAGGTACATTTGTTTTGTTTTAGGTTGAGCAACCACTTGTGGGTTTCGAGGTTCATTCTCTAAATAACAATAAAACTAATAGTTTGATTAACCTAAGTTCCTCATTTGCCATATGGCCATTGAAGGCAAATTGACCACACTCACATTGAGGACATGTTGAAAGCAGAGTTCCCCACAGGATCTTAGGATTCTCCATCCCATCCTGCCTAGTGTTCTTCCCCAATCTCACTGTTTGCTGCAACCATTTCCGGTAGTTTCTCTGCCCCTTCTGTCACAAGTGATTAGACTTGTTGAGTTGTTTCTTGCCTCCCACCTCCCAGTTCCAGCATCATTCTCAGTTTTTGTAGCTTTCTGTTGGCTACAATCTTCTGAATTAGTATTTTCTCTGCAAGGGTTTTTATTGCTAATGATTGAAGGATGTGCAAAATGGAATTCTCCATTGCTTCTGGTCTAATGAGGTGTAGAGGCTAGCACCCATCCTTGTCTTTCTAAAGAGTGTTAAAGTCCAATAGAATCAACTTTGCTGTGTCTACGCTCAGTTCTGTGTTGAGTATTCTTAGCTAGGTCTTCCTGCTTTAGTCCAAAGTGGAGCCAAATGGTATGTTAAAATCCATTGCTTTCTTTCATCGATACAGCATAAGCTTTAGCTAACAGCTCAATGGAATTCATTGAGTAGCCATATATCTATATATCTTAGATTCTGAACAAGAAGACACACTACGTGCCTGTATTTAGAAAATTTAGAAAAATTAGAAGAAATTATTGAAAGGACCATGCCAGTCTCTTTCATCTTTACATACTGAATAGTGGCAGTGGCACTACATTCTTAGTGTCCATTCTCAAATTTCCCCATCTCACCAGAACTCATGTCTACTTGTTGATGCTGTTGTTCCAGAGAAAATGGCCACAGCTCTCTAGGGATGAAATACATGACCAGGGCTGATTACATGGCATACTATCTCTTTGATCATAGTGTTAAAACTGCTTGGGACACAAAGTGGTTCGATCAAATGAATGTTAGAGTTTTTCTGGAGCACATGGACCAAAGGAACTTCTCCCAGGAAGAGTGGGCAGCCATCTTGGCAGAGAAATTGATGGCAAGGAAATAGCCTTCCAAGTTTGACAAATGGAGTCAAAGGATGAAGTCTAGCTGGGAACTAATACCTCTGTGCACTTTTCAGTTACTTTGACCTCATGAATTTCCTTTATTAATAAGATAAATTGAGTCATGTTTATTTTTATATGCAACTCAATATATTATAATAATGCCTGCTACATAGATATTCAATAAATAACTACAACCTATGTAAATGAGTGAGCAACAATGCCACCTAGAGACTCTATCACTTAACCCACAGCACCACGTACAGCTTTTTCTGAATAGTTTTTTGGAGATAAGAGTCTCATGGACTTTCCTGCCTGGTCTGACTCTGGACCAGGATCTTTAGATCTTAGCCTCCTAATTAGGTAGGATTACAGGAGTGAGCCACCAGCACTCAATTTTCTTCTCACGTTTCATCGCAATGGAGATCAATGTTTGGATCATTCTGTCAAAAGTTACAACTTCTGCCACACTGATTTCACCACCTCCACTTTGTTTCCATGCATTGTAATCATTACCATCTCACATGTCATATATTTTCTTTTCCTTGTTTTGTTCATGTGTATACACTAGTTCAAGCTTCATGCAGTGGAGGATTTTGTCCCACACCTACAACAGTAATTGACACATAATAATATGTGTAAATATGTATGGATGAATAAATTATAACCTTGCTTAGTACTCTGCAGCAAGCACACATACTCATAAACAATCGTTGAGAATATTTTAGGGTGTTCTTCTTCATGTTGCCTACAGGAGGACTCAGAGAAAGTTTACACCTGGATGATGGGAGCTCCACCATAGGAAGAATTGGGCAGGAAACAAAAGAGTTCATTTCGTTTATTTATAAAATCCCCAGCAAAACCTAGTTGGTCAAGATACCTCTCTGTTCACACAGCTATACTTTTATTATTCTCATCTCTATTAGGCTTCAGTGAATGTTAAAAAACAAAATAGAATATAAATCTCCAGCACTAGTGACTCACATCTATTTTCCTAGCTACTCAAGAGGCTGAGATCTGAGGATAAGGCTTGAAGCCAGCCTGGACAAATTCTGAAGACTATAATCTCCAATTAACCAGCAAAAAGTCAGAAGTAGAAGTGTGTGGCTCAAGTGGCAGAACACCAACTGTGAGTGGAAAAAGCCAAGTGAGAGCTTGAGGACTTGAGTTCAATCCAGTACATATCTCACATACAGACACACACACACACACACACACACACACACACACACACACACACAGAGCTAATAAAACAAACATACATGACACTAACAATTGCATTTTACTTTAGAAGTGGACAGGTTTGTTGGTTGTTTTTTTTTTTTTAAGAATTCAGCAACTACTTTTCAAAATAATTAGCACATTAGCAAATGTAAGGAAAGTTTTGAATCTTAGAAAACACTTTGTCAGAATACTGTAAAATAGTTTGGAGATAGGCTCAAATGTGAGTGCATAATCTGGCAAATAAGTTCATATCAGAAGTATAGTCATAGTAACCTTCTGAGAAAACCTTTGATTCTCAAGGAGATACATTTCAAACCATTACAGAATTGTTCAGGACATTTCTAAGCTTCTCTCAAATATATAAGCTTATCTCAAATATATTCTTGCTTTTATATGAAGTACTAATGTGCATTAAGGAGAATATTCGAAGCAAACTTATAGCCCAAAGTAAACACAATTGAAAGCCATGTGCTAAAAGTCAAACATAAAGGGATGACATTGGTCAAAATATACTGTATTCTGGGGGGGTGTAGGGGGAGGATGGGAGGGGATGGGAAGGAGAAACAAAGGAGGAGGCTGCAATGCTTGATAAGAAATGTACTCATTATCTTGCCCATGTAATTGTAACCCCTCTGTACAGTATTTTCACAATAAAAAAATAGAAAAAATATTGTATTCATAAACTGCTTTGTTAAATGGCAATTCCTTTGTACAACTGCTTAAAGATAATAACACTAATTTACAAAGTCAAATAGCTTGTCAAAGAGCTTTCTCTCAAATTAAGTAACTTCTGACTGGAGCAAAAGATCTTCAAGGAGTAGCCTCATGAATGGATGATTATGCATTAATAATCATGAATAACTTTTCCTTTGAGCTTTAAATATGTACTAGATCTTACTGGAAACTGGGCAGCATCCAGTGAAATGGAAAAGATGATTCTTTAATTAAATAGTGATAAGCACTGAATTGTGTGCTATGATTTCTTATGGCTGCTCAAACCAAGTAAAGCATTAATTAAAATAGACTCAGAGGGTGAGTCCTATCAGGACTCAGCCAATTGGCTGTTTAGTGTCTGAGAAGACACTTGGTACCTTGCAGGTGATGGATGCTTCTCATTGGCTCCTATCATCTTCCCTGGCCCATCTACCTGTATTGATCATTTTGTATGTCCCAGAGACAGTGTTATAAAAATCCAAATAGCCCTTGACTGAAAAGTGGCATACATTATGTGGTAAAGATACATACTTCTCTAATAGTGTAACAACTCAGTAAGGAAAATAATGCTCATTTAATCTTTTATGATAAAGATAACTGTAAAAAATGTTACACATGTGTGTGTGTAGTTACATACAAATAGGTGTATATACTCATGTATGAGAAGGGTGGATAAGAAGAAATATAAACAGGGAACTTCTGCAGCGTTGGAACTCTCCTGACGTTTCAATTAGCTCATGGGCGTCCCTGTGAAATTCAGGGGACAGGATGGTATAGGAGCCACGTGGAAATAGGTATCACAACACAATCACATCGCCCGTGTCTCTGATTTGTCTCACACGCATGGTCGCTTCTTATGGCCCAAGTGCATCCTAGAACCGTCTTCATACCAATGTCTCCATGCAGGGGATTTCTTTGTGCGTTGTTTGGTGTTCCTTGTTGTTGTTATGGTCCTGGGACTATAACTCAAGACCTTCTACTTGTCAGGCAGGCACTTTACCACTTGAGCCAGGCCCAGAGTAACTATTTATTTAGCCTGTACTGGGATTTGAACTCCAAGCCTCACACTCTTGCTTGGCTTTCTTTCTCAAGGCTGGCACTCTACCCTTTAACAATAGTTCCACTTCTGGCTTTTTGCTGGTTCACTGGAGATGAGTACCATAGACTTTTCTGCCCAGGCTGGCTTTAAACCATGAACCACAGAGCTCAGTCTCACAAGTAAGTAGGCTTGCAGGCATGAATCCCTGATGCCTAGCCCCTTTTTATTTTTGAGGTAGGGTTTTGCTTTCTGTCCAGAGACATCCTGGGCATCCATCTGGTTACACATGGTTCCTCATGTCAGTGAGGATGACACAAGCATACACCACCATGCCCAGTCCTTATGCTTCTCCTATAGCTGGAATTACACGTGTTTGCCACCATGCCCATTCATTAGTTGAGATGGAGTCTGCTGAACTGGGTCTGTGCCAGGGCTGGTCTTGAACTGCCATCTCCTCATCTCTACCTTCCAAGTAGCTAGGATTACAGGCTTGAGCCACTATGATTGGCTGATACTCTGGCTTTAAGTGCTTCGATTTGATTATGACAGTTGTTCAGTTCCTGGTCATTATTGCCTTAACCCATCTCTGAGAGTGTCTAGAGGGAGAAGCATATTCATCAAGCTTTCAGTTAGCCATAGATGTTAAAGGAAGTGATAGAAAATGGGCAAACAAGCCAGATGCCGGTGGCTCATGCCTATAATCCTAGCTACTCCAGAGGCTGAGATTTGAGGATTGTGGTTTGAAGCCAGCCCAGGCAGGAAAGTCCATGAGATTATTTTCAATTGAAAAAGCCCTAAGTGGAGCTGTGGCTCAAGTGGTAGTGTGCAGCAAAGCTAAGTGACAAAGCCCTGGCCCTGAGTTCAAGCCCTCATACTGACACAAAAAGAAAGAAATTCATATGTAAAATCCCAAGACCCTTGGAATAATTGCATGTTTATCATTTTCTTTTTCTTGCTCCTTTTTTTGGTCCTGGGGCTTGAACTCTGGGCACTGTCCCTGAACATTTTTGCTTAAACTTAGTGCTCTATTACTTTGAGACACAGTGCCACTTCTGGTTTTCTGGTGGTTAATTGGAGATAAGAGTCTCACAGACTTTCCTGCCCAGGTTGGCTTCAAACTGTGATCCTCAGATCTCAACCTCCTGAGTAGTTAGGATTATAGGTATGAACTACTGGCGCCTGCCGCTCTTTAAGTTTTATGTATTGGCATCAGGTATATCATGGCCCTTTCCTATGAACTTTGGAGAAGAACTCTTTTAACTAATTCTTACTTCTTCATAGGTCATCAGGGCCAGGTTGGTGATGGATGGGAGGTAGGGTGCTAAGAGTCCGCAGAGACTGATACACCGTTAAGGAGGGATCCCCAAAACACAGTTAATAACCGATTCAGTAGAGGGTCGTGTGCTAATGCAAGGGATAAAAGCAAGGACACTTGGGGAGCTTTTCAGGGGACCAGAGTGAAAAACGAAGTGATCTGGGAAAACCTAGGAGGACCAAGGCTGTGACAGCCCTCACCAGGAATAACCAGGCTATTTTAAACCCTAACCAACAAAAGACTTGTTGGCACATTTCAGAAGGCAGTTGGGGGCCATGAGGTTGTTCAGAACTAAGGCTCACGCTGAAGCGAAGTGGACTGATGTGTTGATTAGACAAACTCTGCCTTTGTTTTTCCAAGAAACAAAAATATAGTCTTGGTGAAAGACCAAAAAAAAAAAAATCTTCGCAAGAATAAAGACAGGATAGTGATTACAAAGGACTGGGGTTTGAGACTGGGGTGAGGAGGGGCGAAGGGCAGCAACTGGGTGTGGGGGGGCGGGGGAGGGAGGAAAAAGCAGGGAAAGCAAGGAAAAGACTGTTTAATGTTTGTTGAGTAAAACCAAAGGCTTTCAAGACGTGCCAAGCTAATTGAGTAATGCGAGGCTTTGTGCTTGTAGCTCACGTAATCTCTCCGTCGCCTGTGCTTTGAGAGTTACTCGTGGTAGTGTACGAACAGCTTGGATACCTGAAACCGATGGTCTGTTTTTGTCCTGTATCGGTAGTGTGGAAGGGACAAGACAGGAGGAGAGGATGGAGATGAAGCCAAAACTCCAGGGAGCATCAGGACTTCCTGAACATTCCAGGTCAGCCTGGCTCCTCTAGGTGACAGTCTCTCTCAGAGAGACTGGAGGGTGGGTGAGGCCCTCTGCCTGGAGGCTGTCCCCACGTGATCCTTGGTTGTTCACCTATAGAGCTACTTTCTTCCAAAGCATCAGAGGACAGGAGTGTTTGGCCCTCCCACCGTCCCCCCCCCTATAAAAATGTGAGTGGTCTTCAAGTGCCTAGCATATTTCCACCGCTATTAAGAGCAAGTAGCCATCTAGAATCTTCTTCCAGGGGAGTTCGAACCCTCATTGAAAAATCTGAACAAGATGAGATTAAGCAAGAGTCACATCCGTTTAGTTAGTTGAAGATCCTGACAGAGACCCAAAATGGGAGTGATTGAGGGCATTTTTTTTGCCTGTGAAATAATTATTGCCCCCAGAAGTAACCGAAAGAGAAACGTTGAGGTCTGACTAGAATCTCCAGAAATAAAATAGTTTAAATTGATGTAGCACTACTGGAGAGAAAGAATTTTCTATAAGGTTGACAC
This sequence comes from Dipodomys ordii, assembly GCF_000151885.1. Lineage (NCBI taxonomy): Eukaryota > Metazoa > Chordata > Mammalia > Rodentia > Heteromyidae > Dipodomys > Dipodomys ordii. The sequence continues at coordinate 6,878,566 of NW_012267286.1, forward strand.
AGTAATAGAGAGCAGGCATTGGATGTATAACATATCTGACCCAGTAATTGAGAAAAGTCAAGTCCAGAAGAACATGCTTTTTCTCAGTCACCTTCTCATGGAGAAGGTAGAAACAGGTTAAGATAGGCAACATGACTCATCAAGATGCTGTTTCAAACCATCCCTCTCCCAAACTTACAAACACCAGGAGAACCCACAAATAAAACAACCATCCAAAAAAAACAACAACGTACCATCACCAAACAAAACAGAGCACCATCAACTCCACTAGTTCTAAAGGTTTTATTTTTAGAAAAAGATGTATGACACAGACATTGGCTAAGACTCATAATGGCAAGAGCATTGTCTCTTGCACTTGGTGTTCATCTGAATCAAAGGACTTGTCACTTGCCTATCTTAATTAAATCGACTCTCTAGTCTCTGCTTATCCAGGGAGTCAGCCTCAGCCAGAACTCAGAACGAAGCAAGAAAAGGTCAAAGGATCTCTTGGTTCCTGTCTATTGTATCCTCACTCTGTGCCAGGAGACTGATTATCATTCATCTTCATAAGAGCCTTGTAAGTTGCCTTGTCTATCTTACAGAGACTGAGGTTTTTTTGTGTGTCAATACTGGGTCTTGAAATCAAGGCCTGGGTACTGTGTCCCTTAGCTTCGCCATTCCAGGCTGGTGCTCTACCACTTAAGCCACACTTCTACTCTTTGGTAGTTAATTGGATATAAGAATCTCATGGACTTTCATACTTAGGCTTGCTTGGCACCTTGATCCTGAGATCTCAGTCTTCTGAGTAGTTAGGATTACAGGCATGAGTCACTGACACTCATTGGTGCTATTAAATGTTAAGGTCTTAGCAAATTCACTCAGGTGGTGAATGCCAGGCAGACACTGGCACCTACATCATGTTCTCACCACGTGATTCTCTGAGACTCTGCTTTGCTCACAACCACACAGCCTACAACATACCTGAGGCCAATCTAGCTGATACAGTCCCTATATCCCCCGTGTGAGTGATGTCCTAAGGCCCATCCAGGAGAAAGAATCATGTTTGCTACATTCTAGTAGCTTCTTTTTCCTCATAAGAGCTAGGGAGGCTGTGGATCTCCCAGCTTGATGTCAGATCTGCCTAAGGAAAGACCTTGTTTATTTGAAAACAGTATCTGGCCCTCCTGATGCAGCTGGTTTGGAGCGTTGGGCTGCCATTTCAATTGTCACAGCTCTGATCACACGCACTGGCTCTCCTGTGGGCCTCTTGGTACGTTGGGGGCTGGCCCTGTCCCCCAGGAAGCAATGGGCGAAGGAGCAAGCACACTTGGGAAGAGGCCCAGCTTGCTGAACAAGACCCTCACACTTCCTTTCCAGTGGACTTGGGTCTTTATAAGTAGGGGGTAAAAGATTCAGGGTTTAGTTACTCGTCTGTTCCGACCACCTTCTATTCACTTCATTAAAGAAGGAGAGAGATCCTCTACCTTAAGGAGAATGAAATGTCCTAACCTATAAAAGCCAGCCCCAGGCAGATTAAGTAGAAAGCAGTTTCTTAGTCACATATACTCACTAGCTAGGGAGGAGGATATTGTGGAGACAACAGAAGCCTAGCAGCTACAGGAGGCTGTCTGTGTAACTCTAAGTTGGCGAGATGCCATGGAGATTGCCATGGGAGAATGAGATTGACTTGTCTGAACAAAGTCACAATCAGGTTGAGGACAGTGTAGGGTACAATGGATCCAGCTTATAGAACTAGCCATGTAGAATGTCTTCTCTTTTGGATCATAAAATGGGCAAGGAGAGGGGCATATTTGAAGAGAACAGTGGATCTCAGGATACTGAGAAGCTCAGAGATG
>NW_012267286.1:6880684-6886616 GCF_000151885.1 Dipodomys ordii
AAAGCCGGAAGTGGCGCTGTGGCTCAAGTGGTAGAGTGCTAGCCTTGAGCTGAAGAGCTGAGGGACAGCGCCCAGGCCCAGAGTTCAGGCCCCACAACCAAAAAAAGAGTTTCATGGACTTTCCTGCCCTGGCTGACTTTGAGTTGTAATCATCAGATCTCAGCCTCCTGAGTAGTCAGGATTACAGGCGTGAGGTGCCAGTCCACAATCCTGATTTTGAAGCCTTACAATCCATTGTCCAACGTCCTGGCTCTATCATATTCTAGCAATATGAACTCAGGCAAGTTATCTTCCTTTGAACATGCTCCCTAGCCCCTCATAGGGTTGGTAGAAAAATAGACATGAAGGTTCTGGCACATAAGAAGTACAGAACAATCTGGGTGCTGGTAGCTCAGGCCTGAACCTAGCTACTCAGGAGGCTAATATTTGAGAATCGAAGTTCAAAGTCAGCCAGGTCAGGAAAGTGAGACACTTATCTCCAATTAACCATCAAAAAGCTAGAAGTGAAGTTGGGAGGGACAATGCTCAAGGCTTGAGTTCAAGCTCCAGTAGGGCCACATACATGGACACACCCAGACACACCCAGACACACATGAAAGTATGGAGCAGATGCTAGCCATCATCACCACCATTATCACCATCATCTTCAAAGACAGGAACCACCCCGTTTTCACATCTGCTGCCTTGACTTTGAGCATTCCCAGCTTACGTAGAAACGTCAATAGTAGCTTACAAGGTTGAAGGAGAGAAATAGCTCTCATGGCTTTTCTTTTTCAGCTGAAGATTTAGCCTGTAAGTTCCTTCCTTTTTCTGTCTAAAAAAAAAATCTTTATGTTGATTAGAAATGGAAATGAAGTGATTAATGGAGTCCGAAGAGTGATTTGTAATTGATCTCCAGACTGCACTGATGTTTTCATTTGTCAAATGCAGACTAGTGGATCAAACTGCACAGGAAGGACTTTTGGGCAGCCTGGGGTTAGAAGAATGCTTTAACCTTGACCGATTTTTATCATGATAATGTCCTTTGCAGATAAGTCTATTTCTCATTGTCACATTTTCCTGATTCTGGAAGAAATCTCTCCTCTTTTCTCTTCTCTCTTTTTCATTCTTTGCTCTTTTCTCCTCTCCTTTATTCTCCTTTCTCTCCTCTTCTCCTCTTGGTATATCCCTCCATCCTTGATCTCTCCCTTCTTCTCTTCATCTATCTATCTATCTATCTATCTATCTATCTATCTATCTATCTATCTATCTATCTATCTATCTATCTATCTAACTCATCAGAATAGTGCAGATGAAAAGGGTCTGTAGTCTTGTTTGAAAATCTAAGTGAAATTGGTGTGTGGTAGATCCATTGATGTATGTCTGTCCCTTAGGTTCAAATGGACAATGGACTTGCTTATGTGTTCAAAGAAGCCGCTTATTGGGTTCAATGGGATGGTAACACACTTGACTAGAGTATTACAGAGACACAACTGTCTCTGTGATTGGCAGGAAAGAAACCTATCCACTGTACACCAATTTATTATAATGATGGACCGTCTCTTTACTTTTGTCTTTATCCAGCAACATTTTTTACTTGTTTTAGATTAAAGTGTATGTCTTGTTAATTATGGCATTTAGTTCTCAGCTTGTAATTGCTGTGTGGGGCTTCTGGCTTCTCGTACCCTCGGTGTCGCTGTTTCAAGGGAAGCCTGATGAATTTGCCTGAGGAAAATTAAAATGGAAAGTACCGACTTTCTTAAATAATTTGAGCTACTCCTTGTGTCTTCCAAGATTTGACTGTTACATTCTGGGGGGTGAGGGAGGGGGAAGGTAAGCGGTACATGTGATTATCGTCCAATTAGAGCCACTGAGATAGGAGCCCTGTATTACTGGCAGGGCAGTGTGCCAAAATGTAATCAAATAGGAAACTGGGTGCCAATGGTAATTTTTTTTTTTGAAATGTGCTTTTATGACATCCTCTCCAAAGATGAAAGCAGCCTTCTCTAAAACAAACAAACTGTCCAGGACTTGGGCTAAAGCTCTGATATGAAATTTATTTATGTTTCACCAAACCCGACTTGAAAGTAATTATACATGGTTTGAAACTTTTAATTGTTCTTGTTGTTTCTCTCTGCAAATAAGGAAATCCTGGCTTACTGAAGAAGAAGAAAAAAAAAACCTACCCTCTAGATTTTTGGCTATTGGTTTCTTTTCAACATTCCGCCACACTAATTGCTTGCTGTTTGATTCTGTGCCCTTCTGAAATTGCAGGTTGCCTTGGGGCTGGGAGGGAAGGCACGGTCGTGACTTTTTGGGTCAGGGACTTGGGGTAACCCACAGGGGTGGCCCTAAGCCAGAATTATCATCCCCATGGCTCCACTGGACCATCGGTGGGGGGGGGCTCCCCATTTTGCTGCTTCAAATCTCTGCCTATGGCTGAAGGGTTAGAATCTGAAGGCGCTCTCTGCATTAGTTATCGTTTCTGACTGATAACAGCACCAGTTTCTTCTAGAAACCCAACATTGTCATGAGGGTTTTGTTTTCATGTGGTCTCTGGTATTGAATTTCGCTAGTCGTCAACCACAGATTTACAGAGCAGGAATATTTGAGAGGCTGTGTTGTTCTCAGGAAATAAGACAATTCACTTCTTTTCAGCAATCCGATGACTTTATTGCCTCCTCACCAATATGACCCTGAGATCGCTCTCATGAAATCTGGCTCTGCAGAAGTGGTGAAAGTGGTTGAACTCACCTTATTGGTGCCTGCGAACTTGCATGCATTTGAAGCGGAGACGATTTCATCAGTTATGTGAGCTGGTGGTTTTGTGAATGGGATTTCAAAATCATCAACTCAAAGCATTCATAAGATGGATTGCATAGTAACTCCGCAAGGTGGGGGCTGCCAGTATCCTTCCTACATGAAGATTGCAGACAGGGATGGGTCACAGGGAAAGCTGGGATTCAGAACACCTGTGGGTTCAAACCCCAGCCCTGGTCCTCACCAGCAAGGAAGCTTGATCAAGTCATCTCTCATGTCACCTGGTATCTGGGTCACAGGACTGCTCACACCTAACGTGTTTAGAACAATACTGGCGACTTGGTTGTGGTCTAGGCCATTGCCAATGACCATGATTTCCTGAATATATTCAAGAATGCCTTTGAGTCTGTGAGTTCAATGTGATTTAGTGTTTCTCCTTCACCCTGGGTCCTCATAAGGACATCAGTGATTATTCAGTGACTCCCTCATGGGCTCTTGGGGCTGTAGCAGCCAGCCCTTGGTTGGCTCATGCCTGTAATCCTAGCTACTCAAGTGGTTGAGACCTGAAGACTGAGATTTGAAGCTAGACCAGGCAGAAAAATCTATGAGACTCTTACCTCCAATTAATCAGCAAAAAGCCAAAGGTAGAGATGTGTTTCAAATGGTAGACCACCAACCTTGAGTTGTAAAAGCCAAATGAGGGTATGAGGCTCTGAGGTCAAGACTTAGTACTACACACACACACACACACACACACACACACACACACACACACACACACACACATACACATACATAGACACACAGGCATATATATATATATATGGGTATATATTCCTACAGGTATGTGCTCCGGTATTCAATGGCTGGGTTTAAATTCTACTTTTACATTTTCCTGGTCTATATGATTGTGAGGTTACCCAACTCCCAAGCTTAATGCTTTCGTGACATCATGAATAAAAGAGATGGTAACAGTAATGACTCTCAGCATTGCTCTGGGGATTAGAACAGCTGTTAAGTAAGTGCTTAATAAAAGGTAGCAGCTAAAAGGAATTTTCAAAAGGGGAGAAGTTAGCGGTTATGATTTTTAGCTAACCTGACAGAGCAATTTCCTGTTTTCCCTTGCTGTATTATTGGTGGGGAGCAGAGGAAATCAGCATAATCAAGAGAACAGGAGTTCTTTTTTTAAAAAAATTCTTTATTGAGATTAAGTGATTACATAAATTTCACAGTATTGTGGGATAGTGATACTCAGCTAAAGTCACAAACACACGTTAACTTTCACAAGGCAGATTGTCATTATCATGGTCTATAAAGCTTATGAACTCTATGAACGTTGACAATGCAACTATTTCTTCCAAGTTGGGTGATATATGCATTCCTTTTCTTTTGCCTAGTGTAAGCTGTTCCCACTTTCTCCCTCATTCCCTCCCTCCCATTGCTGCCCTTGAGTTGCTTCATTCATTTTCATCAGTGTCCAATGCAGCTGATGGGCTTCTCTGTTGTGTTTTTCACCCATTTCCCTCTGATTCTATGCCTTCCTCCTACCTCCCCTCAGATGTACACATGTATCTACCATAATTGGGGTCAAGAACATAGAGTCATCTAAAAATGATGTGAAATTAATGATGCGAAATGATGCAAATTAAGAAGAGGTACTTAAGTTTCTTGAGTCCTATTTACTTAGGACAGGAGTCCTTGCTGTGATGTTGTACATTATAGATAAGGTAAAGCAGTAGTTTAAACAACTCTTCTGTTCACTCCCAGTAAAGCTAAATAAAAATCTTTTAGTTCTATAAACAGCACGTTTCATTTTTTCAAAACAGGATCTGCTATCTTATTTTTTCCTTGCCTCCTATGTCAGTCTGACCTAAATTATCTGGAGCATTTGTCTGCATGCTCCAAATTCACCAGACAATTGCAGGTATCGACCTAATGGTTCCTAGAACCACTGTGGCTGTAAATCCAAATAAAGTGATCCCCTGTGCTCTCCCTGTGTACTAATATCATTGAGGCCCATGAAGTGCTTGCCTCCAGGCAATCTAGGCCATAAAGTTACCCAGGGCATAGAGTTATATTGCCCAGGGCTGGAAGGAATCACCGGGACCTGCCACAGTCCCACAAATCTGAAGAGGTGGAGCCACTTGGCTAGGGCCAAAAGTGAAGAATGGGTATTGGGCTCAGCACGCCCTCTACTAGACTTTCTGATTCCATGATAGATGTTGGTAAAGACTATATTCCTCAGAAGAATCTAGGCTCAGGAACCCATCCATTTCATAACTGGGCACCAGAAGGACCCTGGTTCCTCCGTCTAAGACAGTGTGACACCAGCCATGTCACCTTCCCAGAGTTGCTATGGGATCCAATGAGCTACATGGTCACACTGTCCCCATCATGAACCCTGGCTTGGCCACACGACATTTATGTCACCTCAGCCAATGCAGTCTGGAGATGAGACTGAAGCCTGTGGTTGAAGAATGAATGAAATGGTATGTAAAGTAACTGACATAAAGTAGACTTTCAAGACACGGTAGCTCTTTATGAAATCACTAAAATAATGGAGACAAACCATGGGTTGTTATCTGCTTGTTTTTAGAGGGACGCGGGTGGCTTTGTCCTGTTTGGTGTTGACCCTGTCTTACCAGAATTCACTTACCATGATTTTTATTTATCTTCTGTGCCAAGAAGGGTGTCAGGGTGCAAGCTGCATTCATGCTGAACTCTGCTGAGGAAATCCAGGAGGTGTTTCTGCTTAGAGCCCTTTATTGTTCCCAACTAGAGGTGGAAACTGGGGGTCTTTTACATGCTAAGCTAGAGCTCTACCATAGTGCTACATCCACAGCCCTTGTTGATTCTGATCTAATGGTTTGTCAGCAACGTTAACTGTAAGATTTAACAAAGGGGGAAACTGGCTGTTTAGAAAAGCAGCTCTGAATTTAATCAGCTTGTTTTCAAAACACTGACAGTTTCTACTTAATCCAAATTAAAAGAATCTAACACACTTCGTATGGAGCGATACAGTGCAAACTACAGAGGTGTAATGGGAGCTTGACACCTCTTTTTTTTTCTTCTTTTCTTTTTCTTTTCAATTTTTTTTAAATTTAATTTTAATTTTTTGTGAACATACTGTACAGAGGGGTTACAATTACATGGGCAAGATAATGAGTACATTTCTTATCAAGCATTGCAGCCT
>NW_012267286.1:6887746-6902593 GCF_000151885.1 Dipodomys ordii
TGGGGCCTGAACTCTGGGCCTGGGCGCTGTCCCTCAGCTCTTCAGCTCAAGGCTAGTGCCCTACCACTTGAGCCACAGCGCCACTTCCGGTTTTTTCTGCTCATGTGGTGTTGAGGAATCAAACTCAGGGCCTCATGCATGCAAGGCAAGCACTCTACCACTGAGCCACCTTCCCAGACCCAAGACCTGATTTTAACATTATTATTAGAAACCAAGAAACTGAGGTCTGGGGACATTCAAGCCAAGTTTGTCCTTAGCTGATGTTGGGTTAATGAGCATGGACTGGATTCTCACAATCAAATGACTTTTTTGTTTTCTAGACCCAGGGCTCCATCTCTTAAGTTATCCTGACTTTTTTCTTGCTCCATTCTGATGTTAGTTCTGGTTTTTATCAGGGGTCAAAAAGAGACAAACAGTATATCATATTTGTCTTCATTAACCACAGGGTCTTTCTTGCAACTACTGAATTCTGTTTGTGGTAGACAAAAGCATCCATTGGCGGCACATAACAAACGAGTACTCTTTTTTTTCTGTTGGTCATGGGGTTTGAACTCTGGGCCTGGCACTGTCCCTGAACTCTTCAGCTCAAGGCAAGTGCACTACCACTTGAGCATAGTGCCATTTCCACAAATGAGTAATCTTGAGTGCCAATGAACTTTATTTACCAAAACAAGCCCAGGCCCAAACTTTGCCTGCAAGTACTTTGCTGACACCTAGTATATACATATACATTATATATAAATATAAACATATATTTATATACTATATAATAAGTATACAAAATAATATATTATATAAGTATAAATATATTACCAGAAATTATCAGGAGACTTAAAATAAGCAAAGCCAACATTTCTGATGTCATAAGGATATTTATCATGGGGAAACTGGCCAGTTTCTTGGACAGGTACACTTTTTTCTTTCCTGAGTACTCTTCCAAAAAAAAAATCATCCTTTTTGGGTCTAGTCCTTGGTACCATAATCAGTGGAAGTCCCTATCTCATATTTATCATATCCCTTTTTACTTCTTCCCTTCTTACCCTCCCTCTTCTTTTTTCTTCCCCTCCTCCCTCCCCCCTCCTCTCTCTCCTCCTCCTCTCGTCCTCCTTCCCTCCCCCTCCTTCCCCCTTCTATCCTTATTCCTCTTCCTCCTCCTTTGATTTTTATAGAGTTATACTGCATAGCCCAGGCTGACCTTGATCTCATGGTCCTCCAGCTTTGGCATCTCAAGCATGGGATTGCAGGGACGTACTGCCACACCTGGCAGTCATCTCCCTTTGCTATCACATCCGTATCTCACATTGATTGTACGACTTTCTTCCCTCATTTCGGTAGCAGGCATGAGTGCATCGCAGACTCTTCCAGGGGCCCTGCGACCTTGCAGGTGTTTCCGGACCATCTTCTCTCTCCATGCTCTCCGTGGCTGATCAGAGAAACTATGATTCTGCAGCTGGCTAGCCCATTGGCCTGATTCTTCAAGTAAACTGTGGTTTATTGTTGTTTTTGCTTGTTTTACCACTGATCCGAAATGCCCACGTTCATCACATCTGAAATCCCCTATGTTCACCATCCTGCTTCTAGATTTTTCTCTTCTGATTCATTCATTTGTGAATATATCTTTACCATTTCATACCTTCTTCATCACACACGTCTCTCTTCAGTTCTTCTTTTAATAAAAATTCAATATTCCTCATGTCTTGTACGTTTTCATAATAGCTCCTACATAAGCTGTATTTAGTCCACTGATGTCTATAGTAGCAATAGGAATGCATCCAGCGGAAGTCTGTGCATTGGAGGTATACAAGATCAACCTTCAAGCAATCAGAGAGCTGGAGAGTGCTGTCATTGCTGTCATCTTCAGCACCGGAAGTGATGGATTGGAAAAGTGAGTGGACAGGTCCAGAAAGAAGAGGACAAAGGGTAGGACATTTTTTAAAAGGGCCTGTTCTACTCCTGGAGCATCTTGGTGAAGCGTCTCACCTGCACGCTCAGAAAGGGATGTAAGAAGCTGCCCCTGAGGATGAGGGGTGCAGGGCTCACCATTCTGTCTAGTTGCACCAGCTTTGGTTCAGAACGGAATGAAATGTGTCTTCCTCTTCCAGATCTCCAATCTTCTATCTTAGCTAACTGTCTTGAGGCCTTGTTTTATTGAGTTTATTCAATCCAGCTAGGTTTGTGTTAGTTATTTACTTCTTTTTTTGGTGGGGAGAGGGGGGGATGGTGAGGGCAGATGCTGGTACTGGAGCTTGAATCTAGGGCCTGAGCACTGTTGCTTAGTTTTTTGTTTTTGTTTTTGTTTTTTTTCACTCAAGGCTGGAACTCTATAGCCACAGCTCCACTTCCAGAGTTTTGGTAATTGGAAATAAGACTCTCAGGGACTTTCCTGTCAGGCTCGTGTCCAATCACAATCCTCAGATCTCAGCCTCCTAACTAGTTAGGGTTACAGGTACGAGCCAAGGGTGCCTAGCTTTGCTTCTTATTCTTGCAAGTACATCTGTGCCTGGCTTAGTTTGAAATGGGTATGATATTCATCCTCTACCAGGTAGAGGATGCTTTTGGTACTGAAATTATCTCCAGCTGACCATGTTTACCCTCTGGGTTTCCATTTCTGGGCAACTCCAAGAACACCTCTCCTCAGGGCCTGCTGGCCTCCTGGGTGACATCTCATGCCAACTCCATCCCTCTATGCTCTGCACAACTTGTTATTGTTCTAGTTTATATGAATAGCTAGTTGAAATTCTTCCCTTGGTGTATGTATCCACATTATAAAGAGATAGCTAATGCTCAGGTTCGCCTCTCAATGAATCCTCTTGTTTACACTGAATTCAGGTCAGGGCCTTGTACTCTTACTTAGTTATTTTTTGCTCAAGGTTGGTACTCCACCACTCGAGCCATGCTTCCACTCTGGCTTTTTTGCTTGTTATTTGGAGGTAAGAGTTTCTTAGATGTGGCTGGTTTCAAACCATGAGTCTCAGATCTCAGCCTCCTAAATAGCTAGGATTACAGACATAAGCCACGCGTACCTGGCTTCCAGCCTGAATGTATGACCTGAATTTACACTCATAGAAAGATCTCAGCCACTTTGTTCCAGTTCGTCTGACAAACTTTTAAAAGATAGTTATGGACGGGCTCTAACACAGAGTTGACTAACACAGAGTGCCGGAAGGATGGGCCTGGAGATTTAAAAATTTTTTCCAGGTGATCCCAATACTCTAAGGTTAAAAACGACTATTTCTGGAAACTTTCAAAAGTTCCGGCTTTCCTGCCTCACCCTACTGTCATTAAACCCTCTTTCTTAAACTTACAGAAAAGTTATGAGAGACCATTGTGTGAACTAGGTCAGGCGATCCAACTGAGTATTCAAAACTTGGGTTTATTTTTGTCCTTTCTCCGTTGCGTTAATCCTCTGAAGTCAAAGAGTGATGTATCAGAGAGAATTATTTATAATTTTTAAAAGGACCACATCAATGCGGAGGACCCATGGGTTTGTCTCCACAGAGAAATGGCTGTGGTATTTTTGAAGAGCCTGGTAGGAATTTCAACAGAATGAAAAGTCGGTTGAGTGTTAGTGGAATCAAAGCAAGCCCACAGTAGAATACTTACCGTGACAACAACATTGTGTTGGCCGATCTTTCCACAGACTGACAACAGCATTCACTGTGGGCAGAAAAAGGATCCCTTGAAGAAGGGTAGGTTATAGCCGGTTATAGGTTATAGCCCAGAGTGCCGTAGCATTGTTTCGATGAGACCCCTGCTAATCAGATGCAGGGCAGAAGGAGGTAGGTGACCCCTAAAGGCTTGGAGCAAGACTCCTGGAATTTCCATTAGCACCTTGCCTACCTCCAATGGATGCCTTCATTACCAACTTCACCGGATGATGTCCTTTCCCAAGGAGCTTTTCCCAAGTGGCCATCCATCCAGTATCCACAGCGCACAGCAAGCCAGACTGCCCCGCAGAGTGGATTTCTGGAAACCAGTGTTATTATTATTATTTTAAACACAGATATTATGGGAAATTCCAAAAACACAGGAAGGAGGTTTCAAAAGTCTTCCGTGCTCTCAAATAATGACAACTGCCAGTGCTGTTTCCTTTTCCTACATGTAGCTTGCTTAATAAAAACTTACTGGAAAGAGCTGTCCATTGTCGGCGCGTCTGTGTGAATTTCACATTCCAGGACCAGCTGTTCCCAGCACCTATGCCCATTGCTCTCATCTCCAATCACGGAGTAGAAGGCAGGTTTATTCATGGCTATAGACATTCTGGACATCAGTAGAACTGGGAAGAAAAGGTATATGGGGGTGAGGGGGCAGGAGGCGGGAGATCTTCTGGGAGCCTTTTTTTGGTGCCGGTTCTAGCACTTGAACTCAGGAGGTTCTGGGCACTGTTCCTGAGCTGCTTTTGCTCAGGGCTATAGCACTCTGCCACTTGAGCCACAGTGCCACCTCTGGCTTTTTCTGTTTATGTGGTACTGAGGAATCGAACCCAGGACTTCATGCATGTTAGGAAGTACTCTACCACTAAGTCACCTTCGTAGTTCCCAAGGAAGATCTTTATAGAATATTTGAAGGCAATTATTTTTACATTACTACATTAAAATATTAGAGCTACCAGGAAAAACTGGCAAGAGAGTGCTGAAATAAATTCATAAAATACTTTATGAAAAAATGGATCCTTTTTCAGAGACAAAACAAAGGGATTATTATTATTATTAAACAGCATGAGGGGTTTTATTGAGGTCAAAGGAACATAGTTCCCTTACAGACTTGCTGTCAGGCCCTCAATAATCCCTTGGCCTCTCAGTAAAGGCCGGTCTCATCTGATCTCGAGGCATATAATGGCCCAAATAACCTCAAGTCTGTGGAAGTTGTTTTTTTGGCTTGTTTGTTTGTTTGTTTGGTGCTGGTACTGGAGCTTGAACTCAGGGCCTGGGTAATGTCCCTTAGCTTTTTTTTTTTTTTCCCTCAAGGTCTGGTGTTCTACTGCTTGTGCAAACAAAAGTCTCAGAGACTTTCCTGCCTGGGTTGGCTTCAAGTTTCAATCCTCTCATCTCAGCCTCCTGAGTAGGTAGGATGACAGGTGTGAGCCACCTGCCCCTGGTTTCCTGTGGGTGTTGATGCTGTGGAAACACCTTTTCCTAGTCCTCAAGTGAAAGCCACATACTGCTTAGGTCTGTGGAGGCAAACCAAGCCTCTGGGTAAACAGTGAACTAAGGAAGTACAGGGACATCTGAGGGAGTACTGGGTGACAGAGTCTTACCCTGCCCTCATAGATGGAGTAGTTTGCATCTATACTGTCCCTTGCTTCCTTACCCAGGGCAACCCTTGGCTTTTGGCAAAGGAGCCAAAAGTCTGAAACACAGACTTCAAAGACAAAAGGAATTCCGTTTTAACATTATGATTTCATTAAACAGTTATCCATCACGAAAGGTCATCAGTGAAGGACAAATAAGATAAGCATTGTCTGGCCTTCTTCCAGAGGACTGAAGAGGGCGAGGCTTCAGAACACAGCACACCAGCAGTGTGTGCGGCCTGCAGAGTGCTCACATTCAGTGCTGCTTGCACACAGGAGGGAGCAGTTATCTCCTGAAAGCATGTGCTTAGTGCTCGTCCAGCTTCCAGGCGAAAAGTGGCCTGTGGGATCGCTTACTGTGCTCTCTTTTTTATTTTATAATGCTTATGTGCAAGTTCCATCCTTCCTCCCTCCTTCCTTCCTTCCCTCCTTCTTTCCTTCCTTCCTTCCTTCCTTCCTTCCTTCCTTCCTTCCTTCCTTCCTCCCTCCCTCCCTCCCTCCCTCCCTCCTTTCCTTCCTTCCTTTCTTCCTCCCTTCCTTCTTCCCTTCCTTTCTTCCTAACTATAATGAAATATCTGAGCAGTTAGGATGGCAAGTGTGAGCCACCCACTCCGCACTAATCTCATAAGGAGAAAAAGGTTATTTGGTTCATGGTTCTCGATATTCCCACCTAAGACTGAGGGGCTCATTTTGCTTTGAACATTAAAAGCAGGACATCATATGGAGAGCAAATAGTAAAGCTGCTACCCACCTTGTGAGCCAGGTAGTAGAAGATATGTTAGATGAATCCTCTAAGGGCATGTTCTCCATGCCCCAAGGACTTTGGATAGGACCCTGCCTTTGAAAGAGCCATGAGCTCTCTCTACAATGTCACTCGTCCAAACTACTGAGGTTTGAACTCAGCGCCTCCTGCTAGGGAGTCCTTGAAGACCACTTGAAACAAATGTTTCCAAGGATGTTGCTTCTTTGCACATTTTGAGAAGGGAATGAAGGAAAACAAAGATATCCTGAGACTAACATTTGGCATTTTTTTGGAAAAAAATGATCTTAATCTGCCCTTCCAAAATTTCAGGAGGTACCTAAGAAGATGATGCCCAGAAAAGTTAGTGAATTTGCACATAGCCAAAGCTGGGATTTACCCACCCCACCAGTCCTCTCATTCAGCTGCACTGTAAGCTTTGGCAGACAGTGCTGTGGACTGCAGGAGCCATGGATGTTTCAGTGGACACTGCGCATGCCTGCCATATTCACCTGCCCTCCCAACTTTTGTATATGCTGCCCAGCCTCTGTCGCCAGCACTTGAAAGTTCTTTGCCTGAAGAAGACTCTCTGGCCGACCGTGAGGCCCATTCTACACTTGCAGCAGCTCGAAATATTTGCTCTGCAAGGTATAAGTGACTCATGCCTGTAATCCCAACTACTCAGGAAGCTGAGATCTGAAGCCAACCCAAGCAGAAAAGTCTGTGAGACTTTTATCTGCAACTAACCACCCAAAAGCTGGAAGTGGAGCTGTGGCTCAAGTGGTAGAGTGTTAGCCTGAAGCAAAAATGATAAGGGATAGGGCCCCAGGCCTGCGTTCAAATCTCAGGATTGGCACAAAAGGAGAGAGACAGAGACAGAGAGATAGAGAGAGAGAGAGGGAGGGAGGGAGGAAAATAGGAGGGAGGGAAAGAGGGAAGGAAGGAAGAAGAAAAGAGAGGGACGGAGGGAGGAAGGAAGGAGGAAAGAGAGAGAGGGAGGAGGAAGGAAGGAAAGAAGGAAGGAAGGGAGAGAAGGAGGGAGGGAGGATATTTCCCCATTTCCCGTGTCTATTTTGGTCTTGAAATTTCCTTTATTGCTTTAGCCAATAGAATGAGGCAGAAATAACCCCGTGCCACACTTTGCCAGACTTTGTGTGCCTTTGCTGTCTCCTTATCCTCTCTCCCTCACTCTCTCAGACGTCAGCTACTACCACAAAAACAAGGCCAAGTTAGTCTGTTGGCAGATAAGCCACAGCCACAGAGCTTCTCAGAGGTTGTAGCCATCCAGGACCAGCTACCCTCAGCTGACTCCCAGTTAATCAAATCTAGCCACTGTCAGTTACGCTGAGCCCAGTCAAACAACTTAGTAGAGGATTACAGACAAAGTAACCTGTGCATCCCTGTCTGCTCCTGCCTTTGCTAACAGCACTTCTGTGGCAGCGCATCTAGCTCACATAGTGCTCTCCGTCCTACTGATTTCTGCTCTTACCGCTTCCTTTCTTTCACTGTGGCTTTCTTTGAATTCACTTTCTTGATTTCCCTCAACAAGCTTGTGTAAATATGTTTGCATTTCCTTCTAGTCATCAATCCAGCTAGGACTGCCTGCCAAAAGTAAGGACTTTGCCATTCATTTTACTATAATCTAATAACCCCAGTTAGTTGCTCTGCATAGTCTCTGTTGAGAAGCAAGGATGTTTTTTTCTTGTTTGGAGGGAGCAGTACTTGGGATTGAACTCAAGGCATCACTCTCTCACTTGGCTTTTCTGCAAGACTGGTAGTCTACCATTTGGAGCCATACCTCCACTTCCGGCTTTCTGCTAGTAAGAGTCACTCAGATTTGACTGTCTGCATTGCCTTCAAGCTAGGATTCTTAAGATCTCAGTCTCCTGAGTGGCTAGGATTAGAGGTTTGAGCGACGGGCACCTGGCTAGGATATTTTTATATAACACAATTTTAATATAAGAAACCACCTAGAGAGAAGGGATTGAGGGAACATAGCAATCCTTAGATGACCCACTGGGCATGGAAGAGAATAGAACTTCCAGAAGAGGTTTTTTTATTTTATTTTATTTTTCTGGTCACTCGTGGGGCTTGAACTCTGGGCTTGGGCGCTATCCCTCAGCTCTTCAGCTCAAGGCGAGTGCTCTACCGCTTGAGCCACAGCGCCACTTCCTGTTTTCTAGTGGTTTATTGGAGATCAGAGTCTCACCGACTTTCCTTGCCCAGGCTGGCTTTGAACTGTGATCCTCAGATCTCAGCCTCCTCAGTAGCTAGGATTACAGGAGTGAACCACCGGCGCCCAGCCCAGAAGAGTTTTTAAAAGCAGAACAGTGAAGATGGAAATAGACCGGTATCTTTATTTCTTCATTCTGCAAATAATGAAGACCCTATTGTGTGCCAGGTACTGTAATAGGCGCTGAGCATTCAGAAGTGGGTAATAATGTGGTCCTGGCCCTTGAAGAACTTAGTTGCTAGTAGAAGATTCTGCTAGGTAAAGCATTAATTAGCAGTTTATGTTCTGGAAGCTTGGGAGAGCATTTAATCAGTGTGTTTTCCTCTCTTCTTCTCTTTACTTCTCTTCTCTTCTCTCTTTCCTCCTTCCATTCCTTCCCATCCTTTTCCTTCCTTCCTTCATTCATTCCTTCCTCCCTCCCTCCCTTCCTTCTTTTTTCGTGCTAATACTGGGGCTTGAACTCAAGACCTGGGCACTGTCCTTCAGCTGTTTTCCTTCAACACTGGCACCCTACCACTTGAGCCACACAGATTTACTTCCTGGCATTTGGTATTTGACTGAAGATAAGTATCTTAGGGACTTTCCTGCCTAAGCTGGCTTTGAACCACAACCCTCAGACCTCCAGCCTGCTGAGTAAGTTAGGATTACAGGTGTGAGTCCCCTCACCCATCAGTGTGCTTTCTTAGACAGAGACAAGGTTAGACAAGCTCAGTGTGGCCTGTGACTCCCCAGAAGCAGGATGAAGGGGATCAGGATGCTAGGGGGACACAGGGTGGGATTGGTAGAAAAGAGGGAGAATTTGACACAGAGCAGAGAGGGGGTGACTAAGATTAAGTACCACATGCAGAGGCGATTGGAGAGGCTGGGCTGCTGCTGCTGCTGGCAGTACACATCCGGAGGGCTCTCCCACCGGCTCAGGAAGAGAAATAAAAGCTGTGGTTTGCTGAGGGAAATGGCTTTAAAGTCACTCAGTAGTTCACAGATTTACATGTAGCCTACCTACTTAATGGCGATGAGTGTGTCATTTGGCGTTTGTGTTAATTAAAGTTTTTAATAAAACTTTGGGTTAAGAATGCTTATCTCGTCTTTCAGACATTCCCAGGAGTGCTTCGAAAGGGACTCGGGGTAGGCAGAATATGCCATTTGGCAACATTCCATGAAACTAATTACCACGAAGAAGTCATGAAAATTTACACAGAAGGACTGGCTGCAGATTGTTAATCAATTCATAAGATAACGTACTGGCTTTTGCCAGATTCTCATTGTTTCTAGTCCCTCGCCTCTGACATAGCAGCTTGCCAGAGATTCAGTCATGATGCCATCTCAAGATCCCAAGGATCGGAGCTCATCCCTTAAAATCTAACTCCTTTTTAGGACTCCAAAGGAGGTCTGGGTGCTGATATAGCCATATGCTAAGACATTGTGCTATGTCACGTGGCATAATATAGTACAATGGGCTTTTCATGGCTCGTTGCCAGCATGAAATAGCCCACTAAAGTTCTCAATTGAGATCAAGGCCCCCATGGGGGCTTCTATAAAACAGAAATAATGGTCCTGTGACAGTCGCCTGAATGTCGGCTCCTTCCAACAGAGAGACTCACTGCTTAGTTTGAATCCAAGGTATCCTCGCTGCCCAGTGTATTTGTCCAATAAAAAAATAGAAGCGTTGGGTAGCAGTGGCTCACACTTCTAATCCCAGCTACTCAGGAGGCTGAGATCTAAGGATTGCAGCTGGAAGCAAGCCCAGGCAGAAAAGTCTGAGAGACTCTTCTCTCTAATAAACCACTGAGAAAAAGCCAGAAGTGGCAATGTGACTCATGTGGTAGAACACTAGCCTTGAGCACAAAGAGGCTTGGGGACAGTTCCCAGACCTCGAGTTCAAGCCCAAGGACTGGCAAAAAAAAAAAGAAAATTAAATTCCATCTCACTGCTAGGGACAACAAAACCAATTAAAGATCAATATAAGAATAAAGATTCACAAATAAAATAAAATTAAATTTAAAAAAAAAGAATAAAGAGCATTCCTTCTCTAGAGGAATAAAGAATGCATCACTCAAGATGCAAATTAGAGATATGTATCCGGAGGTACATCTGTATAGCCTGGGAACATTGCAGCACAAATGTCATAGGTATAGTCCCCTGAAAGTCTTTGAGTGGCTGCCTATAACTCTAATCTGAAGCCCATCTGCCTCTCTGCTTGTGTGCAGACAAAGCACATGTAGTCCATGATGATAAGGAGAGAAATGCTGTTCCCCTCTTTCTGGTAGGTCTGGATTTTGAATAATGGAGAATTAGAAGTTGCACATTGGTCATTAAATAAAAAAGACAATGGGTTACAGATTGATTGTATTGTGGTCTTCTGTCTTGAGGGTCTATAAGCACTTTCTCTTGAAACAATGACCGTTTTTCAGGTATAATTTGGTACTGGTTGTCTGTGAAAAGCTTGAGACTTGATACTTTGCAGATTTCACCTGCTAAAACACTCAGTGAGGCCCAGCCCAGAACCAACTGTGTGGTTTGAGTCCTGCCAGTTACTAGCCATGCATTGACACATAAAGGAAGGTCATTTGTGGTGAATGATTGTTGATGCTGATTGCTGACGTGACTCTCGTTTTCTGAGTTTCTTCTGTGGAAGAAAAACCTGTAGCTCTAGTGTTGGGGAAGACCAAACTATGGTTTTTACCTTAAAAGAGTTAGTATTTCATGTTGGCAAAATGAAAACTAGATCACTATAGATAGTGAATACTAATGCTTAGCTGTGGAAACCTACACACTAAAAGCATGCGTCTTGGGACTGGGAGTGTGGTTTAGTGGTAGAGTGCTTCCTAGCATGCATGAAATGCTGGGTTAGAGTTCTCAGTACCACATAAACAGAAAAAGCAGGAAGTGGTGCCATGGCTTAAGCGGTAGAGTGCTAGCCTTAAGCAAAAGAAGCTCAAGGACAGTGCCCAGGCCCTGAGTTCAAGCTCCAGGACTGGCCAAAAAAAAAAAAAAAAAGAAAAGTATGCATCTTGAGCCAGATGCTGATGGTCTACGCCTGTAATCTTAGCTACTTAGGAGGCTGAGATCTGAGGATCAATGTTTGAAGCTAGTCTAGGTAGGAATATCTGTGAGATTCTTATCTCCAATTAACCTGCAAAAAGCTGGAAGTTTTGGCTCAGTTTTGAGCAAAAAAAGCTAAAGGACAGCACTCAGGCCCTCAGATCAAGCTCTGGTGTGTGTGTGTGTGTGTGTGTGTGTGTGTGTGTGTGTATTACTGTCATTTGAACTCAGAGTCTTAAACTTTCTAGGCAGAAATTCTACTACATAAGTCATGCCTCCAGCCCTTTATGTTTTAGGTTATTTTTCAGATAGATTCCTGCTTTGAGCGGAACCAGCTCCAATTGACCTTGATCCCCCTACATCTGCCTCCTGAGTAGATAAGATGATAGGCATGAGCCACCTCATCCAGCCTCTACGGTTTCTTTCTTTCTTTTTAAAATTCATATAAATTCTTCTTACTGTTTCTTCATAGGTCCTATGGCATTGGCTCAGGAACAGGGGAAGAATATAGTCTCTAAATGGAGACTAGTAGATCTCAGAGGAACAGTGCAAAGATAAATAGTTGGGAGTGATTAATAGACAAAAGCTGATGAACAGATCAGGACAAATGCTCTGACTCGGCTGTGGAAGCCTGCCCACTCTGTTCTGCCTGGGTTGGGAGAATGACTGACGCCTTCTCCACATTCTGCACAGTTAAATCTGACTTGAGAAAAGTAGAATATGTAATTGTCTATGTTGGAACTGAGTCTGATCTCTTTGTCTGCTATTTAATGTCATCAAAGCAAATTTCTAAAAGCTCCTATGCTTTTCCTGGGCTTCTTACTGTATATTATACTGAACTAAAATTATGGGAAAGCTAACATTGACTTTATATTCATATTCAAAGTATATTGGCATACTGGTTGCTTTTGGGTGGTCTAAATACTTCCTCAAATTTGTATGGGGCCTATCCAGCTGTTAGGAGACAGATTTTCTTACTTCTAAATGGCTAGAGTTTCATTTGCAGCTTATTAATAATAGGACTTTGTTCAACAGAACCTTTCCGGGAATTTTAAGTTTATTAAATATATGTATAGATTTTTGTACACACAGACATTTGCACACACATACATATATAAAGAAAAAGAGAAGTGAAGGAATTACAAAGGTAGCAAAAGCTGCTTTAAAATAATTTGAAATAAGCCAGGTGCCAGTAGCTCATGCTTATAATCCTAGCTACTCAGGAGGATGAAAACTGAGAATTGTAGTTTAAAGCCAGCAGTGGTCTGTTTGTCTGTCTGTCTCTCTCTCTCTCTCTTTTTCTTTCCTCCCACTCCTCCCTCCCTCTTCTTCTCCCCCGTCCTTTACCCCTCCTCCTCTTCTTCCTCTTCTTCTTCCTTTTCTCCCTCCTCTCCCTCCTCCACCACCAACACCTCTACCATCTTCTCCTCCTCCTCCTTCTTTTTTTTTCCTTCTCCTTCTCCTTCTTCTTCTTTTGCTACCCCTGGGCTAGTACTCTGGGCCTGGGCTCTGCCCCAGAGCTTCTCTGTGCCCAAGCCTAGTGTTGTAACAATTGAGCCACAGCACCACTTCCAGCTTTTTCTGAGTAGTTTATTGGAACCTGAACTTTCGTGCCCAGGCTTGTTTCAAACCGTGATCCTCAGATCTCAGACTCCTGAGTAGCTAGAATTACAGGCATGAGCCACCAAACTTTAGCTCAACCTTGAGACTCGTATCTCCAATTAACTACCCCCTAAAAAAGGGGGGGGCAAAAGTAGAGCTGTGGTTCAAGTGGTAAAGCACTAGCCTTGAGCAAACAAACAAACAAACAAACAAAACTCAGGGAAAACATCCAGTCCCTAAGTTGAAGCCCCAGGGTGGGCACAACAAATCATTTGATAAAAGCATTTGTCTATCTTTTGCTAATGAGTACACTCTTGATCATATTTCTGAGCATTTATATGAAGTAGTCAGGAAAGGAGAATTGTTTCAAATAAAATAAAAAATAAATCTTTCACCCAAGCCCTCCTCCAATTTCTGAAAGTCTAATCAATATAGATAACTTTTAAAAATGTGGCTTTCTGAAATATTTAATGCCATTAAAAGAGGTTTTCCAAATCATATCATACTGAACTATTTTCCTAATACCATTTCTAGCCTGATTGGACACTGGAAGCTTTAGAATTCTACTGGGACTACTGAATTTGCTACATGTTTTTTTTCAGTCAAATATTGAGGCAAGTAGGTTTGGGGTAGAGATTAGAGAAGTCTTTGTAACTTTTTGCTGCACATATTTTCATATAAAAATATTATAGGAAAAGAGAGAGGTGGCATGTAAATTTTTTAAAAGGTGGTTCCAATCTTTTATAAATTCAAGTGGTTTTAATTTTCATCCAAATCACACTGCAATTGAAATGGAAACAGATTAGTTTGCCTGAGACATGCTAAGTGGTAAGTGGAGTTACTCAAGGTCAATCTGGAGACAAATGGTAGAATTTTATTACCACTTTGATTGTGGTTATCCTGTGAACTCCCTAGAGTGACAAGATTAAGGAGAACATCATGAAGTAGTGGTCATGGAAGAGACTGAAGGAAATTACTAAGAAATGACCAAAACCATTCTTTGGAGTACTGTAAATTGGAATCCATGGGAAGCAGACAGGCATAAAACTTTGGCCTGATGTGAGGATATTCACACAGAGACTCCACTGCTGACATAAAATCCTTGGTACTGAATACAGGTTCCCTCCACTGTAATGGTACCTCCCACCTTGAATCCAAGCTACTCAGGAGGCTGAGATCTGAGGATTGGGATTCAAAGCCAGTCCTGGAAGACAAATCTATAAGACTCTAATGTCCAACTAACCACCAAAAAGCCAGAAGTAGAGGTGTTGCTCAAGTATTAGAGAGCCAGCACTGGTCAAAAAAGCTAAAGGACAATGCTCTGAACCCTCTGTTCAAGCCCCAGTACTGGCATGTACACACACACACACACACACACACACACAAACACACGTGCACACCTATATAAGTAATGCCTACAGAAAACATGGACTAGCTTCTAAAGTAAACTTACTTGCATGTAAATAAATCTGATAAAATGGTTCTGACTGAAGAAATAGCTGGAAAGATCCTTTATGGCTATTTTACAGAGATTCTTTTATATTAAGAATGATGTGTTAATTTGATTAGTTGATAAATTTGGATTTTCCTAAGATTTTTTTTTTTTTTTAGAGACAATTTCTTTTTTTTGGTCAGTCATGGGGCTTGAACTCCGGGCCTGGGCGCTGTCCCTCAGCTCTTCAGCTCAAGGCGAGCGCTCTACCATTTGAACCACAGCACCACTTCCAAAGGCTAGAGACAATTTTATTTTTTTTTTATTATTTTTTATTTTTTGGGTCTGGTCGTGGGGCCTGAACTCTGGGCCTGGGCGCTGTCCCTCAGCTCTTCAGCTCAAGGCTATTGCTCTACCAGTTGAGCCACAGCGCCACTTCCAGCTTTTTTCTTTTTGCTTATGTGGTGCTGAGGAATCGAACCCAGGGCCTCAGGCATGCAAGGCAAGCG
>NW_012267286.1:6906428-6944276 GCF_000151885.1 Dipodomys ordii
TGGAGCTGTGGTTCCAGTGGTAGAATGCTAGTTGATCAAAAAAGCTCAGGGAAAGGACATCCTTGCCTTGAGTTCAAGCTCTAGGACTCTCTAGGACTGGCGCGTGACACACACACACACACACACACACACACACACACACACACAGCCAACCATGCTTCTATTTTAGCCGCTGGTTCCTGTGGCTCCTAAGGCTTTCTGCTGTGTGTTTCATTCCAGATAGCAAAGTTGGGGTTAGGGAGACAGGCACAACCGTTTCGTGGCAGGATCTGGTCAGTTTGGCTTTCTGGTTCTAAGGCTGTCTCCGACATGAGTCCCACTCTTCTGCAAATCCACCCTGATGGTATCTAAGTAAATCCATCACTGAATCCAAATTCTGGTGTCCTCTTCCTGCCCACCTGCAGCATGCTAGACCATCATGGACTCCACGTTCTGTCTTTTCTCCTCTACAAGCCTCTGTATATTTCTCCTCCCTTAAGTTCGTCAGATTCAACCAGAAATGAACAAGGCACCTCAGCGGACATGGAACACCGTACTTGGAAAGGAGCTGGTGTTTTAGTGGAGCTGAACAGTGTACACTGTGTCCTGTAGAAACTTAATTCAAACCAGATGCCCCACACACAGTCATCCCAAGGGTGAGGAGCCTCAGGTGATCTCCAGCCCTGTGTATAGAGTACCAAGTACAAGAGGCAGTGGAGAGGTCTAGGAAGGAAGAGGCTGAGCTTAGACATTAGAGGTCCCTGTCATCACGTGACCTTGACACTTCACTGTTCACTGCCGATGGATCTGTGGAGAAACTTTGGGCAGCTTGAAGAGTAATTTCGATCAGATGAAAAGAACCTCAAGAGAGAAAGTAAGGGTGTACAAAATTGTTCTTCGAGCTGCCTATTAGACCCGATCTGCCCATGAGGATGGTAAAATCTGGCAAGTGGAGACCGAGGAGCTGTGTTTTGACATTTTATTTCACTTTCATTCATTCAGATCTAAAGTTAAAAGGCAAATATTATATTCAGTTCTCAGAAGACTGATAAGCATGGTCTGCACACATTTGTGATGTGAATCTATGTTTACAACAATAAATTTTATAAACATCTAAATATAGATTAAATATTTCTAATGACAATTGAGCATCCAAGTGGAGGTGGGATGTAATTGAAAAAATGCACGCTAGATTTTAGACTTAAGAGAAACTGGATGCT
Organism: Dipodomys ordii; assembly: GCF_000151885.1. Lineage (NCBI taxonomy): Eukaryota > Metazoa > Chordata > Mammalia > Rodentia > Heteromyidae > Dipodomys > Dipodomys ordii. The sequence goes on from NW_012267286.1 coordinate 6,907,628, forward strand.
GGTGACTGACACCTACAATGCTAGCTACTCATGAGGCTGAGGTATGAAGGATCACAATCCAAAGCCAGCCTGTGCAGAAAAGTTTGTTAGACTCCAACTCCACTTAACCAGCAAAATGCTTATCTACAGGCATGGCTCAACTGGTAAAGCACCAGGCAAACAAGCAAGTTGACTAAATGTGAGGTTCAGAGATGAAGCCCTAGTACTGATGCTGCTCACTACCCTGCCCCACCTCTGCCACATAAAAGCACTTGGTATAAAGTAAAATTTTCCATCTGTTTGTGTGTGTGTGTGTGTGTGTGAGAGAGAGAGAGAGAGAGAGAGAGAGAGAAATGGTATTGAGACTTGAGCTTGTGGACTAGGCATTGTACCTTATCTTTTTCATTCAAGGCTAGTGCTCTACCACTTGAGCCACAGCTTTTTGATGGTTGAAGATAAGAGTCTCATGGACTTTCCTGCCTGGGCTGGCTTTGAACTTTGATCCTCAGATCTCAGCCTTCTGAGTAGCTAGAATTATGGGCATGAGCCACTAAGGCTTGACATCACTGGCATTCAAATCTAGTTTCATTCTATTCATTTTACTATTCTCTTGGAATGGGGTTACTCCTAGTCTCTTCTGCTCATATCTTATGTGTTGTTATTATATATGCCATTCTGCCAAAATGACTATTTTTATTTATTACCATTACTATTTATTATTATTGTTATTGCTGTTGTTATTATTATTATTATTTTGCCAGTCCTGGGGCTTGAACTCAGGGCCTGGCCACTGTCCCTGAGCTTCTTTTGCTCAAGGCTAGCACTCTACCACTTGAACCCCAGCACCACTTCCGTTTTTTTCTGTTTATGTGATGCTGAGGAATCAAACCCAGGATTTCATGTGTGCTAGGCAAGCACTCTACCACTAAGCCACTTTCCCAGCCCATAACTTTAGTTTAAATAAACTATTTAAAATATCTTAATTTTATCAAGTACATGCTAAATATTTTGAATATATTTATTTACACATGGAATACATTATTAAATTTAATTTCACTTGTTCCCTCTTTTTTAAAAAATGTGGCTGCTAGAAAATGTCAATCACCGATAGGGCTCATACTGTGTTTCTATTGGAAGGACTATGTTAAACCTGGTGCTCATTCCTACCGAATTTCACCTAAATCCCAATTGTACCAGTTTGGGGGTGGTATTAATGGGTAATAGTTTCTAAAAAAATACTGAAGTGCTATCTAGAATGTTCAAACTAGAATTTTAGAGTATACATGTATAGAGAGAGTTTAAATTTCTCCCTAATAATAAATGAAATTTTTTCCTCCTGAATATTTTCAAGCATTCTGGAAATAAGAGTTCCCTGTATTCTTTCATGCTTTATTTTTGCCCTCACATTATGGGTTGTTTTATTTTTTTTTGGAAAATTTTCCATTATGATTTGATGATTTGTAGCTCTAGTGAATCATGTGCATTATGATGTACATGTGTTATTCATACGTATGATGATATGCAAGCATGTATGAGGTACATGTATGAAGCTAGTACATTGTGATTTGTAGCTCTAGTGAATTGTTTCCCTAAAGAGGCTATACATAGTATTCCATTGAATGAACACATCACCATTTCTTTATTGGCTTTGTTCTGCTGAAGTTTCACATTATTTCTCACCATAGGTAGATGGATGATACTTGAAATGCTCTTGTGCATGCTACCTGTACATGAGTAAAGAGTTTCTGTGGTGTATATGTATATGTGTGTACCTGTGTATGTGTCTATACCTGTTGGTTCTAGTAGATTATTCTCCAGGAGTCATATATACTCACTATAGGAAGAACAATTCTCCACATGTGATATTCCTCCCCATAAAAATCTTCAGCACCCTAAGATGTCTCTTTTTTGTTGTTGAGTTAAATTTGTACAACTCCCACATCTCATATTTATTGATCACTCATGCTCCTGTTATAGTATGCCTGTTCATAACCACCACCTTTTCTTTTTCCTTTGACTAAGTTGCTTTTCCTTATGAAGAACTCTTCTCTCCAGATGTATAGAAAAACAGGTGATGATTCTGAGCTGGTCAGTAGCTTATAATTGCTCCTTTTTTATATTCGTTTTTCCTTTTATCTAAAGGTTTCTCTCTCCAGTTTGTTCTCTCCTCTGTTTTTCTAAGGGCCCACAAACTTCTGCCTTTCCAGATACCCTCAAAGAGTAGAGTAGGAAGGAGAGATAGGCAGGATATTGAAGTTATGAGCTATGAGAGCGAAAACAAGAAGCAAAGCAATCCTAGATCACTACCATGGCCAGTATTCTGACCACACTTCCAATACAAGCAAAGTCTACCCTAGTTGGCATGTGTATTGAGAAGGTTCCATTGGGAATGTAGGACAAAATGGAGTAATGTGAAAATGCTGAAATCGAGATGTAATAGCACTAAGTTAGAACAGCAAAAGGCAATCCTTAACTCTATAGTTAAGGCTCTGCTTAAATCCATAGGACTGCAAGTTTTGGGGAAATAACAAGGCAGAAGGGTGTCTTGGTAATTCTAGCTGGTGTCTTCGAGTCACTTGTGAACCAGCCTTTTAATGTTTTTCTGCGGCCAGGAACAGCTTTTGTTTCATAGGACACTGGCTAGTCTAAGTATAGATAGGGTTATTAAATGTTTATAATGATACTTAGTGTTTATGGAATACCTTTCATCTAAGGACCTCAAAGAACTGAGCAAACATTAACTCATTATTTCCCACAAGAGCCGTGAGGTAAGAATGATTATATCCCTTTTACTGATGGAGAGACTCAAGTTCAGAGGACGTGACTTTTTACTCAAGGTCACACAGCATGCTGTTTTCTTTTTTAAACCAAGAACAGTTCTAGATCTATGCTATCTGTTCAAGTTTGTCTGAAAAGTTATCTGGTCATTCGCAAATAAATTTTTACTAGTGTATCAAATAAACTAATTGTGAAGAACGAATATATTTGATTTCCAGACAGCAGCATGATGTCATAGTCTTGGAGACATGTAACAAAAGAGTAAGTGTCTGTGACAGGAGAGAATTAAAAGTTTATATGGGTGTATCTAGGTTTCAATAAAAGATGACTTCAAATCATCCCCTTAAAAAGTTACCCTGCAAGCCAGATAAAGCTGCCTCCACCTGTAATACCAGCATTTGAATGGCCAAGGAAGAAAAATCTTCAGTTCAAGGTCAACCAGGGCTATGTAGTGATACCCTAGCTTAAGAACAAAAGCAGTAGCAACAACAAAAAGTTGCCTCACCAGACTTGGTGGGAGCATCTGTAATCTCAGCATTTGGGAGGCTGAGGCAGGAAAATCTCTACTTGAAGGTCAGCCTGGGCTATGCAGCATTGTACTCATAAACTGACACGCCAAATTGAAACTGTTTTGTACAGCTGCTTAAAGATAATACTATAAAAATACGTGAACAAAGAAGAAAGGGAAATGGGGATATTCATTTAGCCGTTCAAAAAGAAAAGAGAGAAAGGCTTCTCATTTCTCTAAATTTGACTGATAAAAGTCTCCCAAGTAAATTATAAATTTGACAATCCTGTTTGTATTTGCCTAGTCCAGGGGTCCTTCTTTCGTCCACATGTTCCAGTAAGTTCTTAATTTCTTTTCATACTGAACTAACATCAGATACCATCAGCTTTTGTTCTGCCTCTGACAGAACAAGTCTGAACCTTCTTCAACATGACTGAGGTTTCTGGGTTTGAACCTAGATCTTTTGTCTCCCTGGTGCCTTTTATTCCTGGAGCAACCAGAGCTTCTCCAACTGTGACTCATATGTCACCATTCCTAGGGACACCCTATCCTGTTCATCCACATCTGACACACTCGAGTTGATCAAGCTAAACTCCTAAAATGTGGTACCCAGCACTGAACTTAATATTCCAGATGTGGTTGGAGATTGGAGAACAGCTGTCCCCACGAACCACACCATAGCTCTTCCTTTATTTCAAAACCGTGGTTTAATCTTCCACAGACTTTTCTTCTTCAGGCAAAAAAAAAAAAAAAAAAAGGCAGAAAAAAACCCCAATTTACATTGTCATTTCCTAAAGATTTATTTTCATTATTTGACTAATGTCTATGGCTATTTCCTAATTCTCTTTTTCTAATGGATTTTTAAATTTCATAAAGGGTACACATCATGATTAAATAACATTTTGTAAAAGCTGATTTAAAATGGTGAGCCCTAATTTAAATACTAATCTGTCTTGTTTTTCCTTCGTCAGCTATAACCTTAGTCAAAGGACTGGGGGAATAATTTTTTTTTTTTTGGTCGGTCGTGGGACTTGAACTCTGGGCCTGGGTGCTGTCCCTGCTCTCTTCAGCTCCAGGTGAGTGCTCTATCACTTGAGCCACAGCACCACTTCTGGTTTTCTAGTTGTTTATTAGAGATAAGAGGCTCACGGACTTTCCTGCCTGGGCTGGCTTTGAACCTGGATCCTTAGATCTCAGCCTCCTGAGTAGCTAAGATTATAGGCGTGAGCCACCAGCGCCTGGCTGGGGGAACACATTTAATATGTGTCATGTTTGTTGCATGCTAATATGGTTGTGTGCTGTTTATTATTTATTTGGGCTTTGAACTCAGGGACTCACGGTTGCTAGGCAAACACTCCATGGTTTGAGCTACACCTCTAGCCCCAACAATGGGGTTTATTAGTTAGTTTTAGAAAAAGTTTGTGCCATGTGTGTTTCTCATGGTGAATAAAATAAAGTTGAACCCTGAGATTAATAATATAAAGTTTTATTAGTTTTTTGTTTATGTATTTTTTTTGTTTGGCTTTGTGCTATTACTGGAGCCTGAACTTGGGACCTCTTGCTCTTGCTTAGATGTTTTTAAAATCAAGGTTGGTGCTCTACCACTTGAGCCACAGCTCCACTGCCAACTTTTTTTTTGAGTGGTTTGTTGGAGATAAGAATCTCATGGACTTTCCTGCCTTGGCTGGTTTCAAACTACAATCCTCAGCTTTCAGCATCTTGAGTAGCTAAGGTTACAGGTGCAAGCCACCAGTGCCTGGAGAATGGAAATTCTTAAATGAGATTTCAAACATAGATTTGAATTCTGACCCAGCATGTACAGTCCTTAGGAAAATTTATTTAGACTCTTTTGACTTCAGTTTTTTGGTGTGTGCAAAGTAAAGCAATGGTTGGACTTCTCCGATCGGGTAATGTTGATGATACTGTGCAACATTAAGCAGAAAAGATAGCACAAAACCTGAGTTGGAGCAAGCACTCAACTATATAAGCTCTTCTTATCATGGACACACATAGGACATACATCAAGACAAAGGAAAACAAAAGCCACTTGCAGTCTCCATCTTAGCCCAGAAATAGCTACTAGTGATGTTTAGAATGTATTTTCCAGCATTTTCCTGTGGGTTAGATACTCCCTAGTAGATGGGGCTAAAGCAGAACAAACAAGTTTGTGAAAACAAACAATGAAATTTCTGATACATCCTGATAAGCTCCGACACAATAATGTTAATAATTGCTAAAGTGTGGGAAACTCGAATACACATTTTTAAGGCCCTTTGTCATTAGAAATTGCATAAGAATAAGAAGGGTATGGCGGTTCATGCCTGTAATCCCAGCAAACCTGATAGGAGGATCACGAGTTCAGCCTGAGCATAGGTAGCAAAAACCATCTCTCAAAACAAAAACAAACAAATGCTTGGAGGGAAGCATGGCTCAAGTGGGAGAAAGAGAGGTTGTTACCAAGAGTGAGGCCCTGGGTTCAACCCTCCCTCCACCCCCAAGTACTGGGGAAAGAGAAAGGGCTTCAGAGTAATACATGCAATGTATATCCTACAAAGCTAAGAAGACTGAGGAAAGGGGTAGGTGGGGAGGGAAGAGCGAGAATGTTGAAGAGGTGACATTGATCAAGATGCTCTTTGTTCATGAACCGCTCTGTTGAGTGCCAACTCCTTTGTACAACTACCCAAAGATACTAACAATAGTAAAAAGAAGTAAATGGGCAATGCAGATTGTTAATAATAAAGGAGGGGGTAATACAGGATTGATCAGACCCTCCATCTTTTACAGAAAGAGTTAGGAAGTAGACCTGATAGCTACCACATTAAAGGAAAGGCACACACACACACACACACACACACACACCTTAAACATGCATTGTCCAGACCAATGTCCCTCAAGTATAGTATACGGTTTTCAGAAACGTGCGATTTGACACCATCAAATGGAAGGTTTATCCATTCTTAGCAGCTGTATCCAAGAACTGCTTCTCAAGACTAGGAAGCTCACCCGGCGATTTCTATTGCAGTAGCAGTAGTTCATTAAACTTCACCTCTGTGGACAGGAGATGGGCTCCTGTGACAGATGGCGACCTCGCCGGTGGGTGGCATGTACGCCTGGGCCCCAGGGGCTTCCCTGCCACACCGCAGCCTCTCTTCTGACAAGCAGCAGCTCTGGTTTCCAGAGCAGTTTTCCTTCCGGCTTCTCTGTGGTGTGTGACACGTGTGAGCCATTACTAGACATGGGAGGACACTTGTTCACCGGATCTGGATGGGGCCTCTGGTTCCATTTCACACCCTTCTCTTGGCCTCCTGCAACTGCTAATAATATCCGGCTATTACCCAGCAGGGCTGGGGTCTGGCCATTGGGGGGAGGCAGGGAGCCTCTCAGGCTCAGCTTGAGACCATGAGGTTCCCTTTTCCCTTTCCCAACCCCCCTGAGCTACTCCAGTGCCATGCAATAAAACTTCTAGCCCAGTACCAGTGGCTCACTCCTAGCCACTCAGGAGGCTGAGATCTGAGGACTGGGGTTTGAGACCAGCCTGGGCAGAAAAGTGGGTGAGACTGTGGCTCAACTCAGAGTACCAGCCATGAGCAAAAGAAGTTCAGGGATAGCACTCCAGCCCCGAGTTCAAGCCCCAGGACAGGCACAAAACAAAACAGAACCAAAAAACTTGTAAACAAGGCACCAACGCTAAGGGGATGTCACCAATTCCAGATTGAGCTTGTTCCTGCTCAGCCGCAGGTCAGGCGGATGGCACCAAGGCCCAGCAGCACCTGCAGACCAGGCAGGCCTCTGGGCCATGAGAACTAAGGAAGAGAGCAAAGACAGCACTGTGTTTTATGACACAACTATATCAACACAAAGACAGGTGGCTGTGGAGGCTGTGTGAGGAGCGGTCAGCCATGGCGTGAGTCATGGATGGGTGTGTTCTGATCGAATGACATAGAGGGTCTGGAATGGGAAAGGCTGTAATGGGACATTGTGCATGAACTTCTGAACTGCTTCAAGGAATGTAGGCCTAAAGAGGGGAGGGCAGCCCATGTCTGAAGCAACCTCTGCTTTCTGGCCGTGAACCCTCCAATACAAGAGATCCACACACAAAGTGAAGTGACAGGACACATTGTGCCACCCCCTCTCTGTACCCCTCTCCACTTCCATTTCCCCAACTCATCCCCATGACTATGATTTTGATACACTCTTAATCCGACAGAAAAGTCTTCCCCTGGCTTATTATACCCTCTTCCTTGTAGTGGCTTCTTCTTTGCCAGCTATTAGACCACACAGCGAGAAAGGACAAAGGTCGGCCATCGCTTCCCATTTGTTCCTGTCTTTAGGATCATAAAAGGATGGGTTTACAACCCAGCCTGCGGAGGGGGAGACCTTCTCTGGCCTATAGAGATGAGGCCTTGTTTGCAAAGTGGTTTTATTATTGCCCAATTTAAATATTTTAAATTTCATATTTAAATGGCTTATCCAACTTTCTATTTATCTATATTACATTTTTTAAAAAAAATTATAGATGTGTGTGTGTGTGTGTGTGTGTGTGTGTGTGTGTGTGAATAGTACTGCAATGCAAACTCAGGGCCTCTGCTTGCTGGGCAGGCACTCTACTGGTTCAAACATTCTCCTAGTTCTCTTATGCTGTTGTTATTTTTCAGAGAGGGCTTCATGCTTTTATTCCCAGGTCATCCAGCCTTGAGTCATCCTCCTCCTACCTATGCTCCTCAAGTAGTTGGATACAGACATTTGACTCCACACCCAGGTTATTTGTTGGGATGGGGGCAGGGGCACTCAACATTTTGCCTGGGTTGACCTTGAATTTTGGTCCTCCTGATCAATGCTTTTTGAGTAGCTGGGATTGTAGGTGTGAGCCACCATACCTAGTCTCTATTGTGTTTTGAAGTCAAAGTCCTTTTTTTTTAATTAGCAAGGTAAGCTCCCATACTACCAGTTGGCCATCTTTCTGCAAATAAGGTAAGTTAGGACAATTGTTTAATAATTCCAACAGCGATATTCTCTTTGAGACTCGTGCCACACTGAGAATTGGCAGGAACTAAAATCTACAAGTGTGTGTTTTAGATAAAAAATATTAACCAGAAATTAAACTAAATCCTAACTAAAGCAATTTTTAAATTTTTTATTGTTATTGTAAAGGTGATGCATAGTTACATACATCAGGTAATGAGTACATTTCTTCTAGAACAGTGTCACCCCTTCCCTTACTTTAGCCCAGCTTTTCCTTCCCAAACCCCTTCCCACAAGTTGTAAAGCTCATTTTCAGCATAGTGTCTACTGAGTCAGAGTATCACTGCTGCATTTGTTCATCCTCTGTCCCACCTTTTCTCTTTCTTTTTCCTGGTCGTGGAGCTTGAACTTGGGCCTAGGCACTTCCCTGAATTCTTCAGCTCAAGGTTAGCACTCTACCACTTGAGCCACTTCCCGCTTTTTCTGTGTCTGTGGTGCTGAGGAATCAAACCCAGGGCCTCATGCATGCAAGGCAAGCGCTCTACCACTGAGCCACCTTCCCAGTCCCTGTCCCACCATTTCTCTGCTCCCCTTTAGGCTCCCCCAAACAAATAAACTTACATACAGGACAAAAAAAATAGAAAACAAAAACAGCACCAAAAGAGAAGAAACCAAAAAGAACAAAAATCCTCTTGTTTCTATTTCTTACAGTTCATTTTAATAAAAATTATAGGATCATTTGCACATAGCTATTGAGCCTTTGTGATCTTCTCCTAAGAATATTCACCTTTGGCCTCACTGTGTGAATGTCTAGAGTCTTATATAATTGATCATGTCCAAGTGTAATTTTTTTTAACCACCCAGTGTGTTTACTTGTGGATTTATAGGCATCTTCTAGTTATAACAAATGAGGGAAACTTTGCAACCTATGTTTCTGTGGGTCTGGCTTATTTTGCTGTATATAATTTTTTCCAAGTCTTTCCATTTCTTTATGAATGGGACAAATACCATTGTTTCTGATGGAAGCATAGAATACCATTTTATATCTATGCCACATTTTCTTGATCCATTTGTCCACTGAGGGGCATCTGAGTTGATTCCAAATCTCGGCTGTGGTAAACAGTGCCCAGAGCAGCTTTCTACCTTCCATCAAACTATAAGGAACCCTGCAAGCAGTTCTTAAAGTAATCTGTGACTTGTGTCCTCAGAGGACCTTAGACCTTCCTGCCTCTCAGCTGTACCCTTGGAGCTGGATAGCTATTAGAAACTCTTCCTCTGAGCCCTCTGATCTCTGCTTCACAGCACAGTGAGATTTGAGTTCCATACTTGGTGTGACTATTATATGGGGTTGACGCACTATTATATGAGGTTTCTCTCCTTTGGGTGACAGCCTCTGCCCTCCACTTCTGCCAGCCTTCAACAGCTCCTCCTCACCTATGGCCCCCATGCGTCATACATATGATCAAAGGGTCCAGCCAGTGGTGAGCCTGAGACCCAACTGGCCCAAGCCAAGCTCTTCCCTGGGATTTTTCACACAAAGATAGAAAGTCTGTTTACTGTTCCCTATAGAACTCTGGCTGTAAGAAGCTTCTAGATGCCCCGCAACAGGTGAAAGAGCAAGGGACAGGTAAGCCAGACCTGAGGCCAAGGCCAAGATGATAGAGGAAGGAGAAGACATTTATTCCCACCCTTCGGCCAGCCCTTGGATGCCTTGCAGGGGATTTAGTTCTAGAGGAGGGGAGGTACTTGTTGACAATTCTTTTTAAGTTAAAGAGTCACTGTGACAGCAGCAACAACAAAATTCTAACCATACAATTTTCCATCTTCCTCCAACTGGTATTCAATAGTTCAACTCAGTTGAATGAATGGAAAGAGTTTTTAGGATTCCAACAGCTTAAAAACTCACTGTCTCCTCAGGCTTTTTCTCTTGAGGTGGAGCAATTCAATGATAGAGTTACGTCAGTGCTGTAAAACTCTGTGATTTCACTTGGAGACACCCAGGTTTAAGAGATGGATTCCTTTCATCAGAAACCAAAGAAAAGCTTTCTCCTCAAGAACATCTGAGACCTTCTTTAGTGTCTTGGTTTTCTAAAAGAGGAAGTTAAGCAAGAAGTAAACATCAAACAAATCACACTTGGGCTCTGGGTAGAACTTGAAGAGTGACGTGAAAGGGTTGACATTGTCCTGTGCCAGGTAGGATTGGATGCTAGGATTAGTGAGAAGATGGCCTTCCTCTAGTGTTACCTGGCAGGAAGCAGGAAGAGAGGGGAGGAGGCAATGGCAGGAAGTGGCGCCTCTGAACACTCCCCTCTTACATCATGGACTTTCTGCTCACCCTGCACTAAGCTGTGCACTCCCAGGTGACTTGAAGCTCCCTGTATCCCTGCAAGGAAACTTGGGGTGCATGATGTATGGGGCTGGCCTGGCAGTATAGACAAAATTGCTTCATCAGATGTCAAGGGAAGAAAACCACATATCAAAACTCCAATCCACATCTAAAGTGTTGGCTGGAAAGAGAGCTCTTTCTGCCTCACTGGTATGAATAAGTCGATAGGAAATGGAGGTATGGCTCAATTGGTAGTGTGCTGGCCTTGAACAAACAATTAAGCAAGAGTTTGGGGCCCTGAGTACAACCCCAGTACTAGTACGCATGTGTGTACATGCACATGTAAACACACACATACACACACATACGACCAAACAACAACCAATCTAGAGAATCCCATAAGAAAATCCTATAGAAAGCCCCTACGCTAGTGTTGGGGCCATGGCACAAGAGCCAGTGAATGGCTGAAAGTACAAATCAACTGCTTGGATTAGGGGAGACTGCCCTGGGAAGCCAAGCAGCCCCAGCTACTCCACCATGGATGTCCAAAGATAAACATGGTTGTTTTCCATTTCAAGTAGAATTTATTTGCGTTAAAGACAAGTACACTGGAAGCCAAACTCAAGAAGACATGTAGAAACCCCAAGTCTGCCATTCTCTCTCCTTTCTTTCTACTTCTACTGTAAAGCCAATACATTGTCTCCTAGTAGGATCTGATATACAGAAATCTAATTATCACTGCAGCACACTGAGAACACGTCAGGCAGATTCCAGGGGCTCATGCTTGTAATCCTGGCTATTCAGGAGACTGAGATCTGAGGATCATGGTTTGAAGCAAGCAGGAAAGTCCACAAGACTCTTATCTCCAAATAACTAGCTAAAAGCTGCAAATGGAGTGGTTGTGGCTGAATTGGTAGAGCACTAGCCTTGAGCATGTACATTCAGGGACAGCATCCAAGATCTTGAACAAGTCTCTCTCTCTCTCTCTCCAAGCTTTCATGCTGCTGTCAGCACCACTGTTTTTGCTATTGTAAATTGCACCCTGCTGCTGGGTTTTCAGGACAGGGCATCTCTACATTTTGTTTTGTATCTCATTCTTTCTTCTCCATTGCTTCAAGTATTGAGGTGCTTTTCTCAAGTTGTGGTCTGGTTCTGGGAGATATGATTGTACTGATGTGATCTCACTGTGGAGACCAAGATACAAAACAGCTGATCTGACTGAGTCAGGAAGCAGAGTTAGAGCCAGACGTCAGGTCTCTGCAATGCTATGTGCCCAAGCAACTACTGTTCCACGATTCTCTGCAGCTCACCATCACTGTGAGTAGAATAAGGGAAGGGATGCTCACCAATTCAAAATGACCAGGCTGGACTTGGGGCAATATACAGGAAACAAACAAAAAATATCTGCTACTGTAAAAAGCACTAGGGATGTATTTCCAAGACAAGATGATGAAGGTTAAATGACTAAAATTGCCTTTATGACTTGGATAATAGCTAATGTTTATGTCATCCCTTTCATCAATTAGGGTCTCAAATTACTGTAAAGCAAGTATAATTAACTCAGTTTTTACACATAGGGAAACGGAGGTACTAAATGGTATAAAAACCTGCCCATTCCAGGTGCCAGTGGCTAACACATGTAATCCTAGCTACTTAAGAGGCTAATATCCAGAGGATCAAGATTTGAAGCTAACATGGGCATTAAAGTCTGAGGGACTCCATCACCAAAATAATCAGTAAAATGCTGAGCTAGAGGTGTGGTTGAAGTGTAAGCAAGGAAAGCAAGTGAGAAGCCTTGTGCTGCAAAACAAAGCAAAAAAAAAAGTGCTCCAGTTTGCAAAAAGATGCAAGAATTGAACACAGCTTATGACTTTTCTGTAAGCCATGGAATCATGGAGGTTTGAAATAAAAGGATAGAAAGCGACTATCTCACTCATCCTCCAAATACAGAAACTGAGCTATAAAGAAAGCCCTCGTGATCTGCCTGAGGTCACAGAGATAGCGTGTACATGAATCACAATAAAACCCCTGTCTCTTATGAAGCCCACTTCTGGGCTCTTTTCCCTTATCCACAAAACTTTGGTAGATCTCAGGCACATGTGAAGTGAGGATCAGAGGGACTTCTTCCTGCCCAAGGTCCTTTCCAATTACAGAGTCATATTTCTTTCCTTGTTCTCCAAGGGAAGGTATAGATTAAGATGGCTGGTTGTCCTTCCCTCAGGCTGTGAAGATTGAGTATGAGACCCAGACAGAGAAGTCTCTGGGTAGGGAAAGATAGCCTGTGTCTCTGAGGATGAGTGGTACCTTCCAGATTCCTGTCTGTGTTGTATCCAGAGGTGGGTGTCAGTCATTAGAACAGAGCTCCATACCCACAGAAGGCTTTTGGGGCCATAAGCTGTATAGATCTTAATGGTTAACTGGGCACCAGTGGCTCATGCCTATAATCCTAGCTATTCAGGAGGCTGAGTGCTATGGATCATGGTTTGAAGCCAGCAGAGATGTCCATAAAACTCTTCTCTTTGATTAACCACCAAAAAACTAGAAATGGAGGTGTCCTTCAAGTGGTAGAGCACCAACTTTAGAGTGAAAAAAGCCCAGGCCCTGAGTTCAAGCTCTAATACTAGCATACACACACACACACACACACACACACACACACACACACACACACACACACAGAGTTCTTTGATAGTGTCTTCTTCAACTTGAAAATTCTGGGGGCTCTTCCCTCTTGGCCTTAGCGAAGAATGCCCTGTTGTTTGTCCTCTCAATAGTCACAAGAGATGGCCACCCTGCTGTCATTACAAGTCTGCCCCACATCAAAGCCACTTTTTCCCCCAGCAGACTCAGAACATTTTATTCCCAGCCCTCCTGAATGCTGCAAACATGACCAATGTTTACATTTCTCTTTGCCTAACATGTCTTCTCCTGCTAACAGGCCATATGGGCTATCACTTCGGTCCTGTGGCTCACACACCCTGCTTCCTTCCCTTTCCTCCAGCTCTTCTGGCCTCTGACTCAGTTACGCCCATCCTGACTGGTGGCTCCGTGGGGAACATTGAAAAACTACCCATCCTTCCCAGTGCACTTTAACATGGTTCTCTTGCAGGGGAAGAAAACAACAAATCCAGCCACTCAGTAGCCCAAGGATCTCAGGCCCTTTCCACGTCCTGTTTCAGTAAATGCTTTCTGAGCCTCAGCACTGCAGACTTTATCGGCAGTCTCCATGTCCTGTTCTGCTCCCCGGTGAACAGCAGTCAAGAAATAGAATAGTGACGTTTTCATTTGGAAAGAAGGTAAAAAGCAAAGGGGTTGTGAGAGATGTCTTGTCTCATATTGAAGTGTAGCTAGGCACTGGTGGCTCACGCCTGTAATCTTAGCTACTCAGGGGGCTGAGGTCTGAAGATCACTGTTTGAAGACAGCCCGGGAAGAAAACTCCTCAAGACTCTTAGCTCCAATTAATCAGCAAAAAAAGCTTCAAGGGGCTCAGTGATAGAATGTCAGCCTTGAAAGAAAAAGCCAAGCAAGAATGATAGATCCTGAGTTCAAGTCCCAGTAAGGCACAAAAAACAAATAAATAAGAACTCAAGTCTATCCAATGACAGTATATTGAGGATAGTAAACCCCTGGACAATTTTTTTTTGATCTAATTAAAGCATGGAGAAGTGAATTTTCCAGAGAATTCTTCATTCTTCCAAAGGGAAAATAACCTTAAAAAAAATCAAAGTCTTGCCTTCTTCTTAGGTTGTGGCTAACCTCATTAATTCTATCATTCAGCAAAAATAGTTATTAACTTCCTGCCAGGTCTAGGGAGCAGAGTTCAGTTTTGGAAATGGAGTCTGATGTTAAACACATGGGGGGTGTGGTAGTAGGAATTATTCACACCAGCAGAAGACTCCTAGATACCACCTAGATGCCTACCTCATCCGAGAAGCCATGCCAGTCAGTTTGTAGTTTTAAAAATTGAGTATCTGTGGATATAGAGTGAATGGTTGTTGAGAGATTTAATAACAAACTGCTTAAACTGAGCTGCAACGTGTGTTTCTGACTTTGGGCCAGCTGACTCACCAGCAGGGGGCCTCATTAAGCACTCGGATGGGGATAGGAGCCGAGGGGGTCTGGAGGGTCTTCTAGGGATGGGAAGGACCTGTACCTAAGCCAGGAAGGGAAAGTTGTTGTTTTTTTGTTGTTGTTGTTTTTTTGTGGAAGGCCATCAGCTAATCTGCTAACCTCAACGTTCTTATTTGTGGGCAATCATAACAGACTTTCTCTTATACCAAGTTAAGTTCTACAATGCAAAAAACCCAAATGAAAAGCCTGCCAAAGTCATCATGTGTCAAACAGAGAAGATATAATTTCATAAAGAAGCTTTTTAACTGTTGGATCCATGGGTGTCAACAGTAAACTGTAAATCATTGTCCTTCTAACTTTACGTTTTTCTTATCTATTTTGTTTTTCTTTTGTGGTACGATCAGTGTATCATTTGCTGCACGTCTCCAGTCCCTTTTTGCTTTAGGGTTTTCCTTTTGTTGTTGCTGCCTTGGTTTTTATTGACTCTTAGAGTTTTTCCTTTGTCCTCCTTCCTATACTCCTGTATGATTACAGATGTGTGCTATCATGCCTACTTTGTTTGTTGAGATGAGTTTCTGCTAACTTTTTGTCCAGGCTGACCTCAAACTATGATCCTCTCAGCCTTTACCTCCTGAGTAGCTGCAATTAAAGGCATGTGCCACCAGGCCTGGCCTTATCTGTATTTTTACAGAAACATTTAAGCTATACTGCCTCTTGATCACTAGCATGCACACACACACACACACACACACACACACACACACACACTCTCATATCAGTTTCAAAAGTCACATTTCACATCTGGATTTACTATTTTTTTTATTCTTTCTTTTTAAAAAAAAAAAAACCAGTCCAGACCACAACAAAAACAACAAGACACAAACACAAGTAAAAGGGAAATGCTATAAACTCACAATGGGAGTTGTCATTGAGAAATCATGTCCCTGAGTACCACTTGTTCTGAGTCTCTGATCCAGTTTGTCCCCAATTCTCAAGACAATGTAACAGTTTGTCATATCCTAAAGGGGAACAAAAAAAAAGCAAAAACCCCAAACTCAACTTCAAAGTACAGAAACTCCACAGTAACTTAAAAGCCATAATCAAGCCATTTAATATAAAAATAAGTCAAACTTATTTTTTAGGAAAAAAACATAATTTGAGGTCTATTGAATAAAGTTAAGAAATAACTGAGTTTTTTTTCCCCTACCCCAGAAGATTGTTTTGAAAGGAAATCGGGCTTCTGTAAGCGATCCCATGCTGGCTAAGTGTGGTTAGGTGTTGCGAAATGGGTATGTAGACGTAGATGTGAGGTTCACAGCCCCTTCTCCAGACCATGAACGTCTGGTGAACTCCAAGCCTCGAAGAAAGTTGTCTACTGGCTAGGCGATGGTAGTGAACGCCTGTAATCCTACCAACTCAGGAGGCTGAGACCTGGAGGACCAAGTTTCAAAGCCAGCCTAGGTAGAAAAGTCAATGAGCCTATCTCCGATTAACCAGTAAAAAGCCAGAAGTGAAGGTATCGCTCAAGTTGTAGAATGCCAGTTATTAGCAAAACAAAACAAGAGAAAGTGTGAGACCGTGAGTTCAAGGCCTAGTACTGGAAAGGAAGAAAGAAAGAAAGAACAAAAAGAAGGAAAGAAGAAAGAGAGGAGAGAGGAAAGAAAGAGAGAAAAAGAGGATGGGAGGAAGAAAGGAAGGAAGGAAGTAGGAAAAAGGAAGGGAGAAAGGAAGGAAAGAAGGAAAAAGGGAGGCAAAGGAAGGAATTTGTCTATTAATGGTGCTGCTGTTTAGGTTGCGTATAGCACCTGTATGCCATTTACTATGATTTTTAAACTATTGATCTTTATAGAATCACATCAAGTTTCAGCACACATGGAACCATCCAGCTGTGATGTGTTTTAGAACTGAAAGATCGAAATCACGACCAGGAGACAGCCATGCAAAGGAGATGTGGTTTACATCTGTGTGCATGAGGTAGTTACAAGTGGACACAAAGCCCGATAACCACAAGGGCCCAAGACTCATCTGTGGGAGGAACCCAAGTTGGAAATGCAGAGCCTGAGCTGAGGGCTAAGCTGCAGGAGGAATTCGAAGCCTGACATAGAAAAGTGAGTGATGAGGTTGCTATCCAAGACCAAGATGAAGAGTAAAGGTAGTGGGCAACCATGTCGGGAAAAAGATGCCTTTCTCCATCCTTGTGGGGATAATTTTTCATTATTATTATTATTGATTGCAACTGCATACTACATACTAGGGGCAGTAGCAAACATGCCTCTGCCATATTCATTTTTAAGCATTTTAAGTGAACTTGATTCCAGTGATAGGGCCTCAGGCAGAGGCCACAACCCAAAGCCCTTCCCAATATGGGAAGTGGTAAACAAGGTGCTGGTGTGAGAACTAGTCCATGAAAACACTGAGAACTTTACGAGGTATAGACAGACAGACCCAGCCGGGGCTAGGAAAAGACATCCAGGCCTGAGCAGCACTAAAAAATGCCCCCCCCCCTCTATGTGGAAGTACCATTCCTACTAAGTTACCGTCATGGCCATTAAGAAACTCAGATGGGTTTCCTGGGTGTTGACCTGCTACAGTGTGTTTATTGGCTGAAGGCAGTTCAGGGAGGATCAATGATCTTCTCCTACTGCACGCTCCTCTGAGTGCTCTGGGAACTAGGTCTGCTCCATTCCTTGAAGGTAGATGATACTGGAAAGAAAGTAAACATTCCATTCCAAGGGAAATATTTGGATGGGCTCCCTAGATTTGTTTGAAACTGCTGACCTAGGTGCCTGAGCTCCTCATGCCTTCTGACCAGTCCCCTTTCCTGGCCATCCTGTGTCTTGTGGTCCAACCAGCTCTTAACAGCTCCCTGGTCAAGTCCTTGGGTCCTGCTTTTTCCATTTTCCTTGGCCAGCAACTCTCACGTACACTTCAATGGCCACGAGCTGTCAACAGTTCATAAAAGGATCAAACACCTACAGATGTTGTGTACATGGTTCTGGTGATGTTTTCAAATATGCTTCCTCTCCTAGTTCCTCACAGATAACCTTTTGGCTTCCAGTGAAGTTATGTGCAGGGAAGACAGCCAATCCTGACTTAGAGAATTTATTTTTTCTATTTTTTAAAATGCTTTTTACCCTTCTTTTTTTTTAAAAAAAAATTATCCTTAGTAGTTGCACAAAAGGGTTTCAACTCAACAGGTCAGTTTGTGAGTACAATACCTCTTGATCAATTTCACCCCTTTCATCATTTTCCTCAATCTCTCCCAACCCCACCCATCCCCTCAATTTTCTGCCCACTAAGTTGTCATCCTATGTGATTTGGTTGTTAAGAGATATTTCATCAGTAGAACTTAGTGGGGTTCCTGTGAGTGACTTTCTACTTCCTGGGGCATGGGGGTCAAGGAAAGGCCTGTCAAAGGAGACCACTTGTAAAGGATTAGCTCACTTTCATGTCTCTACTACCCAGTCCCAAAGAGAAGCAAAAGAAAACACAGCTTTCCTGATGCCCAGGCCTTGAATACCAACCTTGTTCCAAGCAAGACATTTTCAAACACAGTAAAGGTTAAAAGCTCACTCATTTGTTTCTCTGCTTCCATTTTGAACTCCACATTAATGAAAAACTCACTTAAAAAAAAGAGGGAGAAAGACTTTTCTTTGGCACTCTTCTCTTCAGAGAATCTCCCTATTTTTGCAGTTTTCCTTTAAAAATAAACTTTTTGTTTTGGTCCAAGACTGGGACTCAAACTCAGTATCTGACACTTTTGCTCACTGGCTAGTGCTCTACCACCTGAGCCATGCTTCCAATCCCTCGTGTTAAGTTAAAAATAGGAGGAAGATGGAGATCCAAGTGCTCTGTTGGTAGTGTGTTCGAGACTGATTGGGTTCTTGCTTTTGGAGGCCAGGGCAAGGAGAGTATGAGCTGGCAGGGCAGAGGCGAGTCTCACTGCTGACTCAGAGATTCACACATTTTGGGCAACCTGTGAGAAAGGTTTCCTAAGCATCTGTTTGTGTTTGTATAGAAGCCAGTTCTAGAGCTTGAACTCAAGGCCTCTCAGTCTCATTCCACTTTTTTGCTCAAGGCTGGAGTTCTACCACTTGAGCCACATCTCCGTGTCTTCCTTTTTGCTGTTAAATGGAGATAAGAATCCCTTACATTTGTCTGCTTGAGCTGGCTTTGACTCCCTATTCTCAGATCTCAGCTTCTTTTTTTTTTTTTTTTTTTTGGGTCGGGTCGTGGGGCCTGAACTCTGGGCCTGGGTGCTGTCCCTCAGCTCTTCAGCTCAAGGCTAGCGCTCTACCACTTGAGCCACAGCGCCACTTCCAGCTTTTTTCTTTTTGCTTATGTGGTGCTGAGGAATCGAACCCAGGGCCTCATGCATGTAAGGCAAGCGCTCTACCACTGAGCCACCTTCCCAGCCCCAGATCTCAGCTTCTTGAGTAGCTAGGATTACAGACATGAACCACCAGAGCCTGGGAAGATGTAGTCATTTATTGATGGAGGGAAATCTGTCAGGTAGATGAAAAATAATTATCTATAAATAAAATAATCAACAATAATTTACAAATGGATTGACTCTCAGAAAGCATTTTCTCTTATTGCATCGTTGCATTGTTGCTTCACGATATGATGTGGGGAAAATCACTTAACCTATCTAACTCTCATTAGAAGATAGCTTGTTTTTGTATGCTGCCATATATGGCTGTACGGTCTGGGCACTACACAAGTCCACAGACTCGGTTCACAGAGATATGGTGTGCAAAGAGCCTTACACACTGCAGTGGTTTTGCTAGAGCAAGAAACTAACCCAAAAGACAAAAACTTTTCCATTTCTTTCTTCCAGGAATTAACAAAGAAGTTGCTTTTTCCTCATTGTATCTGAGAACTCTTAAACCTGAACATAGTTTTTCACCTCTGATACTTTACCTAAATCAAGAAGTCTTCCTTCCCTCCCTTCCCCCTCACCAAAAAAAAAAAGTGTCAACAAGATCCGACAGTTAAATGCGCTGTGAACCCAACTGCTATACAGAGAGAAGGGCCCACCTAAAGGAATTTCTATTCAAATGGTTTCAAAACACTGTGTGGCCCAAATCAAACACATCTGATTGGCTCAGCATGCCAGCCATTCTTGCGGCCTTGCTTGAGTCATTTAATCTCAGTTTTCTTAACCTAGAGAATGAACCATTCTCTTACTATGACTCAGGAATGATGGTCACAGCCTGAGCTCAGTCTTCTCATCCTATCCTTAGAAATGACTGTCCCCTAAACCAGTTTAAAGTTGGGGGGCTGGGAAGAATAGTCCTGCTTTCCTGGGAGAGCTCCCCTCAGCTTCTCCTTACTCTTTTAGTTATATCAGCTTTCTTAATTGCTTAAGGAATTCTTGCTTGCTGTTAAATACTGTTGGAACAGTACAGACAAGTAGAAAGAGAAGAGGATTTACCTTTTTTGGCTATCTTCAGACCCAAATTTATTTATTTTTTTTCTCTAGTACATATTAACATAACATCTAGTTGAAATTAGGATCCTACTGTTGTTCATGCTCTTTTGTATCAAATTCTTTGTGATTAATCATTTTTTCCAATATATTTTTTATTGTGCTGCGGCTTGAACTCAGGGCCTGGACTCTGTCCCTTGGCTTTTTCACTCAAGGCTGAAGCTCTACCACGTGAGCCACAGCTCCAGTACTGGCTTTTTGTTGATTAATTGGAGATAAGAGTCTTGGGGATTTTCCTGCCTGGGCTGGCATCAAACTTTGATCCTCAGATCTCAGTCTCCTGAGTAACTAGGAATACAGGTGTGGGTCACAAACTCCTGGCTTCCAATATATATTAATTTTAATAAATGTTTTATTTTAGAAGAATTTACAGAAAAGTTTCAAGAAGAGTACTGGAGTTTCCATATACTTTATACCCAGCTTTCCCACTGCTAACTTCTTACCTTACCTAACATGGATACATTATTCCTATTATTATTATTAGCTACACACCTACTTCATTTGCATTTCACTAATTGCTGCCTGATTTCCTTTCTCTCAAGCTTTCCCTCAGGGCACCATATTGCATTTAGTCTTTCAACTTGCCTCATCTTACTGTAACCATTTACTCTCTTGGCTGTGACAGTTTCTCAGACTTTTCTTGGTTTTGATGGACGTGACATGCAAAGAGCACTGGCCAGATCTTTTACAGAAAGATCCCGCAGTTTGTCTGCCTGTCACGGTTACATAAAGATCAAAGGTTTACAGGGAAACAAAAGTTCCCTTCTCATCTCTGCATATCACAAGTAAGTATCCACCATCAACATGACGTGGCCACTGTTGACTCAAAGAGTGTTTGCCAGATTTCTTCACTAGACTTTTCCAGCCACCTTTGCCTACTGATCTCTTTGGACACAGTCATGAAATGCAGCCCATTCAAAGGGTGCTGAGTTAAGTCTATCTATGAAAAATTATTGACTTTTCTGTGTGAGAGATTTGTCTCTCCTGCATTCCCATGTTTTCATTTATTTCTATCAGTAAGGATTCATGATTATTTTTTGGGGGGGTCCATTCGTGGGGCCTGAACTCTGGGCCTGGGCGCTGTCCCTCAGCTCTTCAGCTCAAGGCTAGCGCTCTACCACTTGAGCCACAGCGCCACTTCTGGCTTTTTTTTCTTTTTTGCTTATGTGGTGCTGGGGAATGGAACCCAGGGCCTCATGCATGCAAGGCAAGCACTCTACCACTGAGCCACCTTCCCAGCCCCATGATTATTTTCAACTTTATATGCAACAGGATGTTATTTATTTCATTGGTCAATGTGCTGAGGCAGCACTTTGGCCCCTGGGTCCTCTAACATTTTTTGAATACTTCTTTAATTAGTGGCAGTAAAAATGTTCCAGATTCATCTTGTAGATTCTCTCAGCAGCTCGGGCTCCATGTATTAGAGAATGGTGTGAAAAACCAAGATAAGGAAATAACTGTGTTCATTGCTAGTGTGATGCCATTGCTTAGGAACCCTAGGTGTGTACTAACCATGTACATGCATGTATCTATCTTGTCCACATCTACACTAAGATGAGCATGAGCTCATGCTGATATTTCCGACTCAACCATTTTATTACCACAACACTCATTCTAGTCTTCTTCCCTTGCTTATCTGATGGTTTCAGGGTTCATTCTAGTCTTCTCCTATTAATCTGATGGCTTCAGTCATTGGACACCATACCTTCAATACCTACGTTTTGTGTCTTTTTTTACTTCAATGCCAGAAAACATATATAACAGTTTCAGAATTGTTAAGCTATATTCCACATGAAACAACTTTACTGACTAGAATACAGTGATCGTGTAGTTTTTTACTTTTCAGATAAAACATCATTTTCCACAAGTGCTTTACAATAATACCTTTTTTCTCCCCATAGTTTGCAGTAAAGTTAAGTCATATATTTATTACAAGACTGACAATGTTTTTTTTGGTGTCAAACTTAGGGCTTGAACTTAGGGCCTGGGTGCTCTCTTTGAGCTTATTTTGCCCAAGGCTAGCATTCTACCACTTCATCCACACTTCCATTTCTAGCTTTTTTGGTAGTTTAGTGGAGATAAGAGTGTCCTGGACTAGCCTAACTTGGCTGGCTTTGAACTGCCAATCCTCCTATCTCAGCCTCCTGAGTAGCTAGGATTAGAAGCATAAGCCACGACTATATTCTTTAGTCAGTCTTCATTTGCTCTTGAGATCTCTTAACCTCTTTGGTGACTATTTTTTAATTTGCATGCATTGTATTGTGAATTTAAAACCATGTATCTACCACGATGGT
Organism: Dipodomys ordii; assembly: GCF_000151885.1. Taxonomy (NCBI): domain Eukaryota; kingdom Metazoa; phylum Chordata; class Mammalia; order Rodentia; family Heteromyidae; genus Dipodomys; species Dipodomys ordii. Next base: position 6,930,038 of record NW_012267286.1, read on the forward strand.
AGCCATACAATCTGTTCTGTCACCCTAAAAATCCCAGTGCGTCTTCTAATCAAGCACTTCCATCGCCATATACTTTTGGTAACTACAGCTCTGTTTTCTGTCTTCCTGAAGTGTACCTTTTCCAGAATACTCTATGAATTGAATCATACAGTGGGTAGCCTTTTTAGTCTAGCTTCTTTCACTTATATAGTGCGTTTAGGATTCATTTACTTGACTACATGAGATAATAGCTCATTCTCCTATTTTAAAAAATCACTGCATCGTATGCCATTGTTTGTTTGTACCATGCTTTGCTCATCCGTTCACTTATTGGAGACCATCTTGCTTACTCCAGTATTGGGTAATTATAAACTTTCCAATATAGGTATTGTAAGGACATACATTTTAAAATCAGTAGGGAAAGGACTTGGACAGTGACTGCAGTGTAGGACGTAAGTCTATATTTACCTTTATACAATATTGACTTCCCACATGGCCGTACCATTTTACATTCCCACTAGCAATTAAGAGTTTGTATTGCTACACAATCTTTACCAACACATGACACAGCCAGTGTTTTAGAGGTTAGTCATTTTTATAGATGTATAATAACATCTGATTGCTGCTTTAATGTCCCTAATGCCATGATATCGATCATCTTTTAGCAAGTTTATTTTCTTTCAATGTAATCTTTAATTAGATCTTTTGTTTTCCTTCCTTCCTTCCTTCCTTCCCTCCCTGCTTCCTTCCTTTCTTTCTTCCCTCCCTCCCTCTTTCCGTCCTTTCTTTCTTCTTTCCCTCCCTTCTTCCCTCCCTTCTTCCCTCCCTTCCTCCCTCCTCCCTCCCTCCCTCCCTCCCTCCCTCCCTTCCTTCCTTCCTTCCTTCCTTCCTTCCTTCCCTCCGTGCTTGGGATAGAACCCAGAGCAAGAACCATTACCAGAGGCGTGGTAAAGCCCTTTTACATCCCCAGCCTTGTTCATCTTATAATTGGGTTGTTTCCTTTCTTAGTTGTTATCTCTTTATATATTCCAATAAGGCCCTTAGCAGATATGTCACTTACAAATATTATCTCTTGATATATAGCGGATTTTTTCTTTTTTTTTGTAGAGAAGTGAAGGATTTTTCTTTTTCTCTGTCTTTTAATTTTATTTCTTTTATTTATTTTTTGTTTATATGGCACTGAGGAATCAAACCCAGGGCTTCATGCATGCTAGGCAAGCACTCTACCACTAAGCCATATTCTCAGCCCTCTCTTTTCATTTTCTTACCAGTGTTTACATAGAGTAAGTTTTAAACTCTAATTAAGTCTAATTTAACCTTTTTTTCTTTGTGATTTGTGCTTTTGGTGTTGCAGCTATAAAAGCTGTCTAACCCAAAGTCACAGAGATTTTTTTCCTGACTTTTTTCCCTTCAGGAACATGCATAGTTTTTCACATTTAGGTCTATGATGTATTTTGAATTAATGTATGGTGTATATGAGCTATAGGTCCAAGTTCATTGTGCTACAAATGAATGTCTAATTATCCAGCATCATTTGTTTAAAAAATATCCTCTACTGGATTTCTTCTGAATCTCTGTTGAAAGTCAATTGACTACATTTATGTGGCTCAGTTATTTCTTGGCTTTCTAGTCTGTTTCATTGATCCTGTGTTAATACTTTTTTTATTTCCATATTGTCTTAATTACTATGGCTTTAATAGTAATTCTTAACATCAGGTCTGTGAGTCCTGACTACACGGATCATTTTCAAAGTTGTTTTGGCTAAAATAAACCCTTTGCCTTTCCATATGTGTGTGCACGTGTTTGTGTGTGTAAGTGCGTATCTACACTGAAATCAGCATTTTGATATGTGAAATTTTCTGCTGTGATTTTGGTTTAGAATCTACAGGCCAAGTTGGGGAGAATTGTCATTTTTCATAATATTAAACCTCCCAGTCATCTCCATTATGTAGGCTTTCATTGATTTCTTTTTGTCATAGTCTTGGTGTTTTCAACATATAGATCCTGTATATATTTTGACAGATTTGTATCTAGCTACTTTTTTTCCCCTAGTGCTCAGGCCTTGCATTTGCTAGGCAAGAACTCTACCGAAATGATTCTCCACCACCTATATTTAACTATCCCTCCTATATTTAACTATTCTATAGGTGTCCATTCTAACTTATACATACATTCAAAACATTTTGAAGTTTCATTCAGAACAGTGATTCTTTGGTGTGGGGCATTATACTGTGTAGGAGTCTCATTCCAGGACTGCTAGCATTTATAGAAATCTACAGAAATTCAAATCCATTCTGTACAATGTCACTGTGATTTTGTATAATCTCCACATATCCTTTTACACATTTTAAATTATCTGGAGTTTACACATATAATGTCAGAATTCATTTGGCATTGTAAATGGTTGTGCATTGTATTGCTTATTGAATGTTGTCAAGTAAAATTAGTTTGTATATGTTTAATTATGTCTCAAAATGTTTTTCATCGTTGGTTGGCCAAACCCACAGATGTAGAGCCCAGGGATACAGGAAGTGACTGTACATAGAATTTATTGATTTATTTGCTCATTTTATATTTGTAATCTTTAATTGACACGCTAAAATTATATACTTTCAGTTTTTAACAGTTTTAACAGTTGTATTCTGCAATTATTGTTCAACCTACTTACTAGTTCTAGGATTTATTTTGTATATTCTTTGGGATTTTTTCATAGATATCAACAAATAGGTACACATTTACTTCCTCTGCCTTTTGTTTCTTTTTCTTGCTTTATTGCAATGGCTGAACTTTCCAGCATGATATTTGGCGGGAGTGGGAAAAGCACGCTTGCTTTCCTCCTGATCTTAGAGGTCCTCCCAAGGACTATGTACCTCTGGACCAGGTTCTTCCCTTCCAATAGCCTGTTCACTGCCCTGAGAGCCCAGATACCTCAGTTCTGCATGGACATCCTATACAAAAACTGAGCACACTCAGCAAGTGATCTGGTGGGTCTGGCCCCTGGAGTCCTGCTCAGAGGTGGTACCATTTCCTCTGAGCACTCGTGGGAAGTGATGTCTGCTGTGCTTCTACAGCAATACCAAAGGGATTAAAAAAAAAAAAAAGGATGGGCAGATTGCTGCTGAAGAGACAGAAGGAGGATCAGAGAAGGTGCTGCTCAGACTGCTAAATTTACTACAGCTGAATCTGAGATTGTAGATTCATCTTCAATGTCTTCCCCTATCCAATGGTCCAGACGAATTTAATGTGCACATTGCTCCTGACTACAGAGCTTTGGCTGCCATGTGCCGGAGAGCAGAACTAAGATGGGTGGAGAATAGATTTCAGTGTGAGACATAATAATAATAGCAGTCATGATCATAAAATCACATAAAATATAAGCACAGAAGAAATTAGGAGTCATCCTATTCTAGAAGAAAGAGTAAAATGAAAAAAAATGAAACCAGATTTTAAAATGCTGATAGCTGGGCACTGGTGGCTTATGCTTGTATACCTAACTACTCGGGAAACTGAGAATCTGAGGATCCCAGTTCAAAGCCAGTCAGGGCAGGAAAGTCCATGAGATTCTTATATCTAATGAACTACCCCAAAGCTGGAAGTAGAAGTCAAGTGGTAGAGCACTAGCCTTGAGCAAAAAAAGCCAAGGGACAATGCCCAAGCCCAGAGTTCTCACATACACACACACACACACACACACACACACACACACACACACGTGCTTGTTTTGTGGTAGAGGTGGGGTGGGGAAGTGAATAAGATCAGTACTGGAGTTTGAATTCAGGGTCCAGCACTTGAGTCAGGTTTCCAGCCATTTTTTTTTTTTACTTTATTTTTCAAGTAGAGTCTCGTGTTTGCTTGTTTCACCCAGGGCCAGCATCAGACTTTGATTCTCCTGCCTCTGCCTCCTGGGTAACTGAAATCATAGTTGTGTGGCTCCATGCCCACCATGTGAAATCAGACTCTCCAAAGTTAACGTGATCATGTAAACTCGTTCTCTCTGCCTCCCACTTAGCTGCATTTCCAGCATCCTCTCTACGCTGCCTTCCATCACCTCTTCCCCCCCCCCCAGGTCCCCTGATCAGAAAGTGTGGAAAGCAAAGTCCAGGGCAGTAAATAAGGAACACATTAGAGCAAGAGAGAATGTTTGGATTATCCCAAAGACAAAGTGACCTAAAATACATTTTGAGTGAGTATAATAACACTAATTTGTGGCTTCTTATGGGGCCCATGGACAGGATTGCAGTTATTTGGATATTTATAGTGTGGCATGTTACTTTAGAAAATGATCCTTATTACTTTATACTCACACATCATATTCATATTCAACTCTTTACAATGTCAAATAAAAAGGAAATAATAATACCTTATGTTTAGCTATTGCTTTACAGCTTAATAAGCCCTTTTATGATCCTGATCTTATTTGATCCTTACAATAATGTTGTGAAGTACCTCAGGAAGGTGATTATTAATCCCATTTTACAGTTGGGGAAACTGAGGCCCAAAGAGATGAAACGAGTTGCTCAAGATCACTCAGCTAGAAAGCAGGAGGCAAGTTTGACATGTGGCATTGAGACACAGAGCTCCAGGAAGGCTTTGTGAAGCTCTTAAGTGTGGCCAAGAAGAGACACATTTCTAGTTCACAGATTCAGGAGTCAAAGAAAGGTCTCAACAAGCTCAGGGTTCAGTGAGATCTTGAAGGCATTTTGACTTATGGGTGGGTCAGCAAAGAAGACCGGACCAGAACATGCCAATAGGAAATTAGTTTTGCATCTTCCTGAGAGGCACAGAGAAGGAATGAGAGCTAATGAAATGGATGTCTAGACAAACTTCGAGGTCATGGTCACTCTGACTGCTTCAACTCTGCTGCTACCTACTGAGGAAAAAAAAAGTGGGGAGGGGGATGGAAATGAAGAAAAAGTTCCAAGGAAGATTAACATTCCCAAGGTTCTATTAAAATTTAACACGCATTTCTAATCTCCTTAGAAAAATGCACAAATAATTTCTCCATTGGATATGCCTATATGTACACACAGGTGGTTTTGTTTTTCCTAGTCATGAAGCTTGAACTCTGGGCCTGGGCGTTGTCCCTCAGCTCTTCAGCTCAAAGCTAGTGCTCTACAACTTGAGCCACAGCGCTACTTCCAGTTTTCTGGGGGTTTATTGGAGATAAGAGTCTCATGGCCTTTCCTGCCCGGGCTAGTTTTGAACAGCGATCCTCAGATCTCAGCCTCCTGAGTAGTAAGGATTACAGGCATGAGCCACCAGCGGCCAGCTACAGGTGATATTTTTAAGGCTAAGCTTTTGGTGAATATTTTCATAATTTGAGGGTATAGGAAGTTTTCTAAACGTGACACCAAAACATAACCCAAAAGAATTGTAGGTATGCTTACATGAAGTTTAAACATTTCTCTTTTGTAAGTCAAACTAAAATGATGACTTATAAAAGTACTTGGAGAAAAATACACTATGTCTAAACAAAAGACTAATCTCTAAAAAAAACCTAATTAGTAATAATTAAAATAAATTTCCCACTAGGAACACATGAGTTTAGAACATGAACAGGAAATTAAAATAGTAAAAAGATATGCTTTACTCTTACACATAATTGTATCACTCCATACTACATAAATTTATGAATATGGAAGAGTTTTATAAGTATCAGAGAGGTTACAAACCTTATGTTCTGTACTTTGTTCTGGATGGATACTGGTGATTATCTCTAGACACAGGATTATAGACAGTTTTCTCTTTTTTAAAATATTTTTTTTGGCAGTACTGGGATTTGAACTCAGGACCTTGAGCTTCCTAGGTTAGATACCCTACCAATTGAGCCATACTCACAGCAATTTAGACTTTGTATTTCAGATATGGTCTCTTGTTTTGTTCTGGGCTGTCATGGACCACGATCCTCCTACCTGTGGCCCTCACATCGCTGAGATAATTAGTGTGTGTCATCATGCTAGTTTATTAAGATGGAATCTCCCTAATATTCTACCCATGTTGACCCTGAATCACAATCCTCCCCATCTCTACCTCTATGTAGTTAGGATTACAGGTGTGAGCCACCATACTGGGCCTTTCTTGTTCAACTTTGAAAACTTGCTTTTATAACAAAGAGATTGAATTGGCCACCTGGAAGCAGGAACATGTCTTTCTACTATGAAATTATTTCGATGTAAAGGTCACATTTGGTTGACTATATTTGAGTTTTCCCCCTCCATCCAGGAACACACTTTGCCATGAAATGGGCCCACTTTGCACCCTCCATTTGGACAAATAGCTTGTTTTGGCTGTTATCTACCTAGTGTCCTTACCCTGAAGTGGAACTCATGCTGGTATCTCCTGGCTTCTGAGACACAACTACTGTATTGTACCAGGAAGAGAGGTATTTGGATTATTATACAAACAACTTAATCACAAATAGCATCTTTTGGGATTGGAAAGGTTGCCTCTTGCTCTTTCTTAGCAGTATAGGCTCTAAGTATATTTTGACTATGCTGCATTCAAAACCTGGGACTATTTCAGTCTGTGTGGTGCTAGTACTAGGGCTTGAACTCAGGGCCTTGTGCTCTCATTGAGCTTTTTAATTTTTGGTCAGTCATGGGCCTAGATGCTGTCCCTGAACTTTTTCACTCAAGGCTAGTGCCTTGAACTCAGGGCCTGGATACTGTCCTTGAGCTCTTTTGCTCAAGGTTAGTGCTCTGTCACTTTCAGTGATAGCTTCACTTTTGGTTTTCTGGTGATTAATTAGAGATGTGTCTCATAGACTTTCCTGCCTGGGCTGGCTTTGAAGGACAATCCTCAGATCTCAGCCTCCTGGGAGGCCAGGATTACAGGCAGGAGCCACTAGCACCCGGCTACTTAGCTTTCTTTTGTCCGAGGCTGGCTGTCTACTATTTGAGTCACACCTCTACTTCCAACTCTCCCAGTTAGTTGGAGATAAGAATCTTGGATTTGTCTTCCTTGGGCTGGCTTCAAACTGGGACCCTCAGATCTCAGCTCTTGATTAGCTAGGATTACAGATATGAGCCACCAGTGCCTGGCTTGAAAGTTAGGACTGTTGAAGTTATTCACAGTGTTCAGGTATAGATTCCCATGCAAGTAATTTATTCCCTCTTTACAGACCCATCTCTAAGCAGCAATGTTGCCCTGGGCACCCCCACATACTGAGCCCCAAGAACAAGCATAACCTGCTATGCAAGCCATTGTGTTTTTTTCTTTTTGGTGTGTGTATATTTGTGGGTCTGTGGGTCTGTGTTTGTGTCTCTGTGTGTGTCTGTGACTCTGTGTGTGTCTGTGTCTGTGTGTCTGTGTGTTTCAGTGTGGGACTTGAACTCAGGACCTGGGCTCTGTCCCTGAGCCTCTTTGTTCTCAAGACTAATGCTCTACCACTTGAGCCACAGTGCCACTTCTGGTTTTGGGGTGGTTAACTGAAGATAAGACTCTCATGGACTTTCCTGCCCAGGTTGTCTTCAAACCACGATCCTCAGATCTCAGCTTCCTGAGTAGCTAGGATTACAGGTGTGAGCCACCAACACCTAGCTCATGCCATTGTTTAACAAGACAACATATGAAGAACATCAGAAAGATTCCCACAAGTAGCCAAGAGACACCAGTACAGCCCACAAATAATAAGGGAACGATGGCAAAACGTCATTTTCTGCCTTTAAAAACTCCAAACGTTCAGATCACATTCACTGACACAGAAGGAAGAGCTGATACGTTTTTAGAAATTTTAAATCTGGAATGTTCTATGTCTTCCATGGTCCCTTTGTTTTAGGTTAGGGAACTGAGGGGATCAGAGGAAAGAGTGACAGAAGAGGGTAGACAAAGGGTCTTCATAAGGAGGCGCCATTCGCATCTGGGCTGTGCTTCAGGAACATGTGGTTGAATGGAAATAGCTGGCACTGGTCTGCTAAATCACATGCAGGACAGACACCCGGGGGAAAGAGAACCGGAGCCTGACTCGCTCCATCTCCTTATCTCCTCCCTGCTGTTGTCCCTGAAATAGGAAAGACTTTCTCCTATGTATAATGACTTCTATTCTCCACTTTCAGCTATTCTGTGTGTGTGTGTGTGTGTGTGTGTGTGTGTGTGTGTGTGTGTATGAGAGAGAGAGAGAGAGAGATGTAAGGGCTGTGAGGCTCTCCCATGAATATTTCACCTGGAGGTCCTATCATTTAGAACCAGGTAGAAACATTGGCTTGACTGGCAGAACCTGGCCAGTAGCAGTGGAAAATTTCATAATGATGATGATGCCTCTCTTGCTTTTCATCTTCAAAGTCCTTTACAAACAGTAATTAATTCCTGTAATACTCATGAGGTAAGTAAGTAAACACCATTATCCCCATTTTATAGATAGAGAAACTGAGGTGAAGCAGCCAAGAAAATGGCCCAAGGCCAAAAGGAGCCAGTCTGGGAGCAGGGATCAGAGAGAAGGCTTGGCCTAGTGTCTGCTCAGCCCCTGGAACTCACATTATCCAAGCCTCTGTCAGGAAAAGTTGCTGTGGAGCTGAAGGGTAGCCTGAGGCCCAGGGAGGCCCAGAGAGGCCTGGGGGGAGGCCCATGAAGGGCAGACTCTCCCAGCAAGGCCTCCACCGCCTTAGGAAATGAATGCTGCTATTCATCATGTGGGCAGTTTTGGGCATTCACTTCAAGATCCCTTGCAAAATAACAACAACAAAAAACCTATTGAGGCTCCTTTCTCCTCGGACCACATATTTCCTGAGTTTTTCCTTGAAATCAGGGGGTGCACGGTACTTACACGCCCTCAGGAAGCAAGACGATTCAGCCCACCCTACAATTCTTGGGAGGCTGCATTGAGAAATGTGACCGCAGCCTGGGCCACACTATAGGAACCTTCTTCTATGGGTTTCTGGCCAAGTTCCTTCACAAGACATTTAATAGCCATCTGGCTGGCTTCATACTGGGCACTTATTTGGGTGCCTCTTCGCCATGGGCCTCCCGACTCCTCATACTCAGCAATTAGGTGGAAACCTAATATTAATGCTGACGAGGAGAGCTGAGGGGAAGGAGGAAGCATGAATTAAAAGAAAATAAAAATGGCTCATCAAGAGAGGAACTACGTCTTAGGGGAGCCAGAGTCACCAAGCAAAACTCTCAAGTACTCCAGAACTGAATGTAACTCAGCCCACCCTGACAACCATCGGGGATCCTTGCAGGCCATGAGGATAGATTGAATACTGGCCTTGATTCCACCCCTACCCTCCCAATCCTACTCTGTCTATCCACCATGCTGGCTTTCTCTGCTCCATAACCTCAACATTCCTTCAGCAACCAGAGAATGGCTGTGGCCAGCTACTTCACTCCAGTGCCAATTTGACGCTATTGTGTTGTAAGCTTGGTCTTTTGTGGTGGGGGAGGGATGGGGGGCGGTGACATTGGGCTTGAATTCAGGGCCTGGGCACTTCCCTGAACTTTTCTGCTCAAGGCTAGCACTCTACCACTTTGAGCCACAACTCCACTTCCGGTTTTCTGGTGGTTAATTGGAGAGAAGAGTCTTAAGGACATTCCTGCTTGGGCTGGCTTTGAACCACAATCCTCAGATCTCAGCCTCCTGAGTAGCTAGGATTACAGGGGTGAGGCACCAGAGCCTGCCTGTGAGCTTTATCTTGATCACCTTGGTGTCAAGGCTTGACCTCAAATGAAAGCTAATGACCTTTGAAATTTTGAACCAACCCTAACAAATAATTGTACCATTCAGCTCCATTATTCTGCAGCTCTAAATTTTCCTGTGAAGAAGGACGTGCCCCATCCAGAGAAATCAAATCCAGGGATATTTAGGACGACTCATGGGAATGCTTTAGACATGAGTGCCCAGGGAATCCTGGCATGGATGAACAGCCACAACCTGGTAGGCCCTGAGCATTGTCAATCATCTCCTGAGGCATCTTATTGGCTGAAGCTATACATGATACATTTGATGCACCCCCTCATTTACTTCTAAGGGGGTAGGGAGTAGACAGTTGGTTTGTAGCAGCTACCACCTCTGGGCTGCAACCTGGTTGAGGAAAGAAACCCCTTAAATTAAAACATCCCAGCTTGAATATACGGATGATATTAATCAGACAAGACACACATGCAGGAAAGAAAAAAGAAAAGAAATGAAAAGAAAAGAAAAGGAAGACAGGTGTCAGTGGCTCACACCTGTAATCCTGGCTACTCAGGAAGCTGAGATCTTAGGATCTTGGTTCCAAGCCAGTCCGGGCAGGAAAGTCTAAGAGACTCTTATCTCCAACTAACCACCAGAAAACCAGAAGTGGCGCTGTGGTTCTAAGTGGTAGAGTGTTAGCCTTGAGAGAAAAAAGTTCAGGGACGGCACTCAGACCCTGAGTTCAAGCCCCACAACCAACAACAACAACAAAAAAGACAAGAAAAGAACAATTCTAAAAACATCCAAGGAAGACTGTCATGACTACAAGCCCTCAATCCCTGGACAGGCAATTTCTCCCATTTTGACCCAAGAACAATGCAACCACTGGAAGTTTCCTTCTCTGTCCATGCCCTCCCCATCTCTTTGTCCCTGCTCTATGGTTCTCCACTGGCTGTCTGTAGGTTCAGGCATCACACACGTATGCTCTCTGCAGGTAAAGCTGAGGGGACGGGCTGAGCTGGGAGGCATAACTTCTCACCACATAAAAGCAGCAGCCTCCGTTCATGGGCTGGCTGCCAGTGCACCCGGCCGCATGGCGACAACACTGCCACACCTCCGATGTTGAGTTCACAAATAGATCCACAATGTTGATACTTCAGGCTGAGGGTGGGTGGGAGCTGATGTTCTGTTTCTCCAGCACTGTAATTAATTAATCCAGCAATGAGGCTCCAAGGAAGCCAGGAAGAGGAAAAGATCCACCCGAGGGGCTGTCTGTGGCTCTTCCTCTAAATGGCTGGGGATCAGTGGGTTGTGGCTAGCGCTTCCGTGAGTGTGTGTGTGTGTGTGTGGTGTATGTAGTGTGAGGTGCAGGGGTTTGTGTCGTCTGTGAAGTTCTGTGGAATATAAATGAATGATGCGAGAGGGCAAGGTGTGCCAGATGTGTGGTATATGTGTGCAGTGTGTGTGTTTGTGTGTGCAGTGTATTCGGTGAAAATGTCTGTGGCACCTGGGTGGCTAGTGAACATTTGTGATGCAAGGGTGTGAAGTGTAATGCAGTGTGTTGGGGGTGTGCGTCAAGTGTGTGCACAGTCCAAGCGAGTGTGACAAGGGCTGAGGCACAGGGTGCAGATGGGCGGTGGGCTGTGGTGTTGTGTGTTTTCGTGGGGTGTGCATGCCTCTGGTATGTGTGTGGTGCGTTTTTATGTGTGGTGTGCGTGGGTGAGGGTAGGAAGAATGGTGTGTGTGCTCTGTGTGTTTTGTGTGCTGTGGTTGAGTGGGTGATGTGGGTGTGGTGTGTACCTGTGTGTGTCATGAGCTCTGGATGGCAAATACGAATGTATTGTATGTTGTCTGTGCTGTGTACATACATGCGGCATGAGCAGCGGGGTGTGCGTGGGTGTGTTGTGTGTTGTCTGTAGTGTGTACATGTGTGTGGTATGAGCAGTGTGGGGTGAGTATGAGTGTGTTGCGTGTTTTCTGGTGTGTGCATGTGTATGGTGCGTATGAGCAGTGTGTGGTGTGTATGAGAACGCGGTGTGTGTGTGTGGTGTGCTGTGAGCAGTGTGTGATGCATGTGTGAATGCGTGCGCAGGTGTGGTCTGTTGTGCACGGCTGCGCTGTCAGTGTGTGTGAGTCGCAGTGTGTGGCTGGGGGTGCACTGGGCAGGTGTGGACAGGCCCAGGCCGTGCTGACTCTTGGGTGTGAGGGGGCGTGGCGTGGCGGGGGCGTGGCCTGTCCGGGGGCGTGGTGTGATTGGGGCGTGGCCGTCAGGGGGCGTGGTGCGTCTGGGGCGTGGCCGTCAGGGGCGTGGCCTGGGCGTGGCCTGGGCGTGGCCAGGCCGGGCGGGGCACAGGCCTGGGGAAGGCCTGGGAGCGGAGACAGCTTCACAGGGCTCTCACCTGCCCAGGCCGGAGGCAGGGCCAGGGGCCCTGGACAGGGCGCAAAGGAGTCGGTTAGGACAAGTCAGCCTTGACTTCTATAGAACCCGTGCAATAACCAGATCCATCCTAACCCCTTCCTCCGGGGAGCGGCCTTTCCTAAGAGGAAGCGACTGGGGTGGGGGGAGGGGGGGGCTGGTCCCTGGCGCTGTCACCCACGCGGATCCTCAGGAGCTGGGGTTCTCCTTTGGCTTTGAGGGCTTTGGGTCTCACCCCACACTCTAAAAGCCCGCATCCGCGAAGCCAGGACAAACTGGCAAAAAGCAGAGGTGCCGGGGTTCTCCTTCTGACTGTAGTACCGTCAGGCCAGGCCGCGGGCTGGATCTCCTAGCCTCTGGCCTGGAGAGAGGAAGGAAGGAGGGGAAGGGCAGGGAGGGGCGGGAGCGAGGGAGTCACATTTACTTGCCAGGGTTGATGAGTTCCAGGGATCAGCTTCCCTGTAATAGCGAGGGAAGTGGACGCGCAGGGGCCTGCCCATCAACGGCTATGTTACCTGGGACAAATTATTTGCTGAGCCTTGGTGTTTGCAAATCTCTAAATTGGATTTCACTGGAGTCCCTCATTGGTAGCAGGATTTAAGGATTGAAGGAGATCATGAGTCATAAACGCTAGTACAATATCTAGTCCTTAGTAGTAAAAACATGCCTTTGGGATGATGGCCCTGGGTAGGTATTGTAGCCATGTGGACAGGGAAGGCAGGTTGGCATGTGACACTGCTATCACATGACACAGCTGTCTCAAGACACCACTATCACATGGTAAGCGGGATCTCCCATACCCGTGCTAGCAGGGGTCCTGTGTCTGGCCATGCTTTTGGCTCCTCTTTTTCCACTGTTACTCTATGAGCACCCCTTGCTTGCTTGGGAGCCCGATCTTGTTGACTGCCAAGGTGACTTAGCTGCCACCTTGGTGAGTTTCGGTTCCCCAAATACTTTTCAGAGCACTATGAACAAAGAAAAAAGCTCCATGGACAGTGAGCCAGCTTCATTCAGGAAGAACTGAAAAAGGCCTTCCTTGGCCTGCATTGGCAGGCTGGCATTTGGGGGCTGGCAGAATAGTTACTAAGGAAAACCACACCCAGACAGCTGGGTGCTGTGTCTACCCTTACTCAGGACAGAGCTTCTGTGCCCCGGCAGGCCCCTGTGCCTCTGCATGGGCCGTTCCCTTCCTCCTGGCCCCTGATCACCACCAATCCCATTCCCCAGGGCTTCCTCCATCTCTCTGCAGCCATCCCAGTTAGAATGTACTTCTGTGTCTTGTTAACCACTCTGGAGTAATGGTTTGGCTATAGACTCATTCCGGAATGACGGTCTCTCAGCTGGGTCATTCCCAATGGCAATGTTTGGGCAGAGATAGCACCGTGTTGCTTGGCACTTGGAGGGTGGGAAGATTGCTGTGTGGTTTCTACCTCGTACTGCCACCAGTGCACAAGAGAAAGGAGGCTGGCCTCTGTGAAGTCACTTTCCGCACTTTGTTTGAGAGAGTGGATGAACTATCTGAAAGGCACATTGCAGAATACAATTGATCTTTTATAGTGGGCAGATCCTGTGAGCCAAAGGCTTTGGAGTGAGTTTCTCTTCAGAAAGATGAAAGAGGTTTCCTCCTGTAAAAGACTGCGTTTACTATATTTCCTAAATGGAATATAAAAAGCTTCTTCTTAATATACTTCCTAGACAGAAATATATTTTAAGTTTTTCAGTTTCCTAGATGGAAATATACTGTATTAAGAAGAAGCTTCCCCTCCTCTCGCCCCCCGGAGAATTGTAGAAAAGATCCTCTCTATGTAATAAGAAATACAGTGTTGCTTGTTTTTTTTTTAAAAAAAATTCTGTTACCTTGCTTCCTTTTGATTAGAAAGTAATGCATGTTCATATTGAGAAATGTATGTTCACACGGCTCTCCATTTCATTCTGTATTAAAGCTGGGTGTGTGGTCCTCCAGAATTTTTGGTGATGGATGGCATGCACGTACCACCTCACATATGTGGATTTCTAGCAAGATATTTTATTTGAGATCATTATAGATGCACATGCAGGTCATAAGAACATAGAGAGAACCTTTTGAACTCAGTTTCCCCGAAGGGTCCCATCTTGTCAGATAAGATGGCAACCAGCCTCTTGACAGTAACAATCAAAAGACATCCTTTCCATATCTAAAAGATCCCCTCATGTGGCTAGTTGGTGGTTTCCATGTGGATCATCTTATTTATGTG
>NW_012267286.1:6946316-6949279 GCF_000151885.1 Dipodomys ordii
TGGCAGCTGAAATGATGTTTTTTAACCTTAAAAAATCCATCCTGTCCCCCTTCAGAAATTACACATTTCAAATGTAGAGCTTACAGAGAGACATGAACCAGCTGAAGATATAATTTTGTAGAAACTATTCTCCTCAATAAACTTGGGGCCAATCAAAATAAATGTTATTACCAGTAATAATAGTGAATTGGATCTATGTTAGTATTGTTTTCTTTTTTATGATTGTCTTCAGTCTCTGTAAAAATTCTGGTTGTAGTAAGAAGTGTGGATAGGTAAAGGAACTCCATGGAACTGGGGTTCAAGTCAGCACCACAAGGAGATGACTAACCACCATCCTATGTAACTCTTATAGTGACAGCTTGTGCAGAAGCAAAGCAAATTATGCCTATTGGAATCAGGATCATGGTCAAGTCCCTACACAACTCTGAGTAAGAGGAGAAAGGTAATCTTTTAAAACAAACACTTCCTTAGACAAGATCCTTAAAATGGAATCATATTCACAGATTATTAAGGATGTCTGTTATGAATCTGGCAGCTGTATGCTTTAAAAGAAATTTGAAGGAAACGAACAATTCCTTAATGTGAAAATTTCAGCCACTGGTGAAATCTGCTGCCATTCCATTTACTCAACAGCCGGAGGCCCTGGGTGGGTATTGATGACCCAGATGTTGGGTGGGTACAGTTACAATGAGATGAGAGGTACAGATGTGTGGAAAGACGGAACAGCTGCAGATGTGGGCTGGCCATGGAAAAAGCCTAGTGTACCTACAGTACATTCCCCAGTAGAGCTTGTGCCTTCCATGGAACCTTGATCCTCAGCTCTCACACTCCATAACGTGTGTTGGAGGTGAATGGAAATGTGTACTGCCACTCTGGCATCAACCTGAGACTCAGAAATGTCAGATAGCACAGGTTAGGGCAGGATGTAGAGGATATTCAGAATCACCTTGTTGTCCATCCTTGCCTTGTGCCCCAGCAGCGCAAGCCACTCTTGGTTTTCCAGATGTGCTGGGCAGGCCCCCATCTACTTACCTTTGGCAATGCTCTTCTCTCCTTCCTGAATGTCTTTCTCCCCAGCTCCCCAGATAAATAGTGCTCTTGTTTTCTTACTTCACAATCCAAGACAACCTCTTTCCTCATTATCGACTTAGGTAAATGTTCCAGCATTTACCATTCACTCTACCTCTGCTCACTTTCTTCTCCACTCTAACAAAACATTCAAAAACATGAACTATGTTGTTTGCAGTTTTATAGCTGCTGATTCCTGACAGGGTGCCAGGTACATTACAAGTATTCAGCAAATTAAATGGAAATGTTTATCTCAGAGCAATCTCAAGGTCCTTAGACATGTTGTCTTTGGTTGACATACCATTTAAAAGCAATGGCTTTGGCTAGGCACTGGTGGCTCATGCCTGTAATCATTCATAACTACTCAGGAGGCTAAGATCTGAGGATCTTGGTTGGAAGCCAAGAAAGCAAGAAAGTCTGTAAGATTCTTATCTCCAATTAAATACCAAAACAAAAAAAGACATGGATCTGTGACTCAAGTGGTAGAGTGCTAGCCTTGAGCACAAAACCTCAAGGATAGTGCCCAGATCCTAAGTTCAAGCCCCAGAACTGGCACACACACACACACACACACACACACACACACACACACAGCCAACCCCCCCCCAAAAAAAACTATGTATTAAACACTTCAGAGATTTAACAATAAAAAATAGATTGTTGCTTCCCTAAAAATCAGAGGTAACCACACTGGACTTGAATCATACTCCACTGGGATTCAGTAATGCCTGTCCCCTTGGGGCAAGACATTCTCCCTAAGATTTTCCCTAATCTCTAGATTTGATCCAGGTATTTTTGCTCTATATCCTACCTTCCTCAGCCACTTAGGAAACTCTCCTTTGCCCTTTTCTGCATTTGAGCCTATACACCAAGTCACTAGACCCTCCTTGTTTGATTGGCTTTGCCAGTATGTACAACATTGTGGTTTTCCATCAAACTATTTTTCTTCTTTTCATATCTGTCTCCCATAGGGCCTAGGAGGTAGGAGAAGGAAAGGGAGCTCAAGGAAAGATCTGTCTGCTTCTGGGAGATTAGCCATTGGCATGGGTGAGAGGCAGGATATGGGTTGGGACAAACACACAAGCCAGCTGGAAATGGCACTTCCCAGGTTTCGGCCAAAAGTCTTTTCCAAGCCTTCTTTGCATAAGACTGTTCAGCTGGCCATATTCGAGTCACCCAGGGGAATCACTACTAATGGAACTTCCTTTCTTCAACAGTAGCACCCTGTTTAAGGGAAAGAAGAACAAAATCAGATCATCTCATGTATATGAGGTGTGAAATTTTAGACGACCATATTGGTGGGAGCTTTTAGCCTTGAGAAAATAAAGGAAAGTTCTCTGGGAATAAGAGCCATGTGTTTTGGATGCTCACTTGGAGTGGTCCTAGGCCATAAGTCATCCAAGCTGAGAACCGTTTTTTTTCCCCTCTTCCTTCACTGTACCTGAGAGGACTTGACACAAGCCTCAAGCCCATGCATTGTAGGACATCTGGCCCAGACACCCAAGAGGCTGTTGCTACCACTAATGGAGATGCTGAGAAGGACAGCAACTCCTCCTGCCAGAGACTGAGGTCTCTGTCCTAGGTGTTTCCGTGATGAATGGTTTTGGAAGACAGGCTCTGCTTCATGAGCCCCTGGTATTTGGACTCCAGAAGGTCTGCAAACCCAAATCTGGGGAATTCACAAGAATAGTGGCAATCATGTATTGAGAAATACCTTCTCAAAAGCCACTAGGTCTGCTCCAGGTGTAATCTCACAAGAGTCTGAAGCAGCAGGCACTGTTTTTAGACCAGATTAATAAATGGGGATTCTGCAGGTGAACAAGCTAAGGAAGAACAGTCACCAAGCTCATGAGTAAAAGCCCATATTGTGTGTGTGTGTGTGTGTGTGTGTGTGT
>NW_012267286.1:6949804-6955469 GCF_000151885.1 Dipodomys ordii
CACTTGCCTTGCATGCATGAGGCCCTGGGTTCGATTCCTCAGCACCACATAAGCAAAAAGAAAAAAAAAGTAGTTGTATGAAGGGATTTCAGTTCAACAAGTTAGTTTGTGGGTACAATGTGTCTTGATCAAGGTCAGGTCTTTTATGATTCTCCTCCATAGAAAGCCATAATCTGAACCCAGTTCTATCTGCCCAACCCCAGACCCCTGGCTCATAATTACAACTGCTCTTTTCCCCATTTGTTCAGTTATTTTCCTAGCACATGCTGAGCACCTACCATGATCCAGACACTATTGTAGGCTGCGTGGGACATGACAGGGGACAAATCAGATATGAGTCCTGGCCATTCAGGTCAGGTAGGCCCTTGTGTCCAAATGTTTATTTACTCAGGGCAAATCTGTAAATTTGAGGAGAGGTCTGAGCTTACTTCCTGTATGTGCATTTAAAAAAATTAAGTGCAAAGGGCTATATAAAAAAAAAAAAGTTCCTGCTGTACTTAAAAAAGAAACCTAAAAACTGTGGTTAGGGGATGTTCTATCAGTTTTCCCTGAAGGGGAAAAAAAAATCCCCCAATTTTAATTCCTTTCTGAACTCAACCACATGTTGAGATAAGGAGGGTGGGGTTATAAATCAACTCAGCTCCCTTGGGGAAAAAATTATAGTAATAAGCTTTTAAAAAATGACGATAATAATAAGCTATATGATTTCAAAGTGACTCACCAACACCCCTCCCCCTGCTTCTTTTTTTTTTTGACGACTGAAATTGATTTTGAAAGGAAAGGCTGCAGAGATTTTAGTAGAATACAATCCAGACATTCTAAATCTAAACCCTCTCACTAAAGAGAGACTGCAGATCTGGAGGCGCCTGGGCTCTGTTGATAATGCCTTATGCCATGCCCGACATACTATCCCCAGCACCACATGTCACTCAATAGGCCGGAGAGTTCCTAGATGAAGGAAATAAAGATGGGAGAGGGTATTAAGACTGAAATCAATACAGCTTGCTTTTACATTTCCCAATAGTCTCAATAACTTCAAAGAAGCAGCTAGGAATATAATTAATGAACAGAACAAACACCAAGTGGAAAAAATAAATCTGGGCCTTGATGGATGAGCTCAGCTAGAAGGATGGTTCTGGAATCACAGACATGCACGCTGGCAAACCTGACTGCTCATTTGTTTCCAAATGGTAGAGTATTTGAGAGAAATTGAAGTTGCATGGGCCTGTCAGCCCCTTAGGGAGAAAAATATCCTGCTGAAATTACTTTGCACCCAACTGAATATTGTCCTTGTTCTACCATGCATTTGGTCTTGGTATGTTTATGTTTGGTTCAGAATTTGGGTGCCCATCTCCTACCAGCTCACTGGTTGGTTGCTTCTAGAACTGCTTCTAATGCTTTAAAATAGGCATTTGTGTGGGGGGGGTATTTATTTCAATGATGATGATGCTCAGAGGAAATTCACATTTGTATTTGGAAAAGAAATCAGAGCTCTTACCAAGTAGTGGACAGGCCTGGCACTGATGAATCATGCCTGCAATCCTAGCTACTCAGGAGGCTGAGATCTAGCTGAGAATCATAGTTTGAAGCTTGAGGTGGAGCTATGGCTCAAGTGGGAGGGTGCCAGCCTTGAGCAAAACGCTAAGGGACAACATCCAAGTTCCAGGTTCAAACTTCAGTACTGGCACATGAAAAAACAAAAACAAAAACTAGGAAGTGATTCTAACCTTGTGTGGCCTTTCTTGTGGAAGTCCCTCAAACCCTCTGGCTCTTAGTCTCCTCATCAACAATAATAGGATATAATATAATAATACTAACAATAATATAATGTAATCATAGTAACTCTGCATGTATATTTATTGGTGTTCACTGTTCATTAGGCTCACTCTATGCTGTGGGGTTCACATCCATGACCTTGAACCTTCACAAAAGGCAGGAGACCTGGCTAAGCTGATTTGCTCTGCTGTAGCTTATCTCTAAAATAGTAATAATAATATCCACCCACCTTACCTCTTAGACGCTGCATCTGTGAAAGTCAACAGAAGAGGAGGAAATGGATGGTAAATTGTGCTCATCCCTTTATATGTGGTAGATCTAGAACCAACTAGGGGAGATAAAAAGGCCAATAGCCTATGAACAACATCACAAGTTACAAAAAGCTAAACTTATGGTCCCACTGCCCCAGAACTCTTCTCAGCCCATTACGACCAATTTGAATGTAATATACCAAGGTTATATAGCAAAACTAGAAGAGTCATGGAGCTCATTCATGTATAAATTGTATAGAATCAATCCAAGGCATTTAGACCATGGAATGACTACTAAACAACGAGATTAATTTTGATTTCTTAAAGCGGTATTGGGGCTTGAACTCAAGACCTTGAGTTTGCTAGGCAGGCACTTTCATTTGAACTATGCCTTCAGTCTTTTGTGCTTTAGTTATTTTTTTTAAGAAACATTCTTGTACTTTCTATCCAGGAATAGTCTTGGACTGAGAACCTTCTATCTATGCGTCCCCATATAGCTGAGATTACAGGCATGATCCACCACATGCAAACTTAACTGGCTTTTTACTCAGGACTGACTGCATTGATGATGCTTTACGGTCTTGGGCTAATACTTGTTTTGGAGCCCTCTGCCTTTCAAGGACAAGAATTTAGCCAGAACAAGTGTTGCTGTAAGCAGTTGTGTTGTAAGCCTTAGAGAGAAAGAGACACAACAGTTTGGTCCAGTGATTTGTCAGGAAAGACATACAAATATCTTGATAGTTTTTTAAAACAGCTGTTGAATGGGAAATTGTTTCCACCTTTGGCATATAGTAGACCAAGGTTGTCTAGATCTTGGCCCATGAGGCAGGAAGTGAGACCCAAAAGGTGCAGAGGTGGTAGCTTCCAGGCCTGGGCAATGCGGATAGCAGGAGCATCTCATGGTTCTGGGTCTGTTCCAGCCACAGCGAGGCATCCATACTCATTTACGTGGCACTCCAAAATTCAAAACAGCAAACTGAGCCAAATAGACAGAGAGAGAAAAAACCCATCACCTTAGTGATCCTTAGTCTTTTTTTTTTTTTTAATGTGGTAAGGAAATCTAACATCTAATCCATGGTCTTAATTGAAAGGCTCAGTGAGGGGGATCTTGAAGCATTCCTGCTTGCCATTAATTTTCATTTTAGCTCTCTTGTGGTGGGTGGATGGACAGGAGACGTGATGGGGGGGGCGGGGCAGCCCTTTCAGTCACGTGGTCTCACGGAAAGAATCCAAAGCCTTCTTCCTTGAAATCTGCAAAGTCCCTGTGCACCCAGGTGCTCAGATGGAGGCTCCCACGTCCCTTCCATGGTCTACTTGCCCCTCCCTCCACCAGAGAAGGCAGGCCAGACATTTTTCTCTCGGCTTTCAGTACTATCAAAGCACCGAGTATTTTATGTTGAGGGTTGGGGAAAGCAGAGATTGTGACTGCAGGTGGAATGGGTGAAAATAAGGATTGAGAAAGGTGGTGGTAGAGAGTGAACCAAGAGTCACGTCAAGAAGCACCTTTACTTAGGTGCCAGTGTTTCACACCTGTAATCCAAACTATTCAGAAGGCTGAGATCTGAGGATCGTGGTTCAAAACCAGCCCGGGGCAGGAAAGTCCATGAGACTCTTCTCTCCAATGAACCACCAGAAAACCAGAAGTGGCATTCTGGCTCAAAGTGTTAGAGGGCTAGCCTTGAGCAAAAGAGCAAGGACAGCTCCCAGTCCCTGAGTTCAAGCTCGGCAACTGACAAAAAAAAAAAAAGAAAAAAGAACAAGAAGCTCCTGACAGGAACCCCGTCTACTCTTTCATCTCCTTTATTTTTGCCCTGTTGTGGAAGATCCACACTAAAACTTGCCATTGTATACACTCACTCCTTGCATTTAACAGGATGGGCTTTCTTTTGTGGTTCCTAAGACGTTAATAGTGTGTCCTTCGTGCCTTCGTCAGCTTAATGCCAGCCCCAAACATAATTATAGCAAAGGCCTTACCATGTGTGTGCCTGCCTCGCTCCGTTCGGTGTGGTGCTGGTTCTCAGCTTCTAATTACCCCTTCATCCCTTTGCCTGAAAGCCTTAAAAGATATAAGAGCATTGTTTGAATCCAAATTAAATGTCTTGGTTTTTTAAAAGGAAATGAAAAAAGAAGAGGTGTGGGGGGGGACTTATTTTATTTTGAAGAGCATATTCTACTCCAGTCAATCAAACAAACACATGTGTATGTTAAAAAACAGACTAAAGGACCTCTAATGTGTGTATATACTTTCTATATATATATCAATGGTTTCCAAATCAGCAATGCACCAAATCAGCCTCATATCAACTCTAGCCCTGCCTAAGATCCTTGGATGAACATTTGCAGTCATCTCTTCTCTACCTCAGGATTTCCACCTGGAATGGGGGTGGGGGTAGGGGTGGGGAATGAAATAATCACACTTATTAAATCTCAGCATGGCAACTGGTGGGTGCCCCTGGAAATGAGACTCCTCTGTTTAATGAAGCACTTCATTCAGAGAGGTTTGCTCGGCTAATAAAACCTCCATTTTCACTTGTGTTTGAGGCTCACCCATTATTCTTTCACGTGTGGTTTGAGCCAGTTTCCTGTGAGCGGCGGTCGCTCCCGAGGACGACTCTGAATGGCACTTATTAGGAAGGGAAGAGCTCATGAATTCAGATCATCCTCAATGCTGAAATGAGCTGTAATGAAGCCCGAAGATCAAAGTATGAGAGAAGCAACAGCAGATGAATGGGTTCCAGTGCTTTCGCTCACTTGCTCCAGTCTGGCTTGCTGTAGAAAAGGATTAGGGGACTTCACTTAAGTAGCCAGAAAGCTCTCTTAGGGCCAGTCTGCCATGCCTTTAATTGTTTATGGGGCTTTTGGATGACACTTTTAACAGATAGTCCCCTTCGGAGGGAAAGGGCTTTAAGTTCGCAGAGCCAAGAAAGAGCAGAAGGGAAGCCATTCTTAACTGCTCAGGAAGGGGAGAGAGTGACCAGGGCAAGAAAGATCCAGACAGAAGGGGAGACACAGAAAGGAAATAGGGGGCATGTCAGCTTTTCCTCTCGAGCCATCCAGAAGTAAAGACCCTCCTTCCAGGGGAAATCAAATCTTTTCTAAAAAATATATAAATATAGAACCTGAAGCAAGATAGCATTTAGCGCCTGAATTCCAGCAAGGGCCCCTCCCGGCCAGGCTTCCTTAGCAAGCTAGATGCAGGCGGAATGGAAAGCAGATGTAGAGGCCTAAGTAAGCCAGCACTTCACTCTCCTAGAAAAGATGTCAAGGATTATTTGTGTGACTCTGGAAAAAAAGCAGAGACGGGTCTCCTAAAGGATGAATGAAAGATGAATGCTAAGAGTTCATTTGAAACCCAATCAAACCCCGTGGTTCATTCCTCTACTGTTTCGGAAATCCTTCCGTTTTAATGATGAATTTATTTTCAAAGCACTGCCGATCCTTTGCAGGGGAAATTCCCCCTCTCACAGCTGCATAATCTGCCCTGCAGTGTTGGGCGTTCTGGACCACCTGCTCTTTGTAAAACACGACGGACTTCCCAGAGCTGAGCGTGTGCCAAGAAAGAGCCATCCTCAGCCTCCAGCCCCTGAAGTGTTGGTGAACACACACCACAAACCCCTGCAAAACAGGCAGAGCAACTC
>NW_012267286.1:6955904-6974435 GCF_000151885.1 Dipodomys ordii
ACACACACACACACACACACACACACACACACACACACACATCCCACCCGAAAACCCCTAAACAAACTTCACATTTCATAGTCTTAGTACAAATTCCAATGAGACTAGAGGATCCTCTCTACTTGAAGTAGGACCACAGGATTGGGTCACTATGTATCTTGAACAAGTACCTAGTCATGGCCTTAAAAGCTCTGCTTAGTTGTTTGTTTTTTTTTAATTATATTGTCAAGGTGATGTACAGAGGGGTTACAGTATATAAGTAAGGTAGTGATTACATTTCTTGTCTAACTTGTTATCTTATGAATGTTTCTTTTTTATTCAAAGACACCTGATTGTAATGTTTTGAAATTGGTTAGCAACAAAGGATTTCTAGATTCATGCTGAAGTATATTTAGCCAAGAAGAGTGCCATGTCATTGTGTATTTGAGAGTAGTTATAGTTACATTATCCAGCAAGGTGGAAAACCTTCATTTTGCCAAGGACCATTTACACAGTTACAACATCATTCATGCGAAAGTACAAATACAGCCTGTGTTTCAGTGGGCAGTGAAATGTACCTTATTTCCCTCTGTGACAAGATTTCTCCTGCGTGGAGTCCTCGGAGATCCACTTGCTTATTTCTGTCAGTAAAAGGGAAACACTAACTAAATTGTCTATTTTATAATGATGATTCATTAATGGGATGCAGGGGGAGAAGCACAGTTTGGCCTAAACTAAATTTAATAAAATATTCATGACAAAATCTTTATTCTTTTTTTTTCCCTTGCAACCTCAAATACCTAACTTTTCACAAGCTGACAGTAACCCCCAACCCTCTTTTTTTTTTTGGCCAGTCCTGGGGCTTGAACTCAGGGCCTGGGCACTGTCTCTTAGCTTTTTGCTCAAGGCCAGTGCTCTACCACTTGAGCCAGAGCACCACTTCCAGCTTTTTCTGTATATGTGGTACTGAGGAATGGAACCTGGGGTTTCATGCATGCTAGGCAAGCACTCTACCACTAAGCCACTTTCCCAGCCCAGCTTATAGTCCTCTTGAAATTAAGAATGAAAAATTCAGGGATAAATTAAGAATCACAAATTCAGGGATAAACAATCTGTGTGCACTTCGTAGAAGAGCATCATAACAGTAATAATGGACTAAAGATGGAACTAAATTGTGTTGAGCCTAATTAAATAAGATTTGATGTTATGTCACCCTAGAACATCAAATTTCAGGAGCTTCTTTCTGTCAGTCTTTGCAATGACTAGGAATAAGCTAGAGGCTGGTGGCTCATGCCTGTAATCCTAGCTAGTCAGGAGGCTGAGATCTGAATATCCCAGTTTGAAGCCAGCCTGGACAGAAGTCTGTGAGATTTTTGTCTCCAATTAACCAGCAAAAAGCCAGAAATGGAGCTGTGGCTCAAGTGGTAAAGCACCAACTTTAAACAAAAGAAAAGGCCAAGTAAGAGTCACACACACACACACAGGCACACACACACACACACACACACACACACACACACACACACACACACACACCCCAAAAAGACTGTGAATAAGACAAAGGTCATCATTTATATTATAGCATCATGTAACTTAGAAATCTATAAAAGGTAGGTCATGAGTGCTCAGATAGCTCAGATTCAAGGATATTGAATAGAGGAAGGTCAATGGATGCCCTCTACCTCTCATTGGACTAGCCATAATTGTGATGGTCTCTTCAGTAACTGTCAGCTGTGAGGCCAGAAAACTGCAGACAAAATGTGTTGCAGAGAACACTACCAGGCACCTTGGCCCTATTGCCAAATATTTTCCCCATCTTCACTTTCTCTGCTTTGCTATACCCAGGCAAAATCAGCCTGCTAAACACTTGGGCATAACACGCAGTGCAATCACCTTGATCAACCTTCCAGTTACCTAAATATGGAAATACATCCTTTCTATTATGGAAACATTGCTTTTCATTGAAAAAAATCTAAGCAGAATTGAGTAAGAAACTTGTAAGTTTTCCCAGTGCACCTCCCAGAGGTACCTTCTCTAATCCTGACACATATGTTGGGAGCATAAACACATAAAACCTCTGACCTCTTTGTATAATGGCACACTATTGTGGGGTGTGCCAGTGTGTCTCCACACTGGGACTTAAAACTCAAAGCTTTGTGCTCTTGCTTGGCTTATTTGCTCAAGGCTGGGGCTCTGCCACTTGAGCCACAACTCTACTTCTGGCTTTTTAATTTTTTTTTGTCCCTTATGGGGCTTAAACTTGGGGTCTGGGTGAGGTCCCTGAGCTCTTTTGTTCAACCCTAGAGCTCTACCACTTTGAGCCATGGCGCCACTTCCACTTTTCTGGTGGTTAATTGGAGATAAGAGTCTCAGAGGGACTTTCCTGCCTGGGCTGTCTTTGAATGGGGTTCCTCAGATATCAGCCTCCTGAGCAGCTAGGATTACAAGCGTGAGCCACCAGTGGTGGCTATGGCTTTTTTTTTTTTAAAGACAGGAAGTAAAACAGAATCTGCCTACAGGCTGAGAAGACAGTCAGGTGGGTCTTTTAATCTAAGAAAGATAATAGATATAAATGGTCACCTTTTTTTAAGGTGAGATTTTTAGGCCAACTCTTTTTCTGAGTTTCAAGTTAAAAAGACAGAGTTGGACTTGACTGGACTGGACTGGATAAATAGCTTTCTGAGCTGTTTTATAAAACCCCAGGGCCTGGTGCCTGTAATCCTAGCTACTGAGGAGGCTGAGATCTGAGGATCGTGGTTCAAAGCCAGCCTAGGCAGGAAAGTATGTGAGACTCTTATCTCCAATTTAATCACCAAAATAAGTTGGAAAGTGAACTGTGGCTCTGGCGGTAGAGTGCTAGCTTTGAGCAAAAAAGCTCAGGGACAACACCCAGGACCTTAGTTCAAGCCCGAGGACCAGCACAAATAATAGTAACAACAAAAGATAAATACATAAATAAAGCTTGAGGTATTTTTTAGAGCTAAATGAGAAGGGTCAAGGTCAAGTACAGGGAGCTCAGAGTCCATTCTCCAACCCAAGGAGGCCAAAGAGTTTTCTGAATTCACAGCCCAGCCCTCCCATTTACTGCTACTTGGTTACTTTTCTGTTTCCTTCCCTGCAATAGAGATCACAATAATACTTCCTTACAAGGTGGTTGGTTGAGAAACCAATCCATATCAAATCAGGTATGTGGAACATTCCATATAACTGAATTATTCTAGGTCTTCTCTACTGACATTCCTCATCATGTTTGCATTTTAAAGATTTAAATGACTCTTGCTTCCAACCACACAAAGATACTCAGACATACAGGGGTTTTAGCCAGGAGGTAATAACGACCATTCATTAAGGATGGGATGGGAAGGGGAAACAAAGGAGGAGGTTACAATGCTTGATAAGAAATGTACTTATTATCTTGCCCATGTAATTGTAACCCCTCTGTACAGTATTTTCACAATAAAAAAAAATCTAACCACACAAAAAAAGAAAATACATTGTCAAAAACAAACAAACAAAAAAACTTCCACTAAGCTGATTTGAACCTCCCCAGACCCTGTCCCGTTGCTGTCGTGAATGGCTTACCTTCCTCTGGCCCATGTGTTTAACTCAACACAATGAGCTGCCACTGCTCGCTTGGGAGCTGGCTTTTTTTCTTCTGGAGATTATTCCACAGTTCTATTCAAATGGCCTCTGTGTAGCTGGGTGTCTGATGCCTGGTGCTACTCAGAGCAGGGCTCTGTGGCTAATCGCCTACGTTCCTGTGGAGACAGAAGGGGGAGATAAATTCCCTTAACAGCCAACATTTCAAGGAAGACATTTTCTTCACAGAGAATGGTAAATAGGTGAAAAGATAGAAACCTTGGGCAGTTTAAAAACGTGCAAAGAAGACCTGCCTCACCGTTCAACTGATTTAAAATTCCTTTTCTGAAGGTACTGTGTGAATCAAAATAAAACCCCAATGAGTATGGTAATTATCCACACTAATAACCTTGCTGGGGTATTCTTTATCACTGCTTTCTCTTCTAGCACACAGTAAGGACTGTCAGGCATTGCCTTCTGCCTTTTACCTGGGAAGGAAGGTTTAATAGACGGTGACACTCACCTCTGGAATTCAGATTATGGTACAATTTCTTTTTCCACTCACTCCGGTCTCTGCAGTCCCTTCATTGGTACTGTCCTGCAGCAAGCCTCATTTCCTCCATTTTAATATTTATTCTTTTTCTGTCCCTCTGCCTTCTTCCTACCTCCTGTTCCTTCCTCCCTTCCTCCCTTCTTTCCTTTCCCTTCCTTCTCTCCCTCCCTTCTGTCTCTATGCCTCTCTGTTGGGTTTTCTCTCTCTTTTCTCCTTCCCTCCCTCCTTCCCTTCTCTGTTTCTCTGTCTCTGTTTTTCTCTGTCTCTGTCTGTCTCTTTCTCTCTCCTCTTTCTCCCTCCACCCCTTCTTGAGTTCACTTCATACATAAAAGTAATGCTCTGCCTAGACCTAAGATCTAAGGTTGGACAGGAATGTCTCTCTCCCAGAAATATGCTAAGATTAATTCAATTTTCAAGTAATGTAGCTGTAAATATTTAATGGGTGATAGAGAGGCCATTGATCCATGAACACGGAATAGAAGTCAACAGAGGAATGGTCAGACATCCCTGATTCCTGGGCGCCAGATGTGATTAGCTACCAGTGGGCCCCTTCTGGGTGGGAGGGAGGTTGGGCCATCTCTCCCAGATGTGTGGAGCAATTGGGACATGCTCCCTTCCCTCTGCTGCCACTGCACTCCTTCCCGCCAGCCTTTTGAAGGCTTTCGGAACTAAATAGTCGTTACAAAGGCTCCACATCTACAGTGTGCCTGTGCCTGGCTTTTATTTTGGAAGAAGTATAAAAAGAAACAACCCAACAACAAAACATACTTCCCCCTCCCAACTCCACCCCTACCCAAAATCAAGGGATTCATGGCTTTTTCCACATTTGTTAAAGCACACGTGAGTTCTTCCAAGGTCTGAAGTTTAAGAGCCGAGATACCAAAATCTCCAGGAGCATCTCTGGAATGATCTCTGTTACAATTTCAACAGAGGTCTTTAGAAATAAATGCACTGATTTGTTCCTAGGCATGTATTATTAGAGGATAATCTCCTTCACGTAGTTACCATTCTTAAGTTCTGCAGGCAATTGGGATGACTTACTCCCATCAAACGCAACTCAATCAGATTGGCCCAGTTTTGTTCTTTAGAAACATATTGTGAAGGGAGGGTGTAGATTGGGAGTCTTACATGGAAGTATCTCTAAACCCAGGAGTTTAAGACCAATCTGGGCCAGGCACTTGTGGCTCATATTTATAATCTTAACTACTCAGGAGGTTGAGGTCTGAGGATTGAGGTTCAAAGCCAACTCAGGCAGAAAAATTCCAAAGAACTTTTTTTTTTTTTTTTTTTTGGTTATGGGGCCTGAACTCTGAGCCTGGGCGCTGTCCCTCAGCTCTTTAGCTTAAGGCTAGCTCTCTACCACTTGAGCCACAGTGCCACTTCTGGCTTTTTCTGCTCATGTGGTGCTGAGGAATGGAACCCAGGGCCTCATTCATGCAAGGTAAGCACTCTACTGCTGAGCCACCTTCCCAGCCCAAGAACTTACTTTTTTTTTTTTTAATGCTGGTACTGGGGCTTAAACTTAGGGGCTGGGCACTGTCCTGTAGCTTTTTTTCATCTTCAATTCTGGTGCTTGGCTACTTGAAGCCATCCAGATCCACTTCTGGTTCTTTGCTAGTTAATTGAAAACAAGAGTCTTACGTACTTTCTTGCCGGTGTTGTACCTCAAGCTTCAGATCTCAGCCTCTTGAGTAGCCAAGATCACAAGCATGAGTTACTGGTGCCTGTCTGGGAAAGATTCTTATCTCCAACTAACAAGCAAAATTGAGTTGAGATGTGGCTGAAATGGTACAATGCCTTTTTTATTTTTTTTATATTTTGCCGGTTATGGGGCTTGAACTCTGGGCCTCAGTTCTGTTCCTGAGCTCTTCAGCTCAAGGCAAGCACTCTACCACTTGAGCCATAGCAACACTTCCGGTTTTCTAGTAGTTAATTGGAGATAAGAGTCTCAGGGACTTTCCTGCTTGGGCTGGCTTTGAACTGCAATCCTCAGATTTCAGCCTCCTGATTAGCTAGGATTACAAGCATGAGCCACTAGTGCCCATACAACGCCAGTCTTGAAAACTAAGAAAGAGTACAAGGCCCAGAGTTCAATCCTCAGTACTGGACCAATAATAACAAAACAAGAGCATAGTGAGATTCCAGCTCAAATATAACATACACATATATATGTATATAATTATATATACGCATATCAAATAAAGATCTGCTTCCCAATGGCATTAATCTTTTTCTTAGAGTCTCGCTTGAATGTGTATACACTGCTTGCTGGCTTTGCCTTTTTGATCTTATTTGTTTATGTCTACCCAGGACCCTAGCTGGCCCCTGCATCTCAGCGGGGAAGCTGGGCCCTACTTCTCATGACAGAGGCTGGAAGGGACTAGACCTTCCTACTGCTCGTTTCCTGACGGCCAGTGGTGTAGTCTTGGAGCCAACTGGAAGCTTAGAGTAGGATTTTTAATATGGGAAAGGGGAGACAGAGTCCAAGGCTATTTGTGGAAGCAGAGAAAGGCCCGCCACAAGTATGGGGTGGCACCCTGGCTAGTTGGTTCTTGTGGTGGAACCACAGCTCTGTCCTCTGCTGCCAACCTAGCTTGGCTCAGCATGCTTTCTCCACCTGGATTTCTGTCTTCCAACAATCCCACAAGTTGTCCAGAACCTCCACACAGAAGTTAGCCAGAGTCTGTGTCTGTTGTTGCATGCACAAGACCCAACAGATGCACTTTCTTTTCATGCATTTGGAGATAACGGTGATGTGCTTTGTTTCTTTGATTTTTTTAAGGCTAATCCCCCCTAGTTCCTTCAGTGTTTTTCCATGTACTTTAGTTTTCTGTCCTTTCCCTACATTGCTCATCTACCCACAAGCTCAGTTGTCTCTGGAGGTGCTAACAAAGCAATGTCTTTCTAGATCTAGATTTGGTTCTTTTCCTTCACCCTACCAGGGACACACAGTCAAATCAAGGAGAATCTCCAGTCCATTTTTTTTTCTTTTACATACTGTTGTAAAGCCACATTCCCCTCATTTCCTGTGTGTGTCTGCACTTGGAAATTCTATGTTATAAAGTCATGATTGCTCTGTCTTGGTTGATTTCAAATTCCCCCATTATTAGGCTCTGGCAGTTTTTGTCCTGAGAATAATCCCTACCTCACACCCTTTTTATTCCTAAGGGTTAGCTTCTTATTCTAATTCCATCTTCTTCACCCCCAGGTGACTGATCAACCTACTGTGAACTTTTGCCAGATCACACAACCAACCATGCCTAATGAAAACCATCTGCCTCTTTGTCACCTGTCTAGTTGTTGCTTCCAATACAGGTGTTGGAGGTCAGACCCAGGTTATTGGGTAATTTTATACCCATCCCCCATTCCTTTCCACTCAGATTGGGACTGTCTAGTTCAACTACAGACTTATATCTCTAGTAATTAATAAAAACAAAGATATAGCTCATTGCATAGATTATTTTCTTAAGTGATCTTGGATATGGGAGACTAGGGCACAAAAAGAAACAGATGGCACTTGCTGTGTGGGTGATGATTAGATGTCTAACAATGGTGGTAAACACATGACCAGCTTTATCTAATTTCCCTTCTCAATGGTCAGTGGTAAAGGTAGTTGTCTCAACTTCAAGGATGAGACAACTGTATCTTAGTAAAGAGAAACAATATCCAGGAAGTAGAGAATCTACAATTCATACCCAAAGTTTCCCCAATCTGACTT
Source organism: Dipodomys ordii (assembly GCF_000151885.1). Lineage (NCBI taxonomy): Eukaryota > Metazoa > Chordata > Mammalia > Rodentia > Heteromyidae > Dipodomys > Dipodomys ordii. Next base: position 6,963,734 of record NW_012267286.1, read on the forward strand.
CTTTGGGATTGGTTGATCATGGCTAATAGAACTTAAATGGATGACTGAAAGATCTGGAGAGGTGAGCTAGTGAAAGCCACACTGTCCTAGAGGTGTCTCTCAGCATTACAATAAATCATCTTATCAGCAACACACAGGTTTCATGTCATTTCTCCCCAAAAAACAACTTGTAACCATCTCAACTTCATATATATATATATATATATATATAAAACATATATATATATATATATATATCAAATGCTCGCTTATTTTTCCTGGGAGTTCCTAATCCTCAAAGTACTTCATTTTTGGTGGTACCGGGGTTTGAACTCAGGACTTTACACTTGCTAGGAAAGCTCTCTCCCACTACGACTCTTGGCCTTTTTGCTCTGCTTATTTTTGAGACCAAGTCTCATTTTCCACTTTCTCTAAGCTAGCCTGAATAGTGATCCTCCTATTTAAACTTCCTATTATAGCTGGGATAACAGGCTCAAACCACCACACTCAACTTTATTGAGGTGGTGCCTTTCAAACTTTATACTCAGGATGGTCTTGGCCATAATTCTCCCACTTGGTACCTCTCTGGTAGCTCGGATTATAGGCAAGGGCCATGGGCACCTGGCCTTCCAAGTATTTCTTAACTCGGAGGATTATTTTCATGAAGACTGGGACACACTTTGTGGCAAGAGAGTCTCACCAGTGCCTTACTCTGCCCAGAGCCTAAAGCCCAAAATGCCAAAATAGCAACAGATTTCACCCTGTTCTGGCCTTCCAGTGGTTTGAGCTGAAAGGAATGGGGAGATCTGGGACTCGCTTGGCCCAGACTTTCATGACTCTCAGACTTCTCTTCAAGGTGGGCAGAGCCACTTATAGTCTGAAAACGTAGTTTTGGTCAGTGGCATGAATCATTTCTGCCACCAAACCTTTTGGATGAAGTGCTTACAAGTAGAAAATCCATCCTGGTTTAAATGCCCTTTCCTTTTATTGATTCTTCCAGAGCAAAGCAGGACAAAATAGAGATCTGGGTAATCTACAAGTTAGAAAACTAGTCTCTGGCCGGAGCTGATGATATCTTGTTCAAGGCGATGTAATGGCCAACAAGCATTAGCCTATTTTTATTCTGAAACCTCCAATCTCAGAACCACAATTGCTACTGCTCTGGTGGCAGAAGGAAGAAGACTGCAAATATTCCAGCCCTTTATGTAATCTCCCTGGCCACCAAGGGGCCAGCCACAGGGTGTCTGCAGATGCAGAAGCTGGGCAAGGCAGACCATTTCCATACCAGGAATTCCTCCAGGGACCATCCGCGGGAATAACAGGGCTCTTCCCTTGCTTTCCTCCTCAAGCAAACAACCTGAGGCTCCATTTCTGACTGCCAGCTTCTCACCCAGGCCTGACAGCAATTTGTAACGGGTCTTATAGGGGCTTTCCAACTGTCCGCGTTTTTGTTTGTACAAGAAACCATTTGTGCTTGGTTGCTTGACTCCTCTGTGAAATCGGCCTCAAAAGCAGGTCATCAAGCTGGGTAGCTGGTCAATGAAAGCAAAAGTGCCTGCCCCGCCCCCCACTCCCTCATTCCCCCCCCCCACCTCACCCTGTACTTAGATTCTTTTATCACACAAAGTACCTTTCAGAAGCTAAGTGCCAGTTCTGAGTGTGGGCCTTAGAGCATCAGAGACATCTATCCTGAAGGAAGGGATGCTGGATGAAATACCAGAGAGGCAGTGCCCTTTCCCTTCGAGGCAGGTGCATGTGTGTGCGTGTATGTGTGTGTGTGCGTGCGTGCCTGTGTGTGCATGCACGCATGTGCGCACGCACCGATATGATTCTTCCTGGTACTTGAATTCAGGGCTTGGGCTGCTGTCCCTGGGCTTTTATGTTAAAGGCTAGTTAGTGCTCTACCACTTGAGCCACAGCTCTACATCTGGCTTTTAAAAAATTATATTTGGGGGCAGGAGTGGTAATTGGAGATGGTACTTTTCTGCTTGGGCTGACTTCAAACCAAGATCTTCAGATCTCAACTTCCTGAGTAGTTAGGATTACAGTTGTGAGCCACCAGAAGACAGATCGTCGTCATCATCTTCTTCTTCTTCCTCCTCCTCCTCCTCTTCTAGGCCTGGGAGAGGGAGAAGAGGTGGCAGAAATAGGTCCCATAGCTCACACCACAGGGGTAAAAGAAACCTACGCACTTATCAAGTGATAAAGACATTGGGAGGAAGTTGCAAACCACAGCCCGGGCAGGGCTGAGGGCCTCAACGGCTGCCACATTATCTCACCAGCTCTTTGCAACGTATGTTTCGCAGCAGTGCAAGGACTGGATCTCAGCTGGGCCCCTCCCACCTGCCCCAGCACAGAGAAGAGGTGGAGAAGTTGCATGCAAGAGCCCCCACGGGACATACCCTGGAACCATTCTTATTTTTTTGAATCTTATTTTAATCTTCATTTTGTGCCTCCAACTCACCATCCTCCTTACTTAGCCTCCAGAGTGCGGGGATGACAGGCATGCACCGTCTACAACGGTCCCACCAGAAACTGTGAGGCCTATCTTCCCTTCCTTTCTCCTCTTTCCTCTCACCGCTGTCACCAATGTCTCTACTATATGCTATTTTTGTCATCAAGAACCATACACCGAGGCTGAGTTCCAGCTACCTGGGCTTTGACATTTGAAAAGAGGAGGTAAAACCCACCTGTTCCCCTCCCCCACTCCCACCCCCAAGCCTTTCCCCCCACCTCCTGCCACCAAGGGGAAAAGGTGCAGACTCACAAGCTTATCAAGCTCTCAAATGATTTCATGGGAACACAACTTTGTTCTATTCTAGCTTGCCTCACAGGGGGCGAGGGCTGGGGGGGGGGAATAGGGTGTGGGTGGAGGGAACACATCTTCAAACGCCTGCTGCTGGCTTAAATGGAGACAGCTGCAGGCCATGGGCTTGTTTTCAGCCTGCCTGGTGCAGGAGATAACTGCAGGGTATGACTTCAAAGACCCACTGCACCCATTCCAACTGCCCAGGGCTGCTGCCTTCAGTGGTGACTTCCCTGTGTGCAACCAGTGGCCAGAGGAGGCAAGGCCTTTGTCCTTTGGACTAAACTTGTGTGATGTAAGAAGGAAGGAAGGAGCCAAGGGAGTCTTTAGAGACTTCTGCAAAGTCCACAACAATGCGTGTTTGTGTGTGTGTGTGTGTGTGGTACTGAGACTTGAACTCAGGGCCTGGTGCTGTCCCTTGGCTTTTACCTTCAAGGCAAGTGATCTAAAACTTGAACCACACCTCTACTTCCAGTTTTTTGCTGGTTAATTGGAGACAAAGAGTCTCAGACTTTTCAGCACCCGCTGGCTTTAAACCATGATCCTCAGATCTCAGCCTCCCGAATAGCCAGGATAAAAGGCATGAGAACCAGAGCCAGGCTTCAGAATGATGCGTTTTTGTCTTAAGCTGATAATGGGAAGAACCGACTTGTCATAGCAACTTAGTTATGCCAGTTTTCTTGGTTGTTTTTTTTTTAATAACAGGCTAGATATTACACTGTAAGACCTAAAAATGAGGTGGTTTTTTAAACTCTATATGTGTATATATGTCTCAGATGTCCCCTCGATCTCTGTAAAAATCATCTAGTCAAAGTTGGCTTGCCGTTCGTATGGCTGGTATTCTTTGATCTCCAAGGAGCCGTTAGGAGAGAAACTGTTACACAGAAGTTTTGAGCTCCTCAGTTCTTTGCAATGGGTAGCACAGATGGCTGTTGAAGGAGCCACATGAAAGAGCCACTGTGAAAGGTAGTTATTTCCTGTCTTCTCCAGCTGGCTGGTCCTAACGAAATGTGCCCCCAAGCAGCAGATTCACGCTGACACTGTGTAGTCAAGTGGCTACTGACACTTTCCGTGAGCCGACTCATTTTGGCAGATTGGCTTCCTCTGTTCCCATGGCCCATCCAGCCTCCTTTCCTGCTCTTCACATGCCAAATCCTAGCCAAGACAAGCCGATGCAGTCTCTTTAACCTTGGTTTCCCTATCTGTGATGTGGGACTGGAAATACCTTATACTCAAGGACATCACCTGGTTTTTCATTGGTTGGATTAATTCTGCAGTTTGAAAGAGCCTGATTAGTAAATAATGATGTGTTGTCTTTTTTTATGGTAGACAAAGAGCTCTCTTTTCTCTTTCTCTCTCTCTCTCCCTCTCTCTCTCTCTCTCTCTCTCTCTCTCTCTCTCTCTGTTTAATGTTGGTACTGGGTCTTGAACTCAGCTCCTTGTACTTTCACTTGGCTTAGTTGCTCAAGGCTAGCCCACTTGATCCACAGCTCCACTTCAAGCTTTGTGCTGGTGAATTGGAGAAAAGAGTCTTTCCCATTTGTCTGCCCAGTCTGGCTTTGAGATCTTCAGAGATCTGAGATCTGGTTTAAGATCAGAGATCTTCAGATCTCAGCCTCCTAAGTAGCTAAGATTATAAGCATGAGCCACCAGTGCCCAATAAAAAGAATCTCTTATGTGGCAAATGTGAGGGAAATATTATATTACAATTGTTAAGCAAAAAGGGGAGAGGTTTTAAAGAATAAATCAAACAATACATATTAAATGATTAGTTTAGTGTTATATGTGGTCAGTACTTGGAATATGTCATTCAGCATCACTTACATCTCTTTTGTACACAGATCAAATAACCACCTCTCCTATGAAGCCATAAGGTCTCAGACAGAGCCAGTCTGTCTTTAGAAACCTATATGGTCATTCTGTAATTGCTTTTCCCAGTTACTACATTCTATCTGGAATTATACTAGTTCATGTCATGTTTTGTCTTACCTTGGAATAGACAACCTACTTTTTCCTTTTTCTTTGTATATGTCAGGAGCAGGGGGGGTGGGGGTTCCTGTGCCTTGAACTTAGGTTCTGGGCACTATCCCTGAGCTTTTTTGCTCAAGGATAGTACTGTACTACTTCCAGCTTTTTTTTTTTTTTTTGGTGGTTAACTAGATATAAGAGTCTCATGAACTTTCCTGCCTGGGCTGGCTTTGAACCATTGATCCTCAGATCTCAGCCTCCTGAGTAGCTAGGATTAAAGGTGCGAATCACCAGCACTTGGCACAACCTTATTTCTTTGTTTTTTTGGGGGGGTCTGGTTGTGGGGCCTGAACTCTGGGCCTGGACACTGTCCCTCAGCTCTTCAGCTCAAGGGTAGCACTCTACCACTTGAGCCATAGCACCACTTCCGGCTTTTTTCTTTTTGCTGATGTGGTGCTGAGGAATCGAACCCAGGGCCTCATGCATACAAGGCAAGCGCTCTACCACTGAGCCACCTTCCCAGCCCCAAAACCTTATTTCTTACTTTGCTTCTGCTGGGCTGAGATAACTTTGTGATTTAGAAGAGAGCCTAAATAGTTAATAAATTACAATGCATTCATATGATGGAATATAATACAACCCCAAATGTCTTAATGCTGATTGTTTCAGAAGTGACAAAAACAGCATTATTGTACGCAATAAAATAGATCCCTCCCCTTACATGTGTATATACACATGAAACTGCATGTATAAAAAAGTAAGGCTAGGAAATGCACCCATGATGAAAGATGACATCAAGATTACAGCTGCTATTTTAACTCCTTGTCTTCATATGTCTTGGGATTGTGTTCATTGTTCCCAATCAGGAAAACAAAAAAGTTCTAAGTTCTTATTAAAAGACAAATTGTAAAGTATGACAATGGGGATTATTTTAAGCAATTGGTCAGGGAGAATTTCATGAGTTTCATCATGTATCCAAATAACCAGCTTTGGAGCACCTACTGTAATTAGGACTCTGTGGTCAACACTAAAGAGGACAAAGCAGCCCTGACATGGTCTTGATGTTCAGCAGGAGAGAAGAAACACATGCAGGGGTGATGATAAGGAAGGGATGAAATGAGTGATTGACAGCAAAGGTTCCCGTGGGCGGGCCTCCATCCTGACCTCTATGCTGGGCCCGAGGGAAGCACCACACAGGACTCTTGAAGAGCCCTGGTGGCAACTCTCATTGTTATATGGTGAAAGAAGTCAGGAATATGAACATTTGTATTTAAACTATGAATTTCTAACCTTTTCCCCACCAATGATCTCTTCCCCGCCCTTCCCCACCCCCAAGTTTGCTACTAACAAGTGTAAAATAGCTGAAGAGAGAATTCCACCAACTTGCAGTTGACCCTTAGTGAAATGACAAGCAGGTCATCTGCAAGGGAAGAATGAGAAGCAGGTTGGAATAGTCTCACTAGATTTTCCTTCCACCACCTCTTTTTTTTTGGTGGGAGCGGGGAGGGTCCGGTCGTGGGGCCTGAACTCTGGGCCTGGGCGCTGTCCCTCAGCTCTTCAGCTCAAGGCTAATGCTCTACCGCTTGAGCCACAGTGCCACTTCCGGCCTTTTTCTTTTTGCTTATGTGGTGCTGAGGAATCGAACCCAGGGCCTCAGGCATGCAAGGCAAGCGCTCTACCACTGAGCCACCTTCCAAGCCCCCTTCCACCATGTCTTAAGAGTTATAAAATTTGCTATTTAAAAAAAAAATCATGTTGCTAGTCAGGTGCAGGTGGCTCATTGCTGTCCTAGTTATTCAAGAAGCTGAGATCTTAGACTTGCAGTTTAAGCCAGCCCAGGCAGGAAAGTCTAAATGACTCTTATCTCCGATTAACCACCAAAAAGCTGGAAGTAGAGCTGTGGCTCAAGTGGTAGAGCCCTAGCCTTGAGCACAAAAGCTCAGGGACAACACTTGGACCCCGAGTTCAAGCCCCAGATCTCACACAAAACAAAACAAAACAAAAACGTGTTGCAATATTTCCTACTTTGGTTAATTTGAGGGAGAGGGAGATACTAGGGTTTGGAATCAAGGCCTTGTGCTTGTTAGGCAGGTCCTCTTAACACTTCAGTCATGCTGCCTAGCCCTTTTTGCCTTCATTACTTTTCTAATAGGGGTCTCACCTTTAAACGTGGGACAACTTGGAACTAGATCTTCTTATTTATGCTTCCTCCTCAGGTAGGATAACACATGTGTAGTGATACATTTTTTATTGGATGAGATGAGATCTTTAGCATTTTTTTCTTTGTCTGAGCTGCCTGGAACCTTGATCTTTAGCCTTCTAAGCAGCTAGGATTATAGGTGTTAGCTACCATGCTGGGCCAATTTGAGATAAATGTTATAAAAATTAAACTCTTTCTGTATTGTTTCTCATTTTGCATAATAAATTTTTAAATTGATTATAAAGGGGCTACAGTTACATAAGTCACGTAAAGAGTACATTTCTTTTTGGACAATGTCACCGCTTCTCTAGCTCTCTCCCAATTTTTCCCTCCCATCTCCATCCACAAGTTCATTTTTAGCACGGTGTCTAGTGAGTACTATTGCTGTATTTGTTCACCCTTTGTTCCTCTATTTCCGTAACTCACCAAAGACAGAGAAACAAGACAAAAAGAAAAGAAAACAAAATCAACAACAATATAAAAAACCCCTCTTGTTTCGGTTTCCTGGGGTTCATTTCAATAAATATTGTTCTGTATGATCAAAGACACACACGCATTGCGCCTTTCATTCCTCCTCTAAGAGTATCTTCCTTTGGTATCACTGTGCGTGGCTGACTAGAGTCCTATATAATTTATCATGTCCTGATGTGTTTTAGATCTAGCTTCCCCGTATAAGAATGTATTCTTTCTGAACAGGAACTTTATCTCACCTTTTTAAAGCCAATGTAAATGAATCCTCTACATTGTTCTAGTAGAATTCACTGTCAAGATATTTGAATTTACTTCACATAGTAAAGTTGGAAACCAAAACAAAAGAAAACAAAACTACAATGGTTTTAGCTTGGTGGAAAGTTTGATCTGTTTCCTAAATTTATAGATTTTACTGTGGTTAATAGAATTTTTTCTTTTTTTAAGCCAATCCTGGAGCTTGAACTCTGGGCCTAGACTCTGTCCCTGGGCTTCTTTTGCTCAAGGCTAATGCTCTACCACTTGAGCTACAGTGCCAGTTCTGGATTTTTCTGAGTAGTTTATTGGAGATAAGAGTCTCACACACTTTCCTGCCCGGGGTTGGCTTCGAACAGCGATCCTCAGGTATCAGCCTCCTGAGTAGCTAGGATTATAGGCATGAGCCACCAGTATCTGGCTGGTTAATGGAAATTTTGATCATCACAAAGGAGAACAAATCTAAGAGTTGGCTAGTCCTTTGGAATACACATAGTAGGAAGGGTAACAAGAAAGAGGAGAGGCTTTCTAATGAATATATAAGTGTATATATACATATACATATAGTATGCATACATTGTAAAATGTCACTGTGTCGCAGGTAGGCAAAGAGAATCAGAACACACATGCCAGTTGTTTTGATTAGTGTCACTTTAACCAAAGCTGCCGTGTAGGCACTTTAAATACATTAAGGAAATCAAGTTTCCTTGGTTGGTCAAGGCAAAGGATTTCTAGTGTTTTCCATTCACTTTCAGCTCACTGCTTTGGATTTTTTCCAATGCTTCCACAGGTTCTCTTGTTGTGGAAGGAATCTATCCTTCTGCACTCTGGAGAAACCCAAGGCTGATACTTTGTGAGAGTAGCAAGCAGCAAGGCCCCTTTTGTAAGGTTTCTTTATGTATCCTTTTGTCTGAGACTTTGCCTTGAAATCGAATTCTGTATCTGACACTTTTACTTATTGGCTGGCTCTCTACCACCTGAACCATGCATCCAACCCCACTCTCCCCTTGGTCAGTTTGATGGGGTTCTTAGATGACGTATTTGGAGGTAGATACTTGCTGGATTACTACTCACCTTCATGTAGCGTCAGGGGTCAGCGATTGCATCCCAGAGTTGACTTCATCTCAGCCTTCTGTGCCAAAAGACCTCCCATCAGATCCAGTCATCACAGGCCAAGGCCAGCTGCAGCTGAAGGCTGGCTGCCATTCCGGCCTAATCCAGCCCTTCCCCTTCCCTCTGGGGCTTCCCTCAAACTTCTGTTTCAAAGACAAGGCCAGAGATGGCCCAGCACTGTGCCAGAACCATGGGCAGATGAGAAAGCACAGACTCTAGCTTCATCTTATCCCTCCTTGACTTTATCCAACTGAAACTGCAGCCTTCCAGGCAGTTTTCCTGAAAAACACTTTTCAAGTCATTAAAAAATATGCATAATATTATCAGTTACCATTTATAGCTCCTGTGCTTCGAGTAACTGGCATTTGTTGTTACTTCAGGCAAGCCAGAAAAATGAGCATGCCAGAAACTGACATGGTATGTTAAGTCACCAAAACAAAAGAGTTCACTCTGATCAATGTCGGGTTGGCTTCTTTGTGGGTTTTCCCCTTTCCTTCTATCAGTTGTGGCTTTCGGCTTCTTTTCCACTCTCTGTATGGTGGCTTCTTTTCCACTCTCTATATGGTCTGAAGGATGGAGCCATGCTAGAGTCTCTTTCAAAGATAAAACGTTCTAAATGTAGCAGGTTTATCAGGTGGCCTTAAATAGATTCTAAAACAACAACAACATGACAAAGCCCCTTGTCATATCCTTTGTCTGCAATTGACTTATCTTCTAATGATTCTAAATTGATAATATTCCTGGGATCTAGGTTCATCTGGTGTGTTTATCATGTAGGAAGGAACTACAGGATGTGTTCTTGTCATTAAAGCCCTTGATGGCCCCAGGCTGTTTGAAGAGGACAAAAGACAAGACTCAGCTTGCTTCCTTCCTCCCTCTCTTCCTCCTTCCCTCCCTTCCTCCCTCTCTTCCTTCTTCCTTCCCTCCCTCCCTTCCTCCTTTCCTTCCTCCTTTCTTCCCTCCTTCCCTCCTTCTTTCCTTCCCTTCCTTCCTTCATTTTATGCCAGTAGTAGAGCTTGAACTATGTTCAAGCTCTATCTTTTTGGCTCAAGTTTGGTGCTCTACCATTTGATCCATACCTCCACTTCTATTTTTTTTCACTAGTTAAGAAGAGACTCCTGGTCTTTGGGGCTTAGGATGACTTTGAACTATTATCCTCAGACCACAGCCTTCTGAGTATCTAGGATTACAAGTGTGAACCACTGGCACCTGACTTGGACATGGATTTCTTTAACTGGCTTCATCCTGTGTCATTACGGCATACTCTGCTAGGGAATTGTCATCTCTAAGCCTAACACACATGACTGCTTTTAGGAAAAGAAGAACTGGCCCGGTTGTTCGCATATTTGTCTGTTTACTTTTACTGATCTCTGTTGTAGGTAGATGTCCACGTGCTATCTGAAATGCAGTATGTACATTCATTACATACAAACATGTGCCTACTGGTAATAGTAGACATTTACTACACATCTCTCTCTGGAGACACGCTGATGGACACATCGTGGAGGAAAGATACTCATGGACCAGGGACACTAGCCTTGGACTCTTATATGAGCAAAAAATTCTACTCTTACTTTCCAGACTATAATATATTCTTGGTTCTACTTGTAACAACAGATTAGCCTAACTGACCAAATATATCTATAGTTGCATTTATTTGAATATAGAGTGTGTGCGTGCACACGCACGCACGCGCGCACACACACACACACACTTTAGCAGCCATCTTTAAAGGTGGTGTTTCTTTTTTATATTTTTTATTTTATTTTATTTTTGTTTTTGGGGTCTGATCATGGGCCTGAACTCTGGACCTGGGTGCTGTCCCTCAGCTCTTCAGCTCAAGGCTAGCACTCTACCACTTGAGCCACAGGGCCACTTCCAGCTTTTTTTCTTTTTGCTTATGTGGTGCTGAG
>NW_012267286.1:6977245-6982187 GCF_000151885.1 Dipodomys ordii
AGGAAGCTGAAATTTGAAGATCATGGTTCAAAGCCAGCCAAGCCAAGAAAGTCCATGTAACTCTTACCATCAATTATCTACAAGTGCAGATGTGGATCAAGTGGTATAGTGCCAGCTTTGGGTGCAGGCTAACGGACAGGGCCCAGGCTCTGAGTTCAAGCCATAGTACTGGCACGCACACACACACACATACACACACACACACACATAATTTATTTTCAATTGAGTGAGTGCACTGTTTCTTCATTACAGCAACAATGAAATAGAGTCAGAGAACAATTCATCAGCTACTCCAGATGAAGCAAAAGGATAGTGCCTCCATCAGCCATAAATCCAACCCTTAACCCTTCCCCTGAGCATCTCCAAGGCTGGGCTTTCACTAATGACAGTTTCTGCAGTGTCATTTCATAGCATCTATCACTTCATTTCATAAGCATATGCAAACCAATGCTTCCCAGGCCTTAGAAACATTTAGCTCTCAACTCCCTTTCAAGTCCCATCAGGTGCTAACAAGGATCCAAACTAGTCTTTGTGTAGGGTTGAATAATGCACACCATCCAAAGACAGACACCAAAGACGGTCTCAAGTCGGTTGCTATAAAACTAATAAATAGAGCAGTAAACACAGGATACATTCCAGAGAAAGCTTAAGCCCCGTGTTTAGTACTCGATTCAAAGAAGCAGGCCTCCAGTATCAAGAGGAATTGGAAGATTGGGGTGTGAGGAGAGGGAAAGGATTACATGTCAGAAGAAAAAGGAAATTAGGTTGATAATGGTTCCTGGAATCCCTGCCAACAACTTCAGCCAACTTGCCTGCAGGTTCATAGACGTGAGCCAAGTATAGACCCAAGGCTGTCAGGATTAAGAACATTCTTCATGCAGATCAAAGGAAGACCCTCCGAGTAACATTTCTAGTCAATACAAATATCACCTCCCAAAATAGGAGTTCTCCACAATGGGGTAGACTTAGCTTGTATGAGGAGGCCATTTTCTCAGATGACTGTAGAACTCGGCCTCAATAGATCATCTGAGACTCATTCATTCATTCACTCACTGGCTCAATCTATTTGCTGGTATTTACAATGTACAAAGTAGAAGAGTTAGGAGACAGAGATGCTATTTTTAAATCACATCCTATTTTTAAAGATGAGCCAGGGTGGCCTTCTAGTCTTTGGCTAGTCAGTGGATTTCATGTTTTTAAGTCACAGTTCTTCTTAGGATCATGTTAAGATGAAATGAGATAAGCCAGGTCAAACACTCTACAGGATTCCAGATGACAAATGGATTTGTCCTTGTGTCTTTCCTTTCTTTCTTTGTCTTTCTTTCTTTCTTTCTTTTTCTTTCTCCTTCCTTCCTTCCTTTCATTCTTTCTTCCATTTTCTTTCTTCTTCGTCTCTTTCCTTGTCTTTCTTTCTTTCTCCTTTCCTTCCTCCCCCCCACCCCATTGGCTAATGCTCTACCAACTGAACCAAGCCCTCAACCCCTAGGAGTTTGCTATTTCTTTTCTTTTTTTTTTTCATGTGTGTCATTATGTAAGGTACTCATTTCCAGGGTAAATTTCACTTGAACCTATTTCCTCTTCACAAACACACAGGATTCTAACAGACCTCACACCTTCTTCCTTCAACTAAATAGTTGCCATTAAGTTTGTTTATCCATTTGTACACATCATAGGCTTTCCTTAAGCATTCTGGGAAAGGGGCAGTGCTGGTGGAGCTGTGGGGTCCGCTTTGGGCCAGCATCTGAGCCACAACAAATCCCATATTGCCGAGGCCCTAATGGCACTGCTTGTGGCATGCCCAGGAAAGTGTTTCCTTGCCTCTAAATTAAATCCATTGTCCATGTGAGAGGAAAATACAGCAGCTAGGGGTTGGGGGGAGAGGGGTGGTACCGCAGGCACGTAGTTCTTTGTTATAGCAGTACAAATTTTTGTTTGTGTTTTTGTTTTTCACCAGCTTCTTTAGGTTCTAAGACAAAATAGGGAGCTCAGGGCTCTGGCCAGTAATGAATTTTCTCAGAAAAGCCTTGGGCTCTCTGGCTTGTGTTCTTTTCTAAACTACACGGAAAAAACCTTTTTCTAAAGTGATGGACCTTTTTTTTTGCAACCAGTTAGCACCTGCTCTCAAAACTTGATCCTTCTCTGATTTGTTTCAAGTAGAGCCAGGGAATCAGGACTTAATTAGCAGTGATCTATCTCTCATACTGATCAGTTCCATCCAGTCCTCCCTCCCTCCCGCCCACCCCTACCACCCCCCTGCGATCCCCCTCAGGGCTCCAGATTCGTTTCTATTTGGAATTCCCGTGCTTGCTGGGCGGCTTGTGTGTGCAGTACGCTGGCAGACACTTCCTAGTGTGCAGCCCTAGCTAGGCACAAACACTTCTCACTCCCGATGGTGGAGCAGGCCGCCCTGGGCCCGCCTGGCAAGTCTCAGCAGCTACATTTCAGCCCAGCGCCTCCAGCCAAAGGTCGGACACACAGACACACCTCCCCCTGGAGCTCCACAGACTCAAAGGAGGCTCAGGGCGGCTCGTGAGAAGAGATGCCCAGAGTCACCCTCTCTCTCGGAGGGAAGGGTCATGGATACCTCTGTCCTGGGAGTTTGGAAATGGCCTTTGGGCTGCTGAGGAAGGAGTTTCTTTTTTTTTTTTTAATGTGGGGAAAATGCCTCCTGCTCCCTACCATCCTGAGCCAAAATAACATGTTTTGGCAACCGTTCTTTGGCAATTAGGGCCTCAGCTCCCTGAAAGCATTCTTCCATGCAAAATATGCCTTGCAAAGAAAACATTAAACCACATCTGAGTGAAAATATAGGAAGCGAATAAAAGGGGCGCAGAGCAGTGAGAGTCAGCGAGAGCTAGGCCCAAGGCTCTGGAGTCAGACACCCACTAGATGTTTTCACCGCTGCAGCTCCAGCTCAGACTGACGCTGAGAACTGGGAACCTGGCTTGGGGCACGCTGGGCATCCAGCTCCTATCGTTACCCATCACATGAGAGCTGCAGCAAGACTTAGTCAAAGGCCAAGTGAGGAATGAACCAAACACTGGTGGCCCATACCTGCAATCCTAGCTCCTCAGGAAAGAGTCTCACAGATTTCCCTGCCGGGCTGGCTTCAAACTGTGATCCTCAGATCTCAGCCTCCTGAGTAGCTAGGATGACAGGTGTGAGCCACCAGCACCATGTTTCTGCATGGCTTTTGAGCTGTTACAAGTACACATGTTGGCACTTGCTGTGGCCTTCTCTCTCTCCTGGACCGCTGTCTTTCTTCTCTATCCTTGCCCAATTCTCCCAGTTGTTTTTTTTTTTTTTCTGGTGGAAAATAGTCAAGGCAAGCTTTTCAAAGCAGGAATCCATGCCCCATTATACCTTCCACATAGTAAGATGGGTCTACAAAGGGCGGAACCAAACCACATCCTCCTAAGCACCGGCTGCAGAGTGGGCTGTACAAGAGCTCAGACACCTGGTTCACCTTACTCATAACCCCAATACCATCTGAACATTATCCCCCCCCAAAGAAGTGTAAATGGATTTCACTGGTAACTTCTGGGACCACAGGGGCTATGTATTATTCTATTAATGTGCAAATATCTCACGACCACGCTTGGTTTACCATTATAAATTACTTTTCCTTCTCTAATAGGTTAAGTTTTCTAATACTAATTGTTAACATAGGACTCTGTTGATACTGGATTGCTTATGCCCAGCCATGGATTGAAGTCTGTTTAATTTAGCCAGAGAGATTACTTCTATCTTCTCTATTTCTGTGTAATCATTCCCTTGATAGCTTTGACTTAGTTAGGAATTTGGTTTTTGTAATATAAAATGTTGGCATTATAAAAACCAAAGATTATTTACTTTTGTTCGTATGTTGTTTAAAGAGTCTGTGGTCAGAGACTAAGACGTGTCAATAAAATATGAATCCAGTTTAGTGCACTTCTAAATCTCATATAAGTTGTAATTTTGTACTTTAGTATTCACATCTATTTTTAAGTGGGTATAATCAAAATCTTATCAACTTCTTTCATTTGTGTATTAGCCTTTTCACTAACTCAAATATTGAGTGACAGAGGATACCAGACCACACAGAAATGGAAGGGAAGTCTAGTTAGCTTGCCATTGATCTTGCCAGCTCTCCTTCCCTCCTCTCTCTGTTACAGTGCCCACAATCTGGAGAAATTACAGAAGTTTGGTAGTGTGCCTGCTCATTCTGGCTTGACTTTCTTTTGAAAGCTTTAGGAAGAGCTCTCTGCCTATAGCTGAATTTGAAGCCTAAAAATAGTAAAAAGTTAAAAACAACCTACTATCTTTTCCTTCTGGACATTTATTAGGAAAAATATTTACCTCCACTTCTGAGATCTCAAGCTCTGGCTGCTGTGGCATCTTTCAAAGGAAATAATCAGTCCCCCATGCTCTCTCAGATCTATGATCCCACTCACCTAAGGGAACGGTACATAGAATAGGTTTTCAGAAGGCAACATATGTCCCTGCCAGGAATAATCCCAAGAATACGCAACACATAGAAAACATCTAGATTACATATGTGTTTGATTTGCTTTTAGGGATGGTAGCTAGAATATTGTGGTACAATGATGTTCTATTCCTGAGCTGAAGCTATTCCTTCCCTAGCAGAAACAGAAATAATCTTATTATTGCCAATATCTGAAAGGATGACAGATGTAAACTCGATAGTGGTAGGTCCCTTTCAGAATGATTTTTTGTGGGTATGTGCTGGTACTGGGGCTTGAACTCAGGCCATTAAGCTCTCGTGAGGCTCTGTTCACGGCTGGCACTCTGTTACTTCTGCTATGTCTCTAGCTTATTTGTTTTGCTGGTTTATTGGACATAGAATCTTACAGACTTTCCTGCCCAGGCTGGCTTTGAACCTCACCCCTCAGATCTCTGTTTCTTTCTTTCTTTTTTCTATTGTGAAAATACCGTACAGAGG
>NW_012267286.1:6982462-6987479 GCF_000151885.1 Dipodomys ordii
ATACCACATTTTCTTGATCCATTCATCTACTGAGGGGCATCTGGGTTGGTTCCATATCTTAGCTATGGTAAATAATGCTGCAATAAATATAGTTGGGCTGGTAGCTTTAGTATGGTCTTGTTTGTGATCATTTGGGTTAATGCCCAAAAGTGGAGTCTTTTGAGGGACCTCCATACTACTTTCCAAAGAGGTTGAACAAGTTTACACTCCCACCAACAATGCAGTAAGGTTCCCTTCTGTCCAAGATCTCTCTTTCTTAAGTAGCTAGGATTATGGATGTGAGCCATCAGTGCTAAACCCAGAATGATTTTTTTACACTCTGAAGTGACAAAAGCTGTATAAATGCATATTACAAATTATGAGAGCGAAATTTATTAAACAAATAGATGAATATTAGTGCCCGATAGACCTCACATACATTGATTCCAACTCAAGCTCTTTATGAAGTAGATTTTGGCAGTAGCATGAAACTGTCTTACTGTACTAGTGAATGGCATTCTAAGGTATTCATCCTTAAATAATTCAATACTTGGGTTGGAAGAAAATATCCTTAAGCTGATTATCCTTTTTATTAATTGGTTTAAATATAATCATAAAGCAAGTTACCCAAGTGTAATGTGCTTTTGCTTATATGCTTGTTGGCGGTTGTTAGGACTTTGTCTACATCTCAAAAAATAAGAATCTTACTAAAACATATAGGAACATTTTTTGGTCAGTCCTGGGGCTTGAACTCAGAGTCTGAACACTGTCCTTGACCATTTTTTCTTGCTCAAGGCTAGCATTCTACCACTTGAGCCATACTCCACTTCGGGCATTTCTGGCAGGTAGTTGGAGATAAGAGTTTCACAGACTTTCCTACTCGGGCTGACTTTGAACCGTGATCCTCAGATCTCAGCCTCCTAAATAGCTAGGATTACAGGTGTGAGCCACCAGCACCTGGCTATAGACGACATTTTTATTCCTTTTATATTTATTCCTTTATATTTCCCAGACGCTGTGAAACAACTTACTAAGGATGTATTATAGTTTACATTAGGTTATTGGACGGCTATGGTGATCATTTTTTAAGATTAGCCAAGGGAAACAAATGAAGGATAACTCTAAGACATCCAGTGAAGCATGATGGGAAAATGGGCAGGTTTCACCATCCTGGACAACTGCCTAAAGTGCAGCCAAGCAGGATCTCAGCAAAAGAAGAATCCGATTCAGAAAAGGCCTCGTTAGAATAGAGATAGAACTTAACTCTCAAGGCTGGGGACTGAATTCTTCACAGGAAGGTCTCCTCGAGGGAGACAGGCTTGTGGAGATCCCAAGCTGTGACAATGCTATCACCCTGCAGAAGCAGACTTCCATCCCCATGGGTGAATCACTGAACCTCTGTGGTTCGGTGTCTGAATGTAGAATAACAATTTTGTAACCATGTCCTGGAGAATGAGTGGGCTAGGGCTAAAGGGCTTCTTGTGCTCTGGATATAGGTTTAACATGAGATTATGTATTTGATTAGTAGGTGAGGTTATTATTTATTGGATTAGCATGTAGATCTCTGAAAAAAAAATCCAAAGTGTTCACCAGACAGTGTTGCTTTTCATTCAAAGTGGTTAGTATATATTTAGTCTGTTGTAGCAGTGGGTTTTTTTTAAAATCTTTATTCCTAAAGACAAAGTTCTTTAACAGTGTGTACCATGTGTCTCTGTGCTCTACTTAAGTTGGGCAGAAAGTTAGGAAGCTTCCAGCTCCTAAAAGCCATTGCTTGTCTAAGTTTCTCTGGGGGGAGGGGGAGGATGGGGGGTGGAGAGTAGCATTTGAATTCTCTACAGAGAATTTGAGAGTTGTCTCCTTTATTTCCTGTTGACTCAGCTATCTTCTTCCCACATTTTGGGGTTTGTGGTAAATGAAGAATTTGTATTTGGCCCGCTGGAAACAAGGCCTTTGAATAAGCTGAGGATCGTGTGGGCCATGAGATTTTGCTACATGCTATGAAATCCCTCTTTTCTCATAGATTCACTCACATTCGTAAAGAAGAACTATATTTTATTTGCTAAATGTGGTCCCTTGGTGACCGAAAACTTGACTACATATGATATAAAACACAGTTTTAAGACTCCCAACTTGAAATTCTTTCAAAAACAAATCTGTCCTTGTCATGAGGCACAAAGCCTGGGTTTGTTTCTGTGACTTTTCACTAGGGGAAGAAACATTTAAATTCATAATGACGAAAATTGAAACTATGGATGGAAATCCAAGCATGGAAGGCAAAAGTATTTGATTTAAGTCGATCTAATTCATTTAATAGTTTTGAAGACTTTCACAAAGACTTTTTTGTTTTGTTTTTGTGTTTGGTTTGGTTTTGTGCCCATCGTAGGACTTGAACTCAGGGCCTGGGCACTGTCCCTGAGCTTTTGTGTTCAAGCTATTACTTCATCACTTTGAGTCACAGCTCCACTTCTGGATGTTTTTGGTAGTTAATTGGAAATTAGAGTTTCATGGGCTTTTCTGCCTAGGTTGGCTTTGAACCATGATCTTCAGCGCTCAGCCTCCTGAGTGGCTAGGATTACTGGTGTAAGTCATAGACATCTGGCTCAAAGACTGCTTTTTTGTTGTTGTTGTTTGTCTGTTTTAATGTCTCTATTTTCTATTTCTCTTTCCTTGTTACCTAAGCCATTCAAAACATTCTTTAAAGTATGCCTACCTTCTTCCCTTTAAACTTCCCAGATTGAATTAACACATTTCTACCATGTTCTATTATGTATATAGAACATTTCATGTATGTAATATGTTTGATATAGTCTATAGATCTATGATTTAACCACATTAATCATCGCGGTGGTGTCCATACAGCACCACCATGCATTTCCAGAACACTATAGTATTTAAACACCAAGTTTAAAATTCTAATCCCATGTAATTATCCTGACTCCTGACACCACACGGAGCATTTCAGATCCCAGAAAGGAAGGCCTGAAAAGACTTGTTGAGAGCAGCTCTGGTTCAGAGCCTGAAGTTTGGACCCAGTTCACACAAGTTTGTTTCTGAAAAAAAAAAAAGAGATGCAAACATGTGGTCAAATGCAGCTAAGTCTCCATGCAGAAGACCACTAGGGGCATTAGACCTGTGGGTCATACCTTTTAATCCTAGCTAATCAGGAGGCTGAGATCTAAGGATCTCTATTCAAAGCCAGCCTGGGCAGACAAATCTCTGAGACTCTTTTCTCCAGTTAACTAGCAAGAAAGCAGGAAGTAGGGATATAGTTTGAGTGGTTAGAGTAATGCCTTGAGCAAAAGAGCTAAGAGTGAGTTCAAGCTCCACTACTGAAAGAAGGAAGAGGCGGAGGAGGAAGATGGAGAAGGAGGAAATGGAGGAAGAGGAAGAGGAAACAACTAGACCGTCAGTGTCGAAGGGGCACAGCAGAATATGATGAAGAATAAGTGGTGAAGTGAGCAGAAAACCTCTAGGGACAGGCCCAGGCTCAAGGTGCAGTAGATAACTCCCAAGGCAGGTCCTCTCCTCAATGGATGGCCATCCACGGGTCATGCTTTGTGCAGCTACAGAATGAGAATGTCTTGTAAAGTGATACATCCTAGCCTGTGCTTTTTCTTTTATTGTCTTTTTTCTTTTTTGCCAGTCCTGGGGTTTGAACCCAGGGCTGGGCACTGTCCCTGAGTTTCTTTTGCTCAAGGCTATCACTCTACCACTTGAGCCACAGCGCCACTTCTGGCTTTTTCTGTGTATGTGGTACTGAGGAATCAAACCCAGGGCTTCATGCGAGCTAGGCGAGCACTCTACCACTGAGCCACCTTCCCAGGCCACCTGTGCTTTTTCTTCGCTCTCTTGGCTCCCATTTCTTTCCGTGTTTCCTAAGGAAGGAGTAAGTTCCTTCTCCAGCTGTCATATATTTCACTTTACACAAAGTACTTTGAAAGTTAGCATTTGCAGGAGGAAGAACTGATACCTAAATTCTTCTGGGGATGACAATGTTCTTATTTCCTCTCTCCATAGCACATGAAGCCTTTCTGCTTGCTTCTGTTAATATGCACTGGAGTTTCATGCTTGGTGTTTGTTTGATAACTGGAAAAAAAGAGTGGAGTTTGGGTGAGGATTTGGCCAGAAGGCATGTGGAGGGGGCCATGTGTGATTCATTTCCAGACCTTTTGCAGGAAAAGAAGGAATTGGAAGCTCTCAAAACTGAGAGACCAGAGGCTGAGGAGCAAGTGATAAAACTTGTCCTAGAGTAGTGGAGAAAGCTATGGTTTGTGCCTCTGCTCGGAGCTACACAACCTTGACATCCCAAAGATGATGTTTTGTCACGGGCACTGTGTTCCCATCCCAGACAGCGGCAGAATGGCACTCTTCAAAGTGGCTTCATGAATGGTGGGACAAAAGGTAAATTAATGTAGCAGGTGATGCTCACTAGGCACTATATTGAAAATGAACTATACAGCTTGTGGGGCAGAGGGGTTGGGAGGGAAAATATGGGGAGAGATCAAGGGAAGAGGTGACATTGTTCAAAAAGAAATGTACTCATTGCCTGACTTATGTAACTGCAACCCCTCTGGACATCACCTTTACAATAAAAATAAATTCAAAAAAATCAAAAGAAATAACGGGGCCTCATGGTCAGCACAACTGGACAGTTTGGAGCCAAAGCAAGAGAAAAGTGTCACTTTGGTGACAATATGTGACATTCTGATTTGTGGGTATAAGCAATGCACCCTCTAGGGATTTCTTTTCTTTCTTGCTTTCTAAGGTCCAAGCCTGGGACTCAAAGTCAGTACCGAATGCTTTTACTCATTGACTAGTGCTCTACCAACTGAGCCATGCCTCTAACCCCTCCACCCCCACAGCCCCCATTAGGGATTTCTCAAACTAACCTTCAGACACTGTGAAAAAGGCTATTATTACAGGACAGGGACTTTTTTATTTTATTTTATTTTTTTATTGTAAAGATACTATACAGAGGGTTACAGTTACATGAGTGAGGTAATGAGTACACTTCCTCTTGAACATTGTTAGCCCCTCC
>NW_012267286.1:6988549-7046824 GCF_000151885.1 Dipodomys ordii
CTGTGCAGAAGCTTTTTATTTTAAGGTAGTCCCATTTGTCGAATCTCTCTCCAACTTGTTGTGACCCTGGGACTCTGTTCAGGAAGTTCCTTCCTGTGCCTATTAGTTCAAGTGTCTCTCCTACTCTAGGACAGGGACTTTTAAGAGACCCTTTGAATTGAATTATGTTATTTCAAAATATTGGATTATTTGTTCCTAGATCTCCTATACACTAGTTAGTATCTAAAATATGAAACTTAACATTCTCAGAATCAATAATATCCTCATGAAAGCGTTAAGACTCAAAGGTACAAGATAAGGG
Source organism: Dipodomys ordii (assembly GCF_000151885.1). Taxonomy (NCBI): domain Eukaryota; kingdom Metazoa; phylum Chordata; class Mammalia; order Rodentia; family Heteromyidae; genus Dipodomys; species Dipodomys ordii. The sequence continues at coordinate 6,988,851 of NW_012267286.1, forward strand.
ACATCATATTATCGTAAAGTGGTAAGTAGGGATGCTGCAAAGTTTCAACTCAGTACAGAAGCACAAACGTGAATCTGTTCCACTGAAAAATACACCCAGAGGTTCAAAGATGAGCCAGTCCTCCATCAAGAAAGCCAAGAAGCAAGACCTATTCTGTAGACCCAGCCACACATATTTGAAAATGATCTGTGCAAGGCACAGAGTATGTAAGGCCAGAAGAAAGATGACTTGGAAGAAAACATCAGCCCCGGGACACACACAGAACAGGAACAGCTGGAGAAGCACATCCTCCACATCCCAGTTCCAGAAGCTTCTACCTATCACCTTCCCTGTGATGGCATTTGCAACATCTGGACAGATGTGCCATGGAAGTTCACCCAGCCCAAGGCAACTCTTTTCCTTCCTTGATATGGTATTCCTCCCCCCTTTGCTGTAACACTCAATGTTGGAAACAATCCTTTTCCAGATCCCAGTTGAGAAGAATTACACTGATCCGATCAGCCCCAGGATTCTCAACCCCCAGCTCTCCTCTGGAGAGCTTTGCTCCCCCTTTCTCACCCTCTCTCCATCCCATTCAGGTTACCAACCCCACAGTCAAGCCTCACTCATTCAGGTGTTCCTGTTCCTCCCCTCAGCCGCCCCCCCCACAGCCCACAATCTCCCCAGCCCAGGAAGATTCTATTTTGTTGTGTTTTCAATGGCTGCTTACCTCTGGCTGGACAGGACACTTCCCTACATCATTGGTTCTCCCCAGTCCATGGCTCTCTCTATGAACCATCCTCTAGTCCTCCATGTCATTTCTTTAGAATCCACGCGTCTTCTCTTCTCTCAACAAAAGCCTAGATCTTGCAAAGTAAAAAAAAAAAAAATGTTCAGCTTTCACATCTGTTTTTCTCTGAAACACATTTTCAAGAGGCTATTTGGGAATCTGAACTTCAACAGTGACGCCTTTGTTCTTAGCCAGTCACTTCTGCTTTTCCCCTAAGCATCCCCTGAAGCAAGATGGTAGCTTTGGCCTCAGTGGGTGTCAGCAGGAATCGCTGGGAAAGGAAAATACCTCAATGTTATTTTACAATATGGCCCCATTAAAGAAGAACATCAGGTAGCAGCTGACGTGAAACATCTCAGCCTTGTAAGCAATGCTGGTTTCACAGTTGCCTGATTTTCTCCAGAAACATTCAGAAGACTGAGTTTCAGCCCAGACTGATGCAGGCTAAGAATTAAAAGGCAAGTTCTTTCAAAAGGCAAGGAGCAAAATGATTGAGTCTATTGGCAAGATAGTACTTACCAATGAATGGAGAGATAGGAGGCTAGAGGGTCCAGTATTTTGGAATTTGGGGTTCATTTGAAGATGAATTAATTGGGACATTGGGTGAGTAATACTCCTGAATTTATGATTTCAGAGATGAAACAGTTGATAGAAATTCAACTCAGCCAAGATCATGTCCAACCCTGCAGCAAAAGATCTTGCCCCTTTCCAGGTTTTATTGTGGATATGAAAAGTGACCTGAAGCCCCATGCTGTTTTGGCCTTCTGCATTCTCCTTGTGATTTCACTGCAGACTACCTTGGGCAGGTACAATCCGCATGGAAGGACCATTCCCAGGTTTCCTTGCCTTCCCTTCTCTCTCCTCCCCAGTGGCCTCACCATGAGCTGACATCAACTCAGTCCAGCAGGTCTTAAGCACCGTTGCTTCCCAACTTATCTTATGAAAACAGCTAACGACACAGATAACAATTCATAGTTTATCCTTACTAACCTCAGTGTCATTATTCTATGTTGTAGAAGCAGGGGGCTCAGTGAGGTGTTTTGTTTTGTTTTGTTTTGAGTTTGGGGGTTTTTTTTTGGTGCTACTATTGGGTCTTGAACTCAGGTTTTATGCTGTCTCTTAGCTTCTACCACTTGAGCCATAGCTCCATGTTGGGCTTTTTTGGTGGTTCATTGGAGATAAGAGTCTCACATGCTTTCCTGTCCAGGCTGGCTTCAAACTGTGATCCTCAGATCTCAGCCTCCTAAGAAGGGAGGATTATAGGGATAAGCCATTGGTGCCTGGTAGCTCAGTGTGTCTTGTGATGTACCACAAGGCTCAAGTCCTCTTCCATCTTCACAGTGGCTTAGGTACTATCTCCTTGTCTGACATGACTTCCTATCCTGTCAGCTGACTTCCACAGTACCCCTAGCCCTGAACCATCTATTGAGCCCGACATATCTGCACACACCTCTTTCTTTGTGGCTTATGATCTTCTGATGTCAAAACTCACCCATCTTGTCCACTGTAGTATCTTAGAACATAGCCCTTGCAAGGCTCTCTCGCTCATGGTATCTCAGGGAAGAGCTGGGCAGCCTTGTAGGAAAGGCAGGAGCTAACTGGCACCTGTGAATACCCATGTCTTCCTCCAGTCCCATTGCTGATGACGCTTCAGCCATCTGGGGCCTCCATGCTGGAGACTCGCAGATTGAATCATGAGCACGGAAGTCCTCAGGGCTTGGATGATCCAGACTGAGTGCATGGCAGGTTATACCACGGGGAATGGAGACTGGCACTTAGGAAATGGGAGTTTCATAGGCCAGATAACCTCTCCTGGACCTTTGGGTTAGACAAAGAAAAGGGCAGGAAGGAGAACAGAATTTTTATAGCCTTGTATAGCAAGAGCTTGTAAAGAACGAAACTTCAAAGGGACAGAGCCTATCGCTCCTTTCCAAGGAGCCTCATTAATCATCACAGCATCTCTGCAAGGGAAGAAAGCTGAAGGAATTATGTCCCACGTGAAGAAACCGAATGGGACATGGCTTGATGGCCAGCAAGTGGGAAGAAGACCACAGAGCGCGTTCCCAGACTTCATTGTATTATTAAGATTTTTTATTGGCCTCCATTGATTTACAAGGGGTGGGGAGTTGTTATGTCAATTCCACAGATGCACACAATGCACACCACCCCCTAAGCTCTCCCTCCATCACCCCTCTTCTTAGAACAATTTCTACAGGTTTGATTGTTCTATTATCTATCTATCTATCTATCTATCTGTCTATCTATCATCTATCTATCTATCTATCTGTCTATCATCTATCTATCTATCTATCTGTCTATCATCTATCTATCTATCATCTATCTATCTATCTATATTTCTCTCTCCTCCTCCTCCTCCTCCTCTCTTTCCTCCTCCTCCTCCTCCTCTTTTTCCTCCTCTTTCTCCTCTTTTTTTTTTTTTTGCTGGTCCTGGGGCTTGAACTCAGGGTCTGGGTGCTATCCCTGATCTTCTTTGCTCATGGCTATTGTTCTACCACTTGAGCCACAGCTCTACTTCAACGTTTTGGTGGCTAGTTGGAAACATGAGTCTCATGAACTTTCCTGCCCTAGGCTGGCTTTAACTGTGATCCTCAGAGCTCAGTCTTCTAAGTAGCTAGGATTACAGGCATGCACCACTGAGCCTGGCTTCATCGTTCCCATTTTCATCTATGCGTAAACAGTACATCGATTGTGTTCCTTCCACAAATGTCTGCCCCCAACAGAACCTGTTGTACTTGCCTGACATTTCTTTGCTTGTTTTATTTTTTTTTCATGTACATTAATTGTTTCAAAGAGTCTCACCCCGGTATTTTACATGCCCCTATATTATATTTTGGTCAGATTAACCTTCTCTACTATTCTTTTTCTCCAACTCCTATACCCTTTGTTGTTCAACAGCTTTCAGTGCAATTCCTTATGCTGTCTATATCTATCTATCTATCTATTTATCTATCTATCTGTCTGTCTGTCTGTCTGTCTGTCTATCTATCTAGTGCATTTTGATATGTTTCATCCTCCATCATTCTCTTTCTTTCTCCCCTTCTCTTCATCCCTCCCAATCATCCCATAGTTTCAGTCATGTTCCACGTGCATTTATAGTATATATAACATAATGTAGATATGCCTGTGAATATGTGTGTCTTTTAGAACTAGCTTTCACAAATGAGTAAACACAGGCATATTTGGCTTTTGTGCTTGGCTTATCTCACTCAATATGATTCTCCCTGCACACGAAACTAATTAAATTTTTCCTTATGGAAGTGTAATGTCCTATAGTATATATGTACCATGTTTTCCTTTCACCAGTTGATATCAACCTTGGCTGATGCCAAAGTTTGGCTATTATAGACAGAGCTGCAATAAACATGGGTATGCAGGTATCTTTCTTATATATTGGTTTATACTCCTTCAGATGTATTTCTCAAAGAGTGGTATGGTAAGGTCAAAAGGTAGTTCTATTTTTAGCTTTTTGAGGAGCCTCCATATTGATTTCCATCGTGGTGGCACTGGTGCACATTCTCACCAACCATGATCGCTAGCATTTGTTGTTGCTTATTTGTTTGATGATAGCCGTGTTGATTGGGGTGAGAGGGAATCTTAACATAGTTTCACTGGGCATTTTCTTTATAGCTAAAAATATTAGACCTTTCTTCATGTATCTTCTGAGAATTATCCGTTCCATTTTTTTGCCCATTTATGAATTGGGCTACTGTTCTTTTGCTATTTAAGTTTTTTTTTGCTCTTTCTATATAATGGATATTAATCCTTTATCTGTTGGACAGCTGGTGAAGATTTTATCTCATTCACAGGTTGTTGCTTGATTCTTGTCATTATTCCTTTTACTGAGCAGAAACATTTTAATTTGATGCAGTTCCATTTGTCAATTTTTGCTCTTATTTGCTGGGCAATTGGAATCAGAAAAGAACTACCTGAACCTATATCTTGCAGAGTCTTCCCCAGGCTTTCCTGCAGTAGCCTTTGATCTTACAGTTATATCTTCTATCCATTTGGAATTTGTGTTTTATACATGGTGAGAATAGGGGTCGAGTTTCCGTCTCCTGCATATAGAGAGCCAGTTTTCTCAGCACCATTTGTTGGAGAAGGCTGTCTTTTCTCCAGTGAAGTTTTTGTCTCCTTTACCAAAAATCAGATGGCTGTAGCTGTGTGGTTTTATTTCCAGATCTTCTATTCTGTTCAATAATATATATCAATCATATATATATATGATATATATCAATCATATATGTCATATATATATAATTTTTTTCTGTCCTGGGGCTTGAACATGGAGCCTGAGCAATGTCCCTAAGTCTTTTGGCTCAAGGCTACCACTCTACCACTTCAGCCATAGCTTTATTTCCAGCTTTTTTTTTTTTTTTGGTGGTTAATTGGAGATAAAAGTCTCATAGATTTCCTTACCAGGCTAGCTTTGAACCATGATCCTCAGATCTCTGCCTCCTGAGTAGCCAGGGTTACAGATATGAACCTCTGGTGCCCAGCAGACTTTATAATGTTACAAACTTAGCTGTTCCCCCTGTCCCCAAAACCCACCAGCAATTAAGAGCAGATAGGCAGACAATAGTCATAATACTTAGTACTCACCACGTATAATGCTAATGTTGGTATATGAATTATCAATAAGAAGTGACGCTGTGGCTCAAAATGGTAGAGCACTATCCTTGAGCTGAAGAGCTCAGGGACAGCACTCAGGCCCAAAGTTCAAGCCCCAAGACCAACAACAACAACAAGGATTATCTAATAGTCCTTACAATAACATCTCTCAGTAGAAAAGAAAGAAAGAAAGAAACTGTCGCGCCCATTTTGCAGATAAAACCAGTTACTAGGATTAGAAATTTGCCTAACAGTTCTCATGAAGCAAAGCAGGTTCCAGATCACAGTCTTGTCTGAAGAACAGTCTCTGTTTGCATTATGACAGCAGTAAGCTTGGTCACCTGTATATGGAGTCACACAAATTAATATTCACTTTGGAAGCTCCAAAATTAATTAGTAGCATTCATTTAATTATGTCAAGTTGACATAGACCTTTCTTGCAAAATTCTTTTCCTGCCTCTTTGTCTATTGCACCCAAACTGCTCCTCCTCCATCTCTACTAAATCTCTCTGAATTGAAATGGAAGTCAAATATTGATTTGCATGTCTTATTTTGGCATACATGGTTGAGCTGGTAGACTATGGTTTCCACAATTTCAAAATACCTTTCAACCAAGTGTTTAATGGTGAGTTATACTTAAAGAGCAATTAAAAAAAATTATTGTTGGTGTTGGTCCAGCGGCTTGAACTCAGGACTTGAGCTCTTGTTTCTGAGCTTTTCTGTTCAAGGCTAGTATTCTACCACTTGAACTACAGCTCCACTTCTGGTTTGTTTGTTTTTTGGTATTGTTGTTTGTAATTAATTGGAGATAAAAGTCTTACAGATTTTCCTGCCTAGGCTGGCTTTGAACTGAAATCCTCAGATCTCTCAGCCTTTTTTTTTATAGCTACAGGCATGAGCCACCAGTGCCCAGACAGCTTTTTTGCTTTCATTTTTGTTTTAAGCTTCATCTTAAAATATTCTTGACTGGCTGTTGTTAAACCAAGCACCTAATTAGTGAAGACTTAGAGTAATACTTTGCTTTGTCACTTAATATCTTTTAACCACAAATATCCTAAAGTTCTTACCTGTACCACAGAAACCTCACTTCTAATCATAATCTTCGCAGCTTGGAGCCTCCTGAATTCAGGCAATGTGGATGGAACTCTCTAGACTCCTCTCCACTGCTTCCGTAATGGAAATTCCTGATTACCCCATTCTTCCAGCAGAGTTAAGTAGAGTCTCACAGTGGGGATCCAGTTAGAGAAAACTGAGTAGCTTGTAAATTAATTATTCAGACCTTTGGGATAGATGGCATCTAAATGCTCAATTGTTAACCTCCAATTGCTTAGTTTCAGCTGAGCAGAGTAGCTCCAAACCCCACAATCTAAGCTACTCAGGGGGCATTGATTGAGAGAATCTTAATTCCAGGCTAGTCAAGCAAAAAGTTAGAATGACACCCCCAACACCCCCAATCTCAATAAAACAAATGAGGTGTGGCAATCTAAGTCTGTAATCCCAGCTTGGGAGGTATAGGCAAGAGGACCAGAGTTCAAGGCCAGCTCTGGGGAAAAATGATAAGACCCTAGGGGGGGGGAGGCCTAGGAATGTGGTTCAAATGATAGCACATCTTCCTAGCAAGCATAAGGCCCTGAGTTCAAACCCCGGCACCACAAAAACAACAACAACAACAGAAGTTGCTTATATTTGAGTCTCGATGGCTCTACTTAGTACAGTAGGACTAGTCATTTAAGCATGTTCAATCTCACTTGCCTTACTAGTAAAATACATAGCAGACTGATCATCTGTACATAAGACACCAAGCACAGTATTGACATTCCATGCCTCCTTTTCTCTTTTCTTTAGTATCTATTTATTATCTTTAAGTAGTTGTACGAAGGAGTTGCCATTCACCAATGCACTTTACAAACACTATGCATCTTTTTTTCTTTTTTTGGGGGGGTCCGGTCATGGGGCCTGAACTCTGGGCCTGGGCGCTGTCCCTCAGCTCTTCAGCTCAAGGCGAGCACTCTACCACTTGAGCCACAGCGCCACTTGTGGCTTTTTTTTTCTGCTTATGTGGTGCTGAGGAATTGAACCCAGGGCCTCATGCATGCAAGGCGAGCGCTCTACCACTGAGCCACCTTCCCAGCCCCATGAACACTATGCATCTTGATCAATATCACCTCTCTCAACATTCTCCTCCATCCCTCCCAACCCAACCCTTCCCTCACGTTTCTTAATTTTGTAGGATATGCATTGAATCTTATGACTGCATTCACTCTGCTGCTCTGTTAGGTTTATAGAAAGAGGAAGCCGAGTAAGAACAGCACCACGCACGTGGTATTCAGGTAAGGGGTAGGTTTATTCAGTAGACCTGCTGGGACCAGGCCAGGTTGGCACTCCACGCGGCTGGCAAACAGGCTGTCTGGCCCTGGCTTAGGAGTTATCTAGGGTAGGGGTGGGGAAAGGTGTGTCCAGGTAAAGGGAATTGGGACCAGGTAAGAGGAGGTGGGACAATGTGGGAGAAAGGTGTGGCCACATCAGATCCAGATGTGACCTCAGTGGATGCAGATGTGACCTCTTCCAGGTGTCCCAGTTGCCTAGGTAACGCAGGTACTGGGCGGGGTCTGCTCACCATCCATCTGCACTACCATCTCTGGTAGTGGCTACATTATTCTAAGGGCATGTGACTTCTGGTTCAGGACACTGGTAGAGATTATGGAGGTGCTTCTTTGTTCTCTTTCCCCGGTCTCCTGCCTGAAGTGGGAGTAATAACAAGAAGCCATCCCATTAGTCTGAACCCCTGAAGAACCCTAAGGAACTGACAAACACCTTGATTAGATTGCTATTCTATCTGAGTCATGATATATTAATACAAGAATAGTATCTAAATCATAAAAAAGTGACAAGAACAGGAAAAGATAATGTCTGAGCTCTTAGCAAGTCCCTAGCCCATGACATTCCTACACACCTGCTTTCTTCTGTGGGAAGATGAACAGCGAAACTTTGTACCCAAGCATGTGTTCAAATTCTGACTGGGTTTAAACCAGAGATGGTTTGAGACTTTTCCCTCCAATTCAAAGTCTGAGAACACTTGAAGGCAAAGCTGGGAAATCTTTGCCATATCCCCTTGATGCAAGTTCATTTAATACAGGGAAGCCACGAGGCTCACTCCAACATTTGCAGTCCTTTTGGCTCAGAAGGCTTCATATGACCCATAAAACCTCCTGCCAGATTACAGAAGACCCAAGGTCAAATAGATAAGAATCTAAAAGCCAAACAAAAGTCTCTAATTAGTGCTAACAATCTGCCCTTTCCAGCTTCAGTTTTGCACACTAGCCGGCCATTAAATTCACTGTAGTCCATTTCCTAATGCAGTCAACTTGCAATTAGGCAAAATAATGAAGGGAAGTAATGGCATTCATGGTTGAAAATAGCTAGTAATACAAAAATGACTTTTTTCTTAGCTGTGAGATTGTATGCATGTAAGAACTGCATACACGTATAGCTTCCATTTTCTCCACTGTACATGACTGTACTCTGCCCCAAGAACTACCAAGAACAGTGGGCCCACCTCTTTATTTTACTGTTGTTTTTCTATTGCTGTGATTAACTTCCCACAGGACAAAAATAAAATTATTTGCTTCTTGGCTAGTGTTACTATGGTAAAAATCACTTGTAAACTAATATTCAATCATCTCTTAAATCTTAATGAAACCCGTCGGCTTTCTTGAAAATAGCAAATGTACTCCCTAAAAGATAATTGTGCTCTGATCAACATGGGCTCATGCTAGTCATTCACTTAGGAGGTGAGGATCTGAGGATCATAGTTCAAAGCCAGCCTGGGGAACAGAAATCCAAGAAACTCTTGTCTCCAATTAACTAGCAAAATACCTGCTGGCCTTGATTGGAAAAAGCCAGGTGAGAGTTAGAGGCCCTGAGTTCAAGTCCTAATATTGGCGTGCGCACACACACACACACACACACACACGCACACACTAGCACCTAGGATTTTAAGGTATCCATCACTCCTTTGCGCCCTATTTCTTCTGCACATGCACCCATTGTAAAAATAAAGCCAAGGACAGCCCTGACATTCCTTAATAACCCATTTTTAGCTTGGCTGTGATTATTTTTAGGAGCTTCACTTTTAGTGGGGGCTCTTCAGGAAGAAAGATATTTGTGGACTACAGGAGATTTGTTTCCTAACCTTTTGACCTAAGTTGAGTGTCTGGTTTTCTCCAGGCACATCCTATTATGGAAGATGAGGTATTCTCAGGCCCCACAGGGCTATGGAGGGGTTAATTAACACAGGGATGAAAAAAAAATTTTTTTAACTATTCTCAATAGCCACTGATAAGAAAGCAGCAGTGTCACTCCCTAAATCAAGTCCTGGAGACACGGAGGAAACGGGGCCAGAAAACACTGCTTCCTATCCTCCCTTCCCTTTAAATGCTCCTCAAATCCCAGAGTCGGCTGCTATTAAAGTCAGTCTGGCAGTGTCTAATAAAGATGAAGCTGTGCATCTCTATGGGTCAGTGTTCCACACGCATACATTTGTACTCTGTAGACACTGATCCACACTTCAGCAACATTGTTTCCATAGGAAAAACAGTCTAAATGTTTACACACAAAACAACGGAGAGCTAGGCGCTGGTGGCTCACGTCTGTAATCCTAGCTACTCAGAAGGCTGAGATTTGAGGATCACAGTTTGAAGCCAGTCCAGGCAGGAAACTTCATGAGACTTTTTTCTCCATTAAACTACTGAAAAGAAAGCCAAAAGTAGTGCTGTGGCTGAAGTGGTAGAGCTCTGGCCTTGAGCAAAAGAAGCTCAGGGACAGTACCTAGACCCAGAGTTCAAGCCCCAGGACTGGCAAGAGAAAAAAAAAACCATATCTGGAGTAATTAAAGCTCAAATTTAGGACAGTGATTATCTCAGAGCAGAGGTAGGGGGATGGGAGCAGGTATGGGCTCCAGCAACGCTGCCCAGTCCGAAGCTCAAAGAAATTTCTAGTGGTTTATCTCCTATTAATTTTGTTCTTTTCTTCCCAGTTCTGGGACTTGAACTCAGTGCTTGTCATTCTTGCTTAAGCTCCTTCCCCCACCATGTTCTCTACCCCCACCCCCCGCCCCTCCACACAAGGCTGATGCTCTATCACTTGAGCCACACCTCCACTTCTCACATTTCTGTTGGAGGTAAAAGTCTCTTGGATTTGTGTTTCCAGTCAGGCTGGCTTCAAAGCATGATCCTCAGATCTCAGCCTCCCGATTAGCTAAGATGACAGGCATGAGCCACTAGCACCTGGCTCTAATGCTCTCTTTCTTACCAAAAATCATCTGAATAGGCCTGCCATAAGATTAAAACGCATCAAAGCTCTATGGAACATTTCTGAGTGGTGGATTTTGCTTGTGCCGAAAATACAAATCTTTCCCAAATTGATGCCTTGATGAATGGGCCTGCCCAGACGTCACACCCTCCTTCCTGCTTACCACAGGGCTGTGGTCTTTGCTTTTCCACACAGCATAGCAAGGAATAAGCCAGCACCTGGTGGTGCTGGGAAGGCGGTAGCTACCCAGCCTGCTTTAGCACTGTACACAGTAGGTGATAGTTGGACATGACTGACCACTTAACATGCCTTAGCTCCTTGAAAGAGTTCCAGGGGAGAAAAGACTATTATTATCCCCATTTTATGGATGAGAAAAAAAATGAGGTGTTGAGAACCAATAGGCCGCAGTTTCCTCATATGTGGAAATGTCAATAATCCAACCAGCTCCTCGCTCTTGGAGTCTAACCACCACTCCATCTATGGTGACCAGGGCCTTTGCAAGTAAATAAATTTCCAGAACTTTCAGGCTCAAAGGACCATTGGCGTTCCCACTCTTGCCATCCTCTGATGCTGGCTGTGGCCCTCTGATGTTGGTTGTGACCCCTGACCCTGGCTGTGACCTCTGACCCTGATTGTGTCTCCTTCTGGCACAATCACTGCTTCTTTACACCTCCCCAGCCCAGCCCGGCTACCCAGGTGGACAATACAGTGGCTGTGAACTTGAAAAGCTGTCTTACCAACAGAACTTTGACTCAAGAGTCAGGTCAGCCGGCCCGGGCCTGTCATGATGACAGCTCAGGAGGCAGCAGTGTTCATTCATAGTTTAGATCTATTCAGCAGCAGGTCTGAAACAGAGACGTTGTAAATCCCATCAAAATCTCCCTCTATTATGTGACACACTTTGTTAGAACAGAATAAGGGGTTCGGCTCTGTTGGACCAAATCAAGTTGGTCTATGTGGAGTATCACATTTTAGATTCAAATCCCTGTTAAACCCTCTGCTTAGGCTCGTGGTTAACAATATTTTTCTCTCTGTCTGTGGAGATGACAGGCAGTCCAGCTCTCGAGTGAGCCCAGAGGCCTCTCCGCGGCTGCCGTTAGAGGCAGGCTCTGCAGATGAAAGGCAGAATCCCACCACCCCTGAGTCTCCTGATTAGCCCAGAGAACAGCTGAATGACAAGCATGTTTCCAATCTGCCTGGCCCATGCAGGGAAATGGGGCAATCTGGCTTGAAAAGGGATTTAGACTTTTGTTGTGTGCAAGGGAGGGGGGGATGGAGAAAAAAAGCCAATGCAAATCCATCTACAATGCTTTCTCACTTGGCGATCTCTGAGATAAGAAACAGCCCGGCTGTGGCTCAGACCCCTACCATGCCTGCACATCTTACCTCACCAGAGTCGTGGTTTCTGTCAGACTAAGTCAAATATTATGGTGATGACCACACTTGATCTTTTAGGACTCTCACTCTTCTGGCCAGAATCTGAAGATGTGTTTGTTGATTAAGAAGATCTGGCCTAGAGGCAAATTCTCACTAGGCTTTCTAGGATTAAAAAGAGCATCAATTACGATTCTTTGTATAACCTACCTATGGGGATCTTTGTTTTATGTTCATCATTCGTTTCCCAATAGTCTGAAGCCATCCCATAAAAATGATCACAAGGTTCATATGGCCAATATGGAGTTAAATCTGTGACATATTTATCCTAGAGACTTCATTGACACAGTATTTGACACAGACGTTGAAATGAGCCAAGAGTTGATATAGTACTCCTTTAACTCTATAAGTCAATAAATCATTTGCCACATTTTATTTCATAATTGTTATGTTCAGGTGGACAAGGTTTAGAATATATATATATATATATATATATATATATATATATATATGTTTAAATCCACAAGCTACATAGATGGAAACTCTGTACTTTGATAACATTTATTCTGGCATCAAAGAAGTCATCTCCTCCCTCCCCCACCCCCCCCACACCCTTTTTCAACACATACAGTTGAGTCTGGAAAGTATCATGTGGATAGAAATCGTTCTCCTCCAAGAGTCCCTTTCCTCAGTGTGATAGTGTGAGAATACTCCCCTATTCCCTCCGCCCCCCACCCCATACGCTGGCTGCCAGCCTCACCCTGGTGGCCGCCAGGGCTTGGTGCTCTGTTGGCAGGAATACAGTGGTTCTTCAAACACAATTAATCAAGATGGTCTTCGGTGACCTCTTATTCCTGCTGGATTTGGGAAACAGCATTCAGATGCAGATTGGCCTAAATCCCATCAACCCACTCAACCATGTGGGTGAGTGTGTTGGCGTATGTGTGCACATGCCTGTTTGTGAACACACAATCACCTGTGTACTTGCACTGACTTAAGTTCTCCCTGGAGCATTGAAAACCCCAACCTAAATTGTCTAAATGAGGGGAAATTCTTCTTCTACCCCCTCCCCACACCCGAGGCTACGTGGGCAATTGCTTTTGTCTTCTTATAAATATTTCATAGTAAATATGTATAAGTGATTCTCTCCCCAAATCTGATCAGCTTTGAAATGCTGCTCAAAGTGAATTCTCCCTTAACAATAGCTTGATGCAAAAGCCCTTTTTAAATTTACTGATCTATTTTACTTGTTTTTTTTTTCCTTCTCTTAAGTACAAGGTCTGCTAGTCCTAGAAGCACACGCATAGGTTTTATTTTATGAAAACGAAAAGATACATTCCATTAATTCAGTCAGTCAACGGCTGAGGATGGGGGCGGGGGGACGGAGGAGGAGGGGCGCGCATGCGCAATGTGGGCTTACAAAGTATAGGAGTAGTTTATCCTGGCCTCCCCTCCCCCTGCACGCTTGCACGTATTACCTAGCCTACATTAGAAACTGTAATGGGAAGTGACACGTTTATGTAAATGATCCACGGATGGATTTTGCTCTTGTAAAACAGAGCAGATACTTTGGGCTTTCTAATTATTTCATGCCTTGTGGTTCTCTGACGAGGTGGAGATGACTATACTTGAAAAGTATCCCTGTGATTGACAGACTTCTGTCCCCCCGGAGCTCATTAGGGCTCAGGCGGTGGAAGATGGGAAATAACCCTACCAGGCATCAGGAAAAAAGAAAAGAAAGGAAAGAAAAAGAACGGATCCACCACAGGACAAGTGATTGTGTAGATTCATTTGTTCAGATTTGTGTTCTATTGGAAAAAACAGTGCTGTGAGAATTAACTATGTCATCGAGATCCAACCAAGCTTTGGCTTTGGTGCTTTTGATTTTTTAAGATCCTGCAACGAGAGCCACCCTGGCTATGTGAGGTGGAGCCTGGTGGGTCTGGAGTGCCCGTAGGATTGTTCTTGATGAACAAGAAGTAAGAGACAGAGAAGAAAGAGCCAACTAGAGCAGGCCCTGAGTCTAACTCCACCATGGCCTTGTCAGTCAGCACAGCACAACCTGCTCCTGAGCTAAAGTAGCAGAGAAACCGGTGAAGAGAGCAAATAAAATGTAGTAATTGATTACCTCTTTGCTGGAACTGCAGCTGGGTAAGATGGAGAATGTTCTGGAATGGGGACAAGACAGTTTAAAAAAAAATCCATAGTTCACATTTGTAATCCTAGTTACTCAGGAGGCTGAGACCTGAGGATCAAACTTCACTCACTGCAAGCTCAAGCAGGAAAGCCCCAAGACTCTTATCTTCAGTTAACCACCAAAAAAGCTGGGAGTGGAGATGTGGCTCAAGTCGTAGAGGACCAGCCTTGTGTGAAAAATCTAAAGGACAGTGCCCAAACCTTGAGTTCAAGCCCCAGTATTAGCCCCCCCCCACACACAGAATCTATGAAGAAGTATGCAATGAAATTTATATTTACTTATTATAATTTAATAATAGTCTGAAGAGCCAGAAAAGGAGACTGATAGAGACTTTATACCTAAAAGTAAGCTCATGATAGCTCATAGAGAAATTTGGACTTAGTCCTCTAAGATTTGCTAACATTTAACTTGTATTTGGATGTTATGGCCAAAGAAATTTTAAAAAGAAGACAAGAAGAAGTAAAGATTGCAAGAAGAAAAGGTTGCAAGTCCACCTAATCTTTGAACATCTCTTCAAAAGGTAGAATCTGGTTCAAGATAAACTTAGTGGATTAATTCTAACAAATAGAATAAGATGAAATAATTCTGTGTGACTTCAAATACTAGATCAGATTCTGGGATTTCTGACTTCAATGACTTTATGCAAAAAAATGTATGTTTTTAAGCTACTAACTTTTTGGATAATTGGTTTGCAGCGATTAATACTCAAATATAGGCATCAACAATATTATCAGTTTCATGGAAAATTCAGCAGAACCAAACAACTATTAAAATTAGCTAGTCTTGGGCAGGTTTGCCTAATGCATGAACAACATATAAAACATATAGTGTTTTTCCATCCCAACAACAGTGAAATGGAGAGTAAAGTACCTATCATAAAAGTCGGAGAACTGTAATGCATTTGGGGGTCAGTCTTATAATGAATGCAAAAACACTTATGGGAAAAATATTAAAATCCTACTAAAAGGAAGACCGAATAATAGAAACATGGCTGCAGACTTATATCACACTATGCTTTCCCTTTGTGGCTGCAGTTCCAGAGGAACTGGAGCACTTGGAGCTAACGGACACTTGGAGAAGCCACATGACACTTGTGGTTTACGCCTATAATCCTACTCAAGAGGCTGAGATCTGAGGCTTGCAGTTTGAAGACAACCTGGGCAGAAAAGTTTATGTAACTCTTATCTCCAATGAAGTACCAAAAGCTGGCAGTGGAGCTATGGCTCAAATGGTAAAGCAGTTGCCTTGAGCAAAGAAGCCCAGGAGCAATGGCCTGAGTTCACGCCAATCCCAACACACAATCTCACAATCACATATGGAGAGTTTAGGCCAGCTGTGTGGAGCCTCTGATTGGTTCATTAGATTGCTATGGCCACAGGCTGTCCAATGATCTTGAGAGTCCCATGGCTTTCTCCTAGTGACACCTTATTCACCCCTGCACACCCCAGGCAGTGACCTCCCTTGAGACTCCTCCAGTCCAGCAGCAGATATGCTTACTTTCCTCTTCCCTCTGTGTCCGTAGGCTCATTCTTTGAGACCATAGAGACAAAGGACCCGACTCTGATGTTTCAGGATTTTAGTACCACTAGAGGCATGGCAAGGCTGCTTACACCACAGCCTGGCCTTGTTCTAGAACTCTTCCCCAATCTCTTATCTAGTAGCTTTATGTGTCAGCAGACATTGGGATGAGAGATGGCTTTAGACTGTGAAGTATGCTCCTTTTCGATCCCAAAAAGGTACCATGTTTTCTTCTTTGTGGTTGGAGAGGCAAGATAAAATAATAGGTCTTCTATTTTGGAAGGAATCTCAGTGTTCGCAACCCTGAATCCTCAATACATGTATTCCATTACCTCTCACCCTCTGGAGGGCATGTATCTTGCCAACAGACCAGCCCCTTCTCCTTCAGTGATCTGATTAGATCACACCAGTTCACCAGTGAGATGATGTTTGGCACAGTACTCAGCCATTCCTGACTCTTAGTTTATCACTGAGGGCTGGAGAGTTAATAGAGCTTCAGGGTAAGATTATAAATGTAATCTGTAATCCATTCTAAATGAATGCTATCTTCTTTCCTGATAGAGAAGGAAGAGAACACACCTGCCAGATGGATGGTCTCCTATCCTGTTCATCTAGCAGCAGCCAAAGGATGCCATTTCTGACATCTCGGCTAGCGACTACGGCTCCTGTGTGACACACTCACCTTTCACCCGGCCAATGTAGCTCTTCAGTGACCAGATCAATGAATCAGGTAGAGACATATGAAGTTGCCCTCGGCCATCCCTGAATCTCTAAGGGTGGCTAACCTGATACTTTTTCTGGTTTAGTATATTGGTTCAGAGTGGAGAATGCATTACATATGGTTTTCAGTCTCCACAGGCGTTCCCATGATGACAGGTTTTTATCTGCATTAGGCCAGGGGAACTAATGTGAAGGTAATGCCAAAGGTAAAGAAGCTGATCTTTTCCTGTTACACAGGAAATGGTTGTTAGGTGAGGTCTGTGGAACAAGAAGACCCCTTGTGAGCCAGACTTGGACCAGGAGTTGATTTGACTTGGTTTCCATGTGACCAAATGGCAAATGGCTCATGTCTCTGGATTCTAATGTTAGTCTCAATCTAGTGGACAGATAATTTGTCTCTCCTTAGTAACTAGTTACCTTAATAAATAAACTGGCCCAGGACTCTTTTTTGAAGGATTAGGAAACAACAATCATATCTACTTGTCATAAAATTGCAAAATCCTTTATCCTCTCAAAGACAGAAAGCAAGCAAGAGGCTGTGGATTCTCTTTAGGGGGATGTGTTAGTTCATCTGAATTTTCAACTTAATTGGGCTGAGAAGGTAAGACATTCCCCTGGGTATGTCTGGGCTGGAGTTCACAGAGATGACTGTGTCTCGTGGCTCTGATTTGTGAATGGGTGGACGAATCCCTTGACACTTTCCAACTAAGACAGCATTCTTGGAAGGGGATGGAGTCACTGGGGACCCATCCTCAGGGAGACATCTGCTTTCCCTCTTTCCTGGTGTGAACTTCTTGGCCCTGCTCAGCCCGCTTTACCATGATGGACTGAAACTCCTAAGCCATAAACAAAATCAATAATTCCCTCCCTTTTAAGTTCCTCCACCCACCCACCCAGGTTCTTTGGCCATGGTTCTACAATCCAAGATTTGGGAATTCATCAACCCAGAGATCCTCAACTCATGTATTAGGGGCCCATCCTCTCCTAGCCTGTCTGCCTAGGATGAGAATTCAACCTAATTTGAGCCTGTGCAGAGTGTGAGTGTGTGCATGCATATGCACACACACACACACACACGCACATAATAATAATGGGGCTTGAACTCCGGACATTACATGTTCCCTTAGTTTTTACTCAATTCTGGCACTCTACCACTTGAGCCACACCTCCATTTTTCTGGCTTTTTGATGATTAATTGGATTATAAGAGTCTTTTAGACTTGGCTACCCAGGCTGGTTTGGAACCTCCATCCTCAAATCACAGCCTCCAGAGTAGCTAGGATTATAGGTATGAGCCACAGGTGCCTCACTGAACAAATACGTATAAATGGTTAAATCCTGGACTCTGGCTAGAGACTAGAACTCTTTACGTGATGGAGGAAGCCTGTGGCTATTACTGTTACTTAATCACCACATGCTCATTTATGGCCTTTTCTTGCCTTCTCCTAAAATGTCAGTTGAGCTTAGAAATAGCCACCCAATTTCACTGACTTTGGTTATTTCTCCCATAGATATTAACGCCTGATGTATCTCACTCACTGGTACATTTTTTTCCCCAGTATCTCACTTCAGTTCACCATTCAGTGAAATCTTTAGCAGTGGTCTTCCTTTGGCCAGGTGTTGTTGATGCTCTGCTCACCATTTCTGATGGAGTCCTTGCTGCTAAGGACATATGAGCCAGCTCCAAACATCTGTATTCATGTACACTGTGCTTGTGGACTGCTTTTTCCAATGACTCTAAATGCCAATTCGATTTTTTTTCCCCTCCTCAAAGAGCAGATTCTGCAATAGAGATTAGCTTGGGAGAGTTTGATGAGGAAACACTCTAGATCAAGACTCTGGCAGGGATGAAATGAGCCCGACAGAAATGGTAGAAGGAAAAGTGGGCTCTGATACAGTCTCAAAGAAGGCTTCTATCTATGCAGGAGAATTTGGAAGCTAGAACAAGTATGCGTGTGTGTGTGTGTGTGTGTGTGTGTGTGTGTGTGTGAGAGAGAGAGAGAGAGAGCGCGTGCGCGCACGCTGGTACTAGAACGTGAACTCCAGGCTTTTTTTGGTCTTTCTTTTTACTGAAGGCGGACACTCCATTACTTGAATCTAAGCTTTACTTCAGCCTGTTGGTGGTTAATTGGAGATAAGAGGAATTCCTATCCATGCTGGCTTGGAAACTCGATCCTCAAACTCCAGCCTCCTGAATAGTTAGGATTACAGACTACACCACCAGCACCCAGCTATAACAGCTCTTAATTGTTGTTGTCCGGAATCCTGACAAAGGATGTGGCCTTTATACAGCTGTTTCTTCCACCCGTTGGAAACCAGCAGGTTATGGGTTTTCCCTTGGGCAAGGCAAATAGGTACCTTCATCCAACTGTTCTAAAAGGAGCTGAAAATGGAGGACTGTGGCCAGTATCAACCAGCTGGGTAAACAAGTCTAGACCCAAAGAAGGAGCCAGGCAGTACTTCACAGCATCTGCTACAGTTTCTTTGTTTGGATCAGACACACATTTTTTAAAAACACTCATAAATGGAAGGGGAAAAAGGTTATTCATGATCCCTTCTAGAAGGCCAAAAGATAAACAGATTTCCCATAATCCTCCTACCTCAATACGTGCCAACATCCCCACGAACATGACACGTGAGTGACAACTAATTAGCCTATATTAACACGTCGTTATCCCTTGTGCTTTTCTTCTTGTCTATCTACATTCCCTGATATTCCTTCCAATCAATTACTTCTATGAAAAGAAAAGGTTACTTTTTGTTTTAAAATTTTCTGATAAATTTAAACATATAAGAGACTACGAAGTGTGCTTTTAATTTCTCTTATTATTTTAGGGTGTTTAAAAAGATGTAAGTGGCACCTTTTATTCATTTAAGCAAGCAAAATTATAAAGGGAAGGAAAATATGTTGAATTTCATAATGAGTAAAAATATTTGTACTGCTTAGCTATTCTAACATTAAAAAAGGTCTGTGGCCAACTTATTGTAATTTTCATTTGGACACCCAAAAACTCCTAATAAATGGTTTTGAATACTATTTAGCTGATGGACAAATTACTGGGGAAAAAAGAACACTCTTGGCTTCTGAGTTGGAATTCTACTTTCTAATTATTTAGCTATCCTTTTTTCAAATACAGTTTAGGTCAAGGCCACTCAATACCCAACTTGCTCATTCTGAATGGCCCCCTTAATTACTAGTGCTCATTAACTTTATGTGTCATTATTAGAGTTAAGAGGTGGGGAGGGATGTGGGGATGTAAAGGAAACAGGAAATAATAAATTAATTTCTAACCAAAGTCAGCTGCTCCCTAGAGTCCAAATGGATAGAGGATTACCCAAGGGGCTTACATTGGCAAAGAAAGTTATTTTGACCAAGTTCTTAAGAAGTAGAGAGAAAATTCTGCTAATGGCACTAACTAGTCACTGCTAAAAGCAATGGTTAAAAAAAGATTTGAGTTTCTTATTTCTCTGTAAATCCTCTTGATGTCTGTTCTTTGCAGAAAAGTTAAAACTAAAACAACTAAGACATAAGAAGTAAAGTTTTAAAAAGAGAGAGAAAGAAAGAGAGTGACACTTTGGAAATGTATGGTATATTTAGTCAGAAGCAACTTATGATTAAGTGATAGAAATTTAATGTAAAAAATTTTTTTATTGTTGTTGTTGGTTGTGGGGCTTGAACTCAGGGCCTGGGCTCTGTCCCTGAGTTTTTGTGCTCAAGGCTAGCACTCTACCATGTTGAGCCGCAGCACCACTTCTGGTTTTCTGGTGGTCAATTGGAGAGAAGACTCTCATGGACTTTCCTACCCAGGCTGGCTTTGAACTGCGATCCTCGGATCTCAGCCTGAGTAGGTAGGATAACAGATTTGAGCCACCGGCACCCAGCTAGGCATTTAAATTTTGAACCAAGTCCAATATCCAAGACTATCATTCACTTTATAATGGCACAGAACATAAGTGAGAAGGTTGACTATATAAATTTGATGTTTTCACATATCAAAACCAGCTGAGAGAGGAAATTTCATATGATTCAGCTATAGATTTTTCAATATAACTTACAGATCCAATTCTTTTTTTCTTCTTTAAAGGTACAATACAAGAGCAATACATATATTCTAAAAGTATTCTTCCAAGATGGAAGAGTTTATTCAAGTCATCACTAGTCATCTGTTTTTCAGGGAGTGCTTTAATTGCTTCACCTTGAACAACTAAGTATTTTAGGAGCACTTTCGGGTGTGGTGTGTGTGTGTGTGTGTGTGTGTGTGTGCGCGCGCCCACACATGCGTGGGTTGTGCTGGTACTGGGGCTTGAACTCAGGGCCTGGGCACTGTCCCTTAGCTTTTCCACTTAAAACTGGTACTCTACGACTTGAACTACAACTCCACTTCCAACTTTTTGGTGGTTAATTGGAGGTAAGAGTTTCATCAACTTTCCTGCCTGGGCTGACTTTGAACTTAGAGCCACACTTCTCAGCCTCCTGAGTAGTTAGGATTATATGTGTGAGCCACAGGATTCTTTCTAATTGCATTCTAGCTACCTTGCAATACTTCAATGCACCACCTTCCCCTTGGCCCCAGGGCCTTTGCAAAAGCTATTTCCTCTATTGGGAATACTCCAGTGAACCTTTCTCCCTAAAGAAGGCTTTTCCTGAGGAACTAAACTCTGATCTCTGATCTTATTCCTTCATTTCCTGATCCATCCATGTTTCCAGAACTCCTTTAGCATTTTACCATACATTTTGCTATTCAGTCTTTGCACAGCTATCTGATCTGTCTCTGTTTCCATGTGAGAGTTCGTGTTAGGCGGGGACTTCTTATAAAGCCAATGCCTGAACACTTCCAGATTCTTATTAGCCACTTGATACCTAATTGTAAAATGAAAAGAAGCTCAGAATAATACTGAGAGAGAGAGAGAGGAAGAGAAGGAGAGGGAAGGGGAGAGTAAGAGGGAGAGAGAGAGAGAGAATGTGTTTCAGAGGACTAGAGAGAGAAGACCGGAAGTGGAAGGTGGGCTGAGGGAAGATGGCCCCTTTGACCATGATCTTCTAGACAAAGACCTTCCCCACAATGTCCCCAATCTAAAGTCACCTTTGATCTAGACTTTGATGAAGAGAGAAAATGGAGGAACAAAATTAAATCCCACTGAATTTAGTTCCCTGATGGCCAACCTTGATCTCTCAATATTTAGAACAAATAGACCACTCTCATAAGCGTGCGATCTCCCGGTCAGCAGTGCAGTTGGCGAAGCGTTTGAATGGTTTGGTCCGCATCTTATCTCCGCTTCCTTTATTTAATGGTCTACTTCCTGTTGGTGGTTTTATTCCCTTTGATATGTTTGCAAAAGCATTATTATTATTTTTTGACTCTCTGGTGTAGCTCATATTGTCTCTTTACTGCCTTTATCTTTTCTGAACAAGCCACTGAAAGTCATACACTCTTGTTTGATTCCTTCTATGCTGCTTGTTCTTTTATTGTTGATTTTTTTTTAATGTGTGATCTTTGAAATGCCCCCTCAAGGTCCAAGTGGCTCTATTTGTTATTGGGCAGGGGAAAGAAAGTCAAGGCTTTCTCTTGGCTGGAATACACCTGTCTCTCTTTCAACTGTCACTAAATCCCTCCCCACTGACCCCCACACACACCATTTCACTTAGATCCCCAAAGCTCTTTGCTTCTAAGGAAAAGAAAGGAGGGGTAAGGGGGGATTCCTTCTATTGCTTCTCTCTGTGACAGAGTCTCAGATCATTAAAAAAAAACTATTCATCTTGCAAGAGAAAATAAGAGATGGTAACTTTTTAAAAAAATAGACAATAGGACCTATGTTGAGCAGACAACTTTACGCACAACCTGATGTATATAAGCAATATCCTAAGTTATGCAAATTTAAGATTCGATGTGGAATTTTTTTATTAGCAAATATTAAGTAGCATATATTAAGTATACAAAGTAAGGGGCCTCTAATATTTCCATACATGCTCATTATGTACTTTGATCATATTCACTCTTCTATTTCTTTGTCTTTTCCCTTCTATATCCTCCTTTTTAAAAATAATTTTTTGGGGGGTCCAGTAGTGGGGCCTGAACTCTGGGCTTGGGCACTGTCCCGCAGCTCTTCAGCTCAAGGCTAGCGCTCTACCACTTGAGCCACAGCGCCACTTCCAGCTTTTTTCTTTTTGCTTATGTGGTGCTGAGGAATCAAACCCAGGGCCTCAGGCATGCAAGGCAAGCGCTCTACCACTGAGCCACCTTCCCAGCCCTTAAAAATAATTTTTAAAGCACATATAATAATGTGCTTTGATCACATTTACCTCCTTTATCACTCTCTCTTCTGAGATGGTAACTTTTCTAACAACTATTTGGTTGCCCAATGGTAGAATTTTCTTTTTTTTTTTTTCCTTTTTTCTTTTTTTGTTCGTTACTGGGGCTTGAACTCAGGGCCTGGTGCTTTCCTTTAGTTTTTTTCACTTAAATCGGGCACTCTACCACTTGAGCCACAGCTCCATTTCTGGTTTTTTGTTAGCTAATTGGAGATAAGAACCACAGGGACTGTCTTGCCTTGGCTGGGCTTTAAAATCACAATCCTTAGTTCTTAGCTTTCTGAGTAGCTAGGATTACAAGCATGAGCTACTGGCATCTGGCTGAAATGGATTATTTTTAATGGAGAAACACATACACACAAGTTAGTGGGAATACATTTAGCTTTATATGGCTTTGGATCTGGGTTTAGGGATGTATTTGGTGCTAATGATTTTTTTTCAGGAGTCCAGAATATTTAGCCCTTCACCAGGTTGCTAAAATGCTTCTTTTCACTTGCTGAGTCCCGTATATCTTTTAACTCTTCCCTGCCGACGTGCTTGTCTTTTTAGTTGACTTTCGCCCGGTTTCCTTATTAGCATACACTACACAAGCTTTCCCCTAACAACATTGTAGTTCTAAGTCTTGCCTTGGGCATCCTGATCACAAGTAACTGAAACCAAATCTTGGTTTCCTCAACTGCTGTTGGAGAATTCCAACAGCAATGACAATATCGACTTCCCATCCATTTTTTCAATCAGTATTTCCTCCTCCCATATACCAGGTGCTTTCAGGGACATTGTAAGGAAGTTATCATGATGGCCACAAATCTCCTGCCTTCAAAAAGCCAACAGAGGGTCAGAGAAACCACAGGCAAATGTGGTAGATGTCCAGAGATGCCACATTATTTGGGGAAGGATCCAAGAGTGGACAACGAGAGAGTGCTGGCTGATGTTGCAGGATGGGTTCCCTGGGAAACAGATCCAGAGATGGAGGCTGGCCCGGCACTATCAGCACCATCATGTGTGTGACCAGGAAGACAGGAAAGCAGCCGCATCTTCTCCAGGTCCAGCCTTCCTATGGTCCATGAGTGAATCCGTGTCAGGCCTGTCTTCACGTTAGTCAAGTCTGCTCTGAGCATCTCAAGAAAGGCAAGTGGACCACTTGCCACCTGTTGAAAATACCATACTCTTCTAACTCTTTAATATAAGTAAAGAAAAGCAGGAACGTTGAAGCACACAGAAGGGCCATCGAGCAGAATGAGGGTGGCCTGGCTCTGGGGAGGAGGAGTTGAGCTACTCTATCTCTCTCTCGTTTCCAGCAGGAGTCAGGCCCTAGATGAGCCGTGGGGTACAGCCAGGTACAAAGTTAGGGAGTCACTTACTTACTCTCAAGTCTGTACCCATACATTTAGCACTTGACATGAAGAACGAACTTAAATTTTATGCCCTGGGAGTCTGGTTAACTTCATCCAACTCCCAGCCCTGGTCAGGGCAATTCACCCAGAATGGAACCAATAATCATGGCAGTCCTGTCCCAGGGCTGAGTAATGCCTAGAGATCAAGAGAGGAGAACTTGTCTGGGGGTGGAGACTTGGAGCAGACCCTCAAGCTGTCCTCCAGCCATCCTTGGACAGGCAGGTAAAGACCTGACTAGGCCATAGGCATCTGCACTGGGCTATCCTTTGCATCTGGAGGTGACCTGCAGAGGCCCTGGTCAGTTGCAACGCAGCTGATTCACTGATCGAGGGATTCAAACAGCAAACTTGCTGACAAAAAAGGTCCCAACTGTGTTTGTTCAGCCTTGTTTACCAATGAGACATTCATTTCATCCAGAACTCCTCCACAGGAACTGGAGGAATGGTTTAAGTGGTAGAGCACCAGCCTTGAATGGAAAGCTAGGTGAAAACATGAGGTTCTGAGCTCAAGCCCCAGTACCAACACATGCTCACGTGTGCGCTCTCTCTCTCTCTCTCTCTCTCTCTCACACACACACACACACACACACACACACACTTCTATACATAGTCTCCTACTATTCTATGTAGAATGGGGGGTTGCCCTTTTCACTAAACAACTAAGCAATGACATCACACTGATGGTGATTTTCTCTATGTCCAGGTAAAAAAAAAGCTCTCTGTATAGCTCTGTATAGAAGCCTAGCTAGACAAGCAGTTTGATGCAGGAGCCTTGTGTGAATTCAGCTTTCTTCTTTTTTGCCTTGTCGGGATTCTTTGCTTCGCTTTTTTTCAGATTAAGTTCAATTATTGCGTAGCAAACTTTTTCCTGTTAAAAGATGGCAAGGCCGTTATTAATTTGTTCTCTCGTTAATATAGCTCATGTCCTTTCATCTTTATTACCCGTCTGTATTTTCCTCAGACGTCTTGTTTACATAAAAGAGGCTTCCTGGACGCAGAAGGTGCTTCGTGAGCACATCGTCTTGACTACAGAGCCAGTATGGAATGCTCACCCTTGATAATTATGAATCATTTGACAGTATTTAAAAATATCTTCAGCAAGCGGTGCCAGGTAGCTTCTTTCTAGATTTTTTTTTATTGCCATAAAGATCAGCTATAAGCCAAATTATGAGCTTGGTCTATGCCATTCTGGCATTAAACTCTAACAGAAGGAACACATAACTTGTTCTGGCCTCGATTATAGGCTTAAGCAATTTGCCTTTCCTATCCCACAAATCTTTTCCTTCCTCCCTCTGCCCTTCCTTCCTCCCTCCCTCTCTCCCTCCCTCCTCTCTCTCCTCCCTCCCTCCCTCCCTTCCTTCCTCCCTTCCTTCTTTCCTCCCTCCCTCCCTCCCTTCCTACCCTCTTCCTTCCTTCCTTCCTTCCTTCCTTCCTTCCTTCCTTCCTTCCTTCCTTCCTTCCTTCCTTCCTTCCTTCCTTCCTTCCTTCTTCCCTTTCTTCCCTCCCTTTCTCCCTTCCTCCCTCTCTCCTTCTTCATTCCTTTTCTGTTTCTCCACCACATGCACACCAGAGGCCAAATAGGTATAACTGCCTTATCTTTGGATTCCAGCTCCCAAAACTGAACCAAATAAACTTCTTTTATTTATAAAGTACCCAGCCTCTGATATCTTGTTAAAGCAATAGAAAACACAAGGAGAGGATTCTGAGTTCCATGAAGAGAAATGGACTCAGTTATCTATTCATGTATATGCTAGCAAAAGCCCAAAGAGCACTGCTGTTTGAATAGTAGAAATCCTCTGGGAAAGCAATGGTTTAATTGCCCATAAGGATATCTCTCTTTTCTTCACCTCAATGAGATCTCAGGAGTTGGTGGAGCCACATTCTTCCCTAATCAACTCAATACCAGCATGGATGTATCATTTGTTAATAATACCGGCCAACTCCTTTGAAGTTCAAAAGGACCATAAACACACTATACATTGCTATTAGTAGCCAATGAAGAAGAGACATCCTTCCAGCATCCAACTTGAAAGATCAGGTAGTGGGTTTAAAGGTTGTGTGAGTTCTCCCTCCATTCCTCATTCACTGTGACTTTTGGAGACATGGCTTTAATTGAGAAGGGAGATGAGGGAAGAGAAGAGAGAGGTAAGGAGATGGGAGAAGAAAGATGGGAGAGGGGAGATGAGAAAGAGGAGAGAAGGGGAAGAGGAGGGAGGGGAGCAAATGGGAAGGGAGAGGAGAGGAGGAGAAGGGAACGAACAGTCCATATCACATACAGGAGCAGAGCAGCAGACTTCAAGATAGACACACTGGACAGGCTGTATTTCAAGGTCTAGGCAAAGCATCCTCAATCAGGAGTTTGTATCACGCTCTCTTCCTCGAAGAATCCCTTAGATGAAATTTGGGGGCCAGATCTTTAACTTTAGCTTGGATAGAAAATCATTCACACTTTTACGTAAATGATAAGAAACTAAAATTCCTTATTTTCTTTCAAGGATCAATATCATTGACAAACCGCAATCGTATTGGGAGTATTTGTGATATATTTATTTATTTTTACCAATCAAAAATAGTTATTCTCTTATCACAGTATGGGCATTGAAGATACTTTGAAATATTATTCCCTGGTCAGCAATAGTTTGAATCATGGAGGTTATCAGAGTCGGTGTTAGATCTTGTTGAATAAAGAACTGTATGTGCTATAGTATCACACATGATTTTTTTTTCAACTTTTTTTTTTTTGGTGGGGTCCGGTTGGGAGCCTGAAGGCAGGGCCTGGGTGCTGTCCTTCAGCTCTTCGGCTCAAAGCTAGCACTCTACCACTTGAGCCACAGCGCCACTTCTGGCTTTTTGCTTATGTGGTGCTGAGGAATCGAACCCAGGGCCTCATGCATGCAAGGCAAGCACTTTTACCACTGAGCCACCTTCCCAGCTCCACACATGATTTTTGTATGCATAACTTCCTAGGGCTTGAATTCAGGGTCTGGGCACTGTCCCTAAAAGCCTTTTATTTTTTCCCTCAAGACTAGTACTCTATCATTTGAACCACAGCTCCATGTCTCACGTTTGGGTACTTTTTTGGAGATAAGAGTCTCACAAACTTTTCTGCCCTGTCTGGCTTCAAACCACAATCCTCAGATCTCAACCTCATGAATAGTTAGGATGATGGGCGTGAGCCAGCCATTTCTGGCTTCACAAATGATTTTTAATAGAGTATTCTAGAGCAGTTATATAGTAAAACTGAGTGAAAATTGCAGTCTCTGTGAAGCCCTCCTACAGAGCCCCTCCCACTAGCACCACCCTGCATCGGCAGGTCTATTAGTCACAATCAACGAACTAGTATTGACACATCACTGTCGTTCAAATTCCACAGCTTACCTCAGGGCTCATGATGGTGCTGACTCTGTGTGATGTCATGTGTCCACAATTATAATAACAATTTCACTGCCTATGCTGCAACGACTCATCCCTCTCTCCTACCAAAGAAATGTGCTGTAAACTGGGTGTCGTAGCACGTGCTTATAATCTCAGCACTTCAGAAGGGAGAAAAATGGTCGGAAGGTCTTGGCCTGAGGACAGCTTGAGCAAAAGCAGAAGATCATATCTCAGAAACAAATAAGGAGTGACAATATGGCCCAAGCACACCTCCAGCCCTCTTCGCGTTAGTTTGTTTTCGCCCCTGCTGGCCTCAACCCTGGATCCTCCTATTTCTGACTCCTAAGTAGCTAGAACTACAAGAATGAACCACTATCCCTCCGTAAAAGATCCTTTAGTTATCCCAAGATTTACCTTTCTCTGTGACAGTGGGTTTATATATGTTTTTCTTTACCAGGAAACTAGCAATTTCTTACTTGCCCAGAACAAGAGTGTGAACATTTTGCATCTCACCGATTGCATAAGGAACCATGTGCTAACACTACAGTACCATAATTCAATTTTCCTCCCCTTAGGTTATTTTCCTGTTCTTTCCAGAACAGAAAAATAGGCTGGTGGCTTGCCCAGCCTATAATTCACTTCTGCTTCTTTCTCGCATGCCCTTCTCCCATCTGACTGGCCTGGCTTGTTGCTGGTTAATTGGAGATGAAGTCTCAAAGATTTCTTCTATGGAGGCTGGCTTTGAATCTCAATCCTCCAGATTTCAGCCTCCTGAAGTAGTTAGGATTACAGGTGTGAGCCACTAGCACCCAGCTTCATTACTCTACTTTCATGCATGCAAATAAACCTATGTGGACTATTTCTTATAATCATTTGTTTACTAATAATGACCAAGACTCTTAAGTAGCTTCCATGTGCCAGGCTATTTTTTTCACTGTTTTGGCAGCAGCTCATTAAATGCTTTATGTATACTGCACGACACTAGAAATGTACAAATATCACCTGATAGTCACAGCTCTAGTGCTGTCAGAACCATTCCACCGGTCACAAACAAGGAATGGAAGAGCCAGGGAAGGTCCAAAGATCATACAAGCAACATCAGCTTCATTTCCAGCCCTGTCTCAAAAGCTAGACTTCAATGGTGACCAGCTATTAAATCACATTCAGTTGCTTTGTACTCACGGTTTGTTTGGGTGTGAGGAAGGTATTCTGGCTATTTTCAAAAGTGCTTCTTTTCCAGAGGTACATTTACAAAGCATTTACTGATTAAAAATAAAATCTGCCCGGTGCTGGTGGCTCACGCCTATAATCCTAAAGACTCAGGAGGCTGAGATCTGAGGATAAGGATCAAAGTTTGAAACCAGCCCAGGCAGGAAATTCCATGAAATTCTTATCTCCAATTAACCACAGAAAAATCCAGAAGTGGTGCTATGGTTCAAGTGGTAGAGTGCTAGCCTTGTGTAAATCAATGCTCTGGGAGAGTACCCAACCCCAGAGTTCAAGCCTCAGGACAGGCAATCAATCAATCAATAAAATCAAAATTAAGTCAATCAATCATGTCAAACCCCAAATAGGCCATTACAGGATTACAGTGGTCAGAACACAGTCATTCTTTAATAATCCAGGGGGCCTTGTGTGATCCCTCCCCTTCCAGAAGAATCTGGGCAGGATCCTTTCCAATGCCCTGCTCTCTAGAGATTCCTTTGGGATGATGGCCACTCGCCACTCTGTGTTTTGAAGAGCAGTGTCATCCTTCATGCTGTTTCTTTATAAAGTGATAGATTATAGCCAGGTATGATCCAATCTGCCTGAGCTTAAATCCAATCAAGAGAAATACCTTCTTACTGTATGGGAAAGCCTCGCTATTCAAACTTCTGGCTTCTTTGTGGTTGTAAAAGCAGCCTAACTCTTTTGTTCAAGTGCAATGTTACATAGGTGCCTAGTTTATAAACCTTTCACCAACTAGCACCCTTAAAATAGTCATCCAACTAGGCCATTGAAATTGTTTTATACAAGTGCTGGGGCTATGCCTATAATCCTAGCTACTTAAGAAGCTGAGATCGGAGGATCACAGTTCAAAGCCAGCCTGCGCAGGAAAGTCTATGAGACTCTTATCTCCAATGAACCACCAAAACATCAGCATGGAGCCATGGCTCATGGAGCAGAGTTCTAGCCTTGAGCATAAAAGGTCAGCGACAATGTCCAGACAATGATTTATATTTATTAATTGTCATCCCATTCAACTTAGACTCCACTGGAACATAAGGAAACTAAGACTCATAGAAATTAAGACATTTGCCCAGCGTGTTAATACAGAAAATAACCAAGCTAGGATTCAAATATTGAACAGATGGATTTCAAAACCTGTGCTCTTAGCGGGTATCTGATGCCTCTCTCAGTGTAGAATGCACACTGCCCCGAGCTCCTGGGGAAAGGGCCGAGGGATGTGACTTGCCTCCTATCTAGTCCAGAATAAGCATTCCATGAACATTTATAGAATGAATGAATGTTATTGCGTCTTTTTTCACAGGCTAAATCAAAGCTCATTAACTTTATGGCCACAGAGATGAATGGAAGTCCCTTGTTTCAAAGATGAACCAATGAGGTCCTGGGAAGTTAAAGAAATGGCCCACAGCCATTGAGTTAGTTGGAAAGCCCAAGCGACAGCCGAGGTCTCCTGAGGAAAATATTCGAGATTGTGATGAAACTAAGTTAACCGTTGCGTACTTGTCTTTTTTAGGTCAGAGCTGTGCTTTTTTCTAGTCATGAGATACTGATAATTGGAGGAACACAAAACCATCTTAGTCCTGGTAGAGCTCAAAGGGGACTCGACAGTGAACATGAACTCTTAAATGGCACTCATTGCCAGACACAGTGGCTCACACATAGCTAATCAAAAGGCTGTGATCTGAAGGATCACAATTCGAAGGCATCTCATTCAAGTCTGACACTACAGTCCCTTTTACAAAAGTTACAGACTCCGATATTTAAGCAATAGGCCTTGTACAAAACACCACCAGCTCAAGTGAGGATGGCTTGAAGGAAATGAATTCGAAAGATCAGAAATGATCACAATCATCCTCGTACTGATGGTTCACACCTGTAATCCTAGCGACTCAGGAGGCTGAGATCCGAGGATCTCAGTTTAAAGCCAGCCAAGTTGGACAAATCTGAGAGAGTCTTATCTTTAATTAACTAGTAAAAAGCTAGATGTGGAAGTGTGGCTCCAGGGTTAGAGAGCTAGCCTTGGGTGGAAAAAGATAAAGGAGAATATGAGGTCCCAAGTTCATGCCCAGTATTGACACCAAAAGATAATCTCAGTCATTAATCATTTCCTATGTTTTATAGGTTCACCCTTCTCCCAACTCCGCTAAAGTTCCTAAAAGCTTACAATGATAAAAATTATCATTTCTGGTCACAGAGAAAAATCTAGAGCCTGTAAACATTCTAGTTACTTTACCAAGACCCCAGACTTCGTGGATTGTAGAGCAGGTTCTAATATAAACATGATAGTGCCGGATTCTGGTGGCTCATGCCTGTCACCCTAGTTACTGAGGAGGCTGAGATCTGAGAATAGTGGTTCAAAGCCATCCTGCACAGGAAAATCCTGTGAGACTCTTACCTCTAATTAACCACCAGATAAGTGAAAATGGAGCTGTGACTCAAAGTAGTAGAGCACTAGCTTTGAGCAAAAAAGCTGAGGCACAATGTTCAGGCCTTGAGTTCAAGCCCCACAGCCAATAAACAAGCAAACAAGCAAACAAACATGATAGCCAAGAGCTTGCGGCCTTCACCTGCCCTCCTCCATTGAAGAACTGTGCTATTTTCTGTCTCCACTCTGGGAAACCCAGCTCCTGACTCAACTGCATCAGATGCCAATCCTACCACTAATTTGTTGGACGTCACCTCTCAAGTATGCCTTGAGTTTTTAGTTTAGTTGTATTGGGGTTTCTTTTTTCTTGAAAACTGAGAGGCTCTACCACTTACCACCCACTTACCTGTGAGCTGGAATGAACTGAACTATGCGAAACTTTAAGAGAAGGATGAAAAGTATTATAAATAGTATTATTATAAGTAGCAATAAATCAGGTAAAGAATGTAATGTGCAAGTTCAAACATAAACTGGAGTTAAGCCTCATAAATATAAAAGAACCAAAGGCATGCAGTTCTTTGAATTCTAACAGGAAAATGTTTAACCTAATTTTTAGGTTAATCAGGCATCCTGGTAGCCCTCTCAAAAAGGCATC
Organism: Dipodomys ordii; assembly: GCF_000151885.1. Lineage (NCBI taxonomy): Eukaryota > Metazoa > Chordata > Mammalia > Rodentia > Heteromyidae > Dipodomys > Dipodomys ordii. The sequence goes on from NW_012267286.1 coordinate 7,020,693, forward strand.
ATCCGAGAAGGCTGGGACAGGATAATCATTAGGAACATTTTGAAAAAGTACTTAATCTGATATGTAGCTTTAATGACTTTTAGGAATATATTATAGCAATAAAATGAGATAGTTTATACTATGTGCCAGAGACCTTTCCAAGCTCTTAACAGTATTTAAACTCATTTACTCTTTATAACAATTCTATGAAATAAGTTTTTTTAAAGAGGGACAAACTGAGGGACAGAGTTCATACAACCATGAAGGGCAAAACTAGAATTAGAATCTAGATGGGCCAGCTGGGCCCTGGTGGCTCATACCTATAATCCTAGCTACTCAGGAGGCTGAGATATGAGGATTGAGGTTCAAAGCCACCCCTGACAGGAAAGGACGTGAGACTCATATCTCCAATTAACTACCAAAAAGCTAGATGTGGAGCTGTGGTTTAAGTAGCAAAGTACCAGCCTCAAGTACAAAAGGTAAGATACAGTACTCAAGCCCTGTGTGTATACTGGCACACACACACACACACACACACACACACACACACACACACACACAGCGTCTGTGCAGTTTCATAGTCTCAATCAGAATGTTTGGGTTTGGTACTTATAGTCACACACTGATCATTTTAAATTCTCTTCTTCTCCCACTAGCTTGTTCCATTGATCCTCCAACTCTGTCTTTCTACCATTATTATCTCTGACTTGTGCTGTTTATACAGACCTCCAACAGCTGGTGCATAAATGTCACAATAAACTATACCAAAACAAAACAGTGCCAACAACAGTAGCTTTAGGCAATGTTTATTCTTCTCAAAAGATGACCTAGACAAGATCTCTCAAGCAATTTCCATCACCTTACCCCTAAATAAGAAGTGACTATTTTGCCCTGGCACACGCTATCACAAAAGAAGCATTAGGTGTAATAGAAATCAATTCTTTGTTCTCTATGATAACCGTCACTCTGCACACCTCCCATACTTCCTTCCTCCAGCAACTCTCACTCCATTTCTTTTACCTGACCCACACAGATGTCTTCCAGATAATTTGCTTCATTGTAATTCCATTTCCAAGTATTGTTGAAAGTGGGTCTGGTTCTTAGAAATCAGCTGACTTGATCCCAAGGGACCCTGAAGAATGCATGACTTGCCCAGAATAACTTAAAAGGTCCGTACACAGCGCCAAGGACCAGGCTGGCAATCCCCTATGCCTGAACTTGCCCAAACATTCTTGAGTGAACAGATCTCCAACAGACCCCAGTGCCAATTTCCCTATTTCCTAGATGCACCATCTTAAGAAATTATTAGTCAGACATTAGTATCAGAAAGAGATTAAAAGAGGTATTACCTTTGTCCCTTGGTATCATAGCAGACCAAAAATCATTAGCTGCATATCTTCCAGGTAAAATGGTACAGTGTTTACATATAACCTGTGCACTCCTCTTGTATAGTTATGCCATCTCTAAGTTATTTACAACACCTACTATGATATAAACAAGTTTATAGTATTGTTCAGGGTATAATGACAGGAAAAGTCTACACATGCTCAATACAGATGTTATTTTCCTTCTCAGTATTTCCAGTCCACAGTTATTTGAAGCCATCGACGGAGAACTCAAGGATACAAAGGAAGAGCCAACTGCATATGCAAAGGGCTTATGTATTGGTAATATTTAGAAAAGCCAAAGAAATTCACTAAAACACTATAAATGCACAAGGAACACAAAGTAACAGGCTTATGTACCAATAATAATTATATTGTACCAATTATAATGTATATATGTACCAATTATAGTGTTTATTTAATTTTTTTCTTAAATAGTTACAAAAATAAAATATTTACAGATGTAGTACAAAATACTTACATGTTATGAAATACTATAGTATAACTGCTTTGGTAGGAGAAGTATTTCTTTCTTTCCTTTTTTTCTTTTTTGTCGTCAGTCATGGGGCTTGAACTCTGGGCCTGGGCGCTGTCCCTCAGCTCTTCAGCTCAAGGCAAGTGCTCTACCACTTAAGCCACAATGCCACTTCCAGTTTTCTGGTGGTTAATTGGAGATAAGAATCTCATGGACTTTCCTGCCCGGGATGGCTTTGAACTGTAATCCTCAGATCTCAGCCTCCTGAGTAGCTAGGTTTGAGCCACCAGTGCCTGGCTAAGTATTTCTGTTTTTAAACGGAAAATTTAAATCGATCAGTGATGCCTGGTTCTCCACCAAAAAAAAAAAATCAAGCATATCTAAAATATAATAAAAAACACAGTACAGCTTATCCTAGAATTTAACAAGATCAAAATAAAATTCATCTGGGTTGGGAAGGTGGCTCAGTGGTAGAGTGCTTGCCTTGCATGCCTGAGGCCCTGGGTTTGATTCCTCAGCACCACATAAGCAAGAAAAAAAAAGCTGGAAGTGGCGCTGTGGCTCAAGTGGTAGAGCGCTAGCCTTGAGCTGAAGAGCTGAGGGACAGCGCCCAGGCACAGAGTTCAGGCCCACGACTGACCCAAAAAATAAATAAATAAATTCATCTGAAAAACAATTTGATAAAAATATAAAATATTTTGAGAGAGTTGGGTAAGGATAAAGAGTTTTTGTTGGCTGACAAAATACAGTATACAGCAGACTCAGAACAATGTTAATTCTAATACAAAAGCAGACATTAATACCAGTGGAATAATACAGAAAGTTAATTATATGTAAGACTGTAATAGATGATATTGGAATTTATGCAATTGGGGTTTTTTTTTGTCTGTTGTGGAGCTTGATTTCAGGCCTGGGCGCTGTCCTTGAGCTCTTTGGCTCAAGGCTAGGGCTTTACATCTTTGAGCCACAGATCTACTTCCAGTCTTGGAGTTAAGAGTCTCACAGGAACTTTTTCTGCCAGGGCTGGCTTTGATCGGCAATGCTCAGATCTCAGCCTCCTGAGTAGTTAGGATTACAGGCCTGAGCCACCAGCACCTGGCTTATGAAATAACTGTTATACATGGTATTGCACTGTCCAGGAGAAGAAACAAATTTCAGTCTATACCTTAAACTCAAATGTTTTTAAAAATTAAAGATAAAAGGGCTGAAGGCATGAGTCAAAGTGGTAGAGAACCTCCTATCAAGTGCAAGGCCTAATTTCAAACCCCAATAGCAGAATAAAAAAAGAAAGACTAATGTAAGCTACTAAAATTTTAAGGAATGGAGGAAGGATCTGACAACAAACCAAGTGGAATAAGAACTTTACAGTCTTGAGAAGAAAAAGAAGCAAAATCACCTAATAACAAGATAGCTTCCTGTTAAAAATATTTTTTTAAGTGCAAAGAAAATAAAAAGGTACAAAGTACACTAAGGGGAAAAAAATCAGTAAAACTCACAAGTCATCATTTTTATAACATCTTCATAGTATAAAAAAACAATTGAAGTTGATTTTTAATGATGTTACAATAACACTAAAGTTATATGAATAGCTAAGAAAATAATAAGACTAATAGACAAGGCACAAACATAGACAATTCATACAAAAAAATCAATTAATAGGGCTGGGAAGGTGGCTCAGTGGTAGAGCGCTTGCCTTGCATGCCTGAGGCCCTGGGTTCAATTCCTCAGCACCACATAAGCAAAAAGAAAAAAGCCGGAAGTGGCTCTGTGGCTCAAGTGGTAGAGCACTAGCTTTGAGCTGAAGAACTAAGGGACAGCGCCCAGCCCAGAGTTCAGGCCCCACAACCAGACCCCCCAAAAAAAAATCAATTAATAGACAAGCCTTGGGGAAAATAGTAACATTGTTACATATTAATCAAAGACAGGCAAATTGCAATAACAATAAGACTGTATTTTCCAACTGTAAAATTGACGTTCTTTTGTTCCTTTTTTGGGCTTGAACTCAGGAGGGCCTCGTGCTCTTAACCATCTTGGGTTTTTCACCCATGGTTGGCCCTCTACCACATGAACCATGCCTCTCCGCTTCTCGCTTTTTGCTAGAAGTAGCTGGCTTTGAACTCTGATCCTCAGATCTCAGCCTCATGAATAGCTGGGATTACAGGCATGATTCATCAGCACCTATGCAACATTCTTTCTCAATAGAAATACTCAGTGTGTGAGGTTATAATGAAGCTATACATACATACATATATATTTATTTATTTATTTCTGGTTGCTGTGTGGAAGCGAAATACAAACATTTAATCTATAAAAACAGAATTCACCTTGTACATTTAAAAATCCTTTTTGAAAAAGAGAAAAGGAAGTGCAGAGGCACACACAGGGGTGTTGTATTTTTTGGCAACAATTGCAGCCATTTGTGCTTTGTCTCCCTTCCTGAGTGGGTATTTCCTCACCTGTAGGTCTCTTCAATGACAACTCTTGTTTGTGACCATCTTGGCACATAGTAGGGGCTTAGTAATTATTTCTTAAATGTGTGAATGAATCAAAGAAATCCATGTGAAACAGAAGCAGACTGCTCTCAAACATAAGCTCATTAAGTTTGCTAATGAGGCAAAGGTTGTTGCAACACGGTAAACGCTCCAGGAAAGAGAGCAAAGTGGAGGGAAAGCATGCATAATTGTTTGCATAATATCTAGATAGCACCGGTAAGCACATGAACAAACCCAGGAAATTAGTATGGAAATTTGATTTTCTTATTTTGGTGGTGGTGGTGGCGGTTGTCATGCATCATAGAGGCTTTAGTCTTTTTCTTTCTTTCTTTCTAAAGGATGCTACTAATTCTCTCTCTCTCTCTTCTTCCCTCCTTCCCTCCCTCTTTCTTTCTAATTGTAGAAAGGGCAAAAGAACAATTTTACAGGCTTTGGAAGCAAAAATACTTGGGCACTTAACCTGGGTGACCTCTGACCAATCATTGAAGCGCTTTGAACCTTGGTTTCCTCATCTATTGTGTGGGGGTGATAATAGCTACCTCTCAGAGCTCTTGTCAAGGCTAAATGACTTAATGCATGTGAAAGGATTTTATACACTATAAAGTGGTATATAGATGTAAGACATATTATTACTAAAGTAGCCTCATTTCAAAAAGAAATAAGCTTTCAAAAAATGTCTTCCAAATTGTTTACGTTTTGTCACTTAGGTGAAATGCAAAAACAACCACTGAAACACACAGAGTCCTGTGTGTGCTTTTAAAAAGCAAACCCTGCACAATCTCTAAACATAGCTCTCTGGGAAGCTGTGGACTTTTGAGCAGGGGAAGGGACCTTTGAGAAGCTGGGAAAGAAGGGAAAATAGACTCAAAATGCAGACACTCTCCTCAGGTAACTCCTTGATTGTCATTGACCATCCGTACCCTCTAGTTGTGTAGTTCAACATTTACAGAATGCACATTGAATATAAGGACTTTATTTGCTCACCCTTTCTTTCTCTGTTCCTCAGCAACCCCGTGCCCACTTTCTTAGCCTTTTTCTTAAAGTCAGTACAATGTTGTGATAAAGACTATGAGGCAAAGCTACCTAAGCCAAAGAGCTGGATCTTCCCAATTAATGGTTCAAATTCTACCTCAAAATTAGCAGAATAGTTAGGCACCGGTGGCTCATGACTATATCCTAGCTACTCAGGAGGCAGAGGCTGAAATCTAGGAATCAATGTTCAAAGCCCGCATGGGCAGGAAAGTCAATGAGACTCTTGTCTTCATTAACAAACCTCTACCCAAAATAAAAGCCAGAAGTGGAGCTGTGGTTCAAGTGGTAGAGCAAGCACTAGCCTTGAGCAAAAGTGCTCCTTTTCCCAGGCCCTGAGTTCAAGCCCCAGGACCAGCACCAAAAAGAGACAGAAAAAGAAGAGGGGAGGAGACAGACAGACACACAGACACACAGACACACAGAGAGAGAATAATAGTAGATGCCTCACAGGGTTTTTATAAAGCTTGGTGAGTTCATCTGTATACCAGTAGTTTTATTATGGACAATATCTCTCAGAAGGTATTGGTAAGAAGTGACCAGAAAACAATAAAACATGGCTTCATCTCAAGAACTATGCCCTTAAACAGTGTTTCTTGCAGTGAGGTCTATGGACCATCTAAGCACTTGTGAGAATTGCACACCTACTGAATCAGACACTTGGAGGGTGGCATCTTGCAATGTGAGTTTTAACAAGCCTTCTAGATCATTCTGGTGCATGCTATAGTTTAAGAACTACTGCTCTAGAAGGATTTGGCAAGAGAAGGTAGTGTTTAAACAGATTCAGACTGTGAAACACCTGAAAATCATATTCTTTGTGGAACACCATTAATTTGTGAAGTTTTAATAGGGGAAACACGTGCACATATTATCTGTATGTTATTACCTGCATCTCAGAAATATGAAGAATTGTTTCTTTTATTTATTTACTTATTTTTGTGTTTAAGTTTTTGTGTATTGGTACTACAGCTTGAAATCAGGGCTACAACACTGTCCCTTAGCTTTTTTGCTCAAGGCTAGTACTCTACCACTTGAACCACAACTCCACTTCTGGCTTTTTTCTAGTTAATTGGAGTTAAGAGTCTCATAGACTTTTCTGTTTGAGCTGGATTTGAACTGTGATCCTCAGAGATCAGCCTCCCTGGTAGGATTACAGGTGTGAGTCACCAATGCCCAGCTTTCAGCCATGTTTTTGATCTTTGTTTTTGCATTGCAAACTCAGACCCTTTGTCTTGCCTTTCCTTCACACTACTGATATTGTTGCTGTTCCCTTGTTTTGTGCCATCTTTCTCGAAAAACCATTGGGAGTGATCTGGGCCAACTTCAGAGTCAGTGGAGGAGCCTCCTGATGTCAAATGCCTTCTCCTGGGAAGATTGTGTCAATTGTGTTTTGTCTGAGGCCCAGCGGATGCCTTTCTTCCACTGGCTACAAGACACCTGGCTTGCTCTGAAGTGTGAAACCGTGGGATTTGTTTTTCTGAATGAGAGAGTGCACCCCTTGCCTTTTGCTACTGGGTTGATGTTATACAGATGTGAACAAATGGCTTTCCTCTTCCATGCTCATGTTAACCAACATCTTCAAATAAAGATCGTGAAGATTCCCACTGCATGCTTTCCTGCAAGAGAACATAAGGGGAGACCAACTGGGCATTATGATCACTGGCTGGGCTAGTTCTCCATTTGTTCTACAATTAAAAAGGGGTGTATGTAATTTCTAGATTAGTCTTTATTTACTGACATGCTTCTCCAACAAGGAAATCATAAATGCCTATGGAGGGTTCATTATGTTTTGTGCTCTAGGGGCGTTTAATTACATCAGTCTGGCTCGCAGGGTCAGTCAGCATCATAATTCAAACTATAAGGTGCAGAAATCTGTTTCCATGCTTTAAGAAAACACAAAGGCCCCGGGACTCTTAAGTCTGAAGGTCAAAGACTTCGTTTATCTGCCAATTTCCTTCAAGAAGAGCCAATGTGGGAAATTCCTAGGAGAGTCTTCATTAGCTCTGTCAAGAATCAGCAACGATCATTGTGTTTTTCTGGATTGGCTGAAGACATTAGAAGTCACTTGCCCTCCAAGTATTCTGTTATTTTCTTTCCTTCATATCCTGTATCTTTCCTCATTCCAAACAAGTTCAAAACATTTAATATTTGTCAGAATTATTTGGGTCTTCATTTTCTGGGTTTTTTCCTATATATTTTTGTGTTCTTTACAAGTTATACCAGGTTTCAAAATACTGATTTTTTAAGTTGTTATTTTTTTATAATTTAATTGTTATTATTAAGGTGTTACCATTTCATAAGTCAGGTAAGGAGTACATTTCTCTTTTTGGATAATGTCACCCCTTTGTTAAGCTGTTATTTTATTTGTCTTCCTATTCATGAAAAAGAACACATACTTGGGCCTGGGAATGTGGCTTAGTGGTAGAGTGCTTGCCTAGCATGCATGAAGCCCTGGGTTAGATTCCTCAGCACCACATAAACACAAAAAGCCGGAAGTGGCGCTGTGGCTCAATTGGTAGAGTGCCAGTCTTGAGCAGAAAGAAGCTCAGAGACAGTGCCCAGACATCAAGTTCAAGCCCTAGGACTGGCTAAAAAAGAGAGAGAGAACATATTCTTTTGTTATCTGATTCTAATCTCCCCTCCCCCAAAAATTGTATTACAATTTTAGTAAGTTTATAAACTGGGAACCCCATCATTGTTTCTTAAAAGATAATTACTTGTAAAACCATGAGATCCTAAGCCAGGAACTGATAGCTCATGCTACTCAAGAGGCTGAGATCTGAGAATCATGGTTCAAAACCAGACAGGGTAAAAAAGACTCTGTGAGACTCTTACCTCCAATTAACCACAGCAACACTACGTCACTAACCTTGAGTGAAAGAGCTCAGGGAGAAACGAAGAAAAACACCTATGAGATATGAGATCCTTGTCTGGTTGGTCCTAACTTTACCCCACTGAGCCATCTGATGAAAAGACAGACAGCGCTCCATTAGCCCCTGGTAAAATGGCAAGGAAGAGCATTCTGTGTTAAATTAAACCACAGATTGCTGCCTTTATGCTATCATTCCCTTCCCATGTGCCACCGAGGTGACGTGCAAAAGACAAGTTCAGATGGATGCTCCCTTTTCCTTATCAATTTTCTTCCCAGCTTTTGGGAGAAAAATGATCAAGATGAGAAGGAAGAAAATAAAGCGGAGGGAATACGCTCTGCTGACACCTTGATTTGGGAAGTGTCATATCTAGAAGTGTGAGAGAGTAAAATTTCTGGTTTTATTTGTTTGGGGAGAGAGGAGGAGAGGGAGAAGGAGAAATGGGAAGGAATGAAAGGAAAGTGGGAGGAGAAAGAGAAAGAGAGACAGACAGGCAGACAGACAGACAGAGAGGGAGAGATTGAAGAAAATACACATCAAGAAATGGGAAAATACCAGGAATTATCCCTGGAGAGTAAACCATTGGCTTGGGTAGGAACTTTTGAGATTGTCACATTGTCCACTCACTGACTCCAAGCATAGTTTTTACAGCCAGTCATAAAAGAGAAAGTAAAGGTTCATTGTGAAACAGTTGGCACGCATTTAACAAAGGTAAGACACACTGGCACCATGATAATTTATAGCCATTAGCATGGGGGTTCAGTGGTAATCCAATGGAAGAGGGCACAGCTCATAAAGGACTTCAAAAGAAGAGAACAAATTACCAAGTGTGGAGATTTCAATTCTCCTAGAAGCAGTCGGTCTCTATGTTCAACTATGGTGAAACTAAACTTTACTTGCGCACATTAGGAAATATCACTATTAGCTCATGAAAATAACAACGCCATTCCACAATCAACACAGACAAGTTTTGCCATAAGAAGTCCCTGTTGTCCTTACGCTATTTGCAAGGAAATGGAATGATAGCTTTTGGGAGCACTTAGGAGAGGTTATCTGCCAAATCTATACTTGTAAATATGGTCTTTGTGAAGACAGAGAATAACTGGATCTCTTTACCTTATAAGAACCTCGTGTTTCTAAAATGAGATTCAAGCAACTCCTAGTACAAGTCAAATAACTCCATCTCCACCAGTATTTTCTTAAATAGCCTATTTCCATTTGCTTGGTTATTTGGTTACTTCTCTCTGGATAGTTTCTCCACTCCTACTTTTCTCTCAAGTAGTCCAACTAAGGACTCAAAGAATGTCCTCTTTTCCTACCCTGTGTTCTTTTCTTTAGCTTGGACAATTTCATTTTTTAAAAAATCATCAAATACAAGGAAGGAAGGGGGGAGGAAGGGAAGGAGGAAGGGAAGGGCCTCCCAAAATCATCATGGTATTCAATGTTTACAAGAGTGACTCTTGATGCATATTTTAATTTAAGCTTTAAAGACAGCATGAGGTTAGTGCTAACCGATACGTGCTGTAAGTAATGCTTATAGCAAAATTGTTCTTGTAAGTTCTGTTTCTTATCAACATATGTTTAGTCTTCCATTGAAATTAGCAATGCTCTAGCAGATTTTTGGCAAAACTTTCTCACTAAGCCATATATATACCTAGTCCAGACCCATAAGCCCTCATCTGGACACCTACATATTATGATCAATAGTAACAGTCTCATGTTTCACATAATGTGAAATTTCCTCTTTGAGGTTCTGAATTTTAAACACACACACACACATACACACACACACAGAATTAAGTTTCACTTCAAAGAAGTAATAAAAGGAATGTTATGTTTGGCCCAAAAGCTAAATGATTTCCATTCTCTAGAGCAGCATAGGGCCACAGGTATATGACAGGGGTGGATTCAGGGCCCTAAAAGGTAGACACCAATTTTTCTCCCTGAAATGACTGAGTTTTGCTTCTATAAACAGCTCAGAAGCAATGAAATCAGAACACAGCAATCGTGGCCTTTATAAGAAAGGACTACATCTGAAGTTTGAATGGCATGTAGACATTCCTTTACCTTTTAACCCTTTGTTCTGCACAGATATACAAAGAAGGGACTTAGCTGCCTCCAGAAAATATGTAGGCATCCCAATGAACTATCTATTTAGTGTATTGTACTTTGGGATCTAAAGTGTGCAGGGAACTGGCCAATTCATTTTGAATGTTCTAAACCAAGGTTGCTGGGGTGGATCCAGAGCACTGACCTTTCCCCCAGTCAGTCAAAAGCCCAAACAAGCACCCATAACCACCACAGCAGCTCCAGTAATGCCATAGATAAGACTAGAGACCATAATGTCCAACGAAGTAAGACAGACACAGAAAGGCATGTCCCCCACTGCCCACACATGTGTGGAATATTGAAAAGTCCATCTCATAGAAATTGCAAGTGGAACAGTCACTACAGAGGCTGGGGAGGTCCACAGGAGAGAGGGATGAGGAAAGGTTGCTCAGCAGGTACAGAGTTACAGCGAAGATGGGAACAAAAGATTCTCATGTGCAGGGCTGGGAAGGTGGCTCAGTGGTAGAGCACTTGCCTTGCATGCCTGAGGCCCTGGGCTCGATTCCTCAGCACCACATAAGCAAAAAGAAAAAAGCCGGAAGTGGCACTGTGGCTCAAGTGGTAGAGTGCTAGCCTTGAGCTGAAGAGCTGAGGGACAGTGCCCAGGCCCAGAGTTCAGGCCCCACGACCAGACCCCCCCCCCAAAAAATAAGATTCTCATGTGCTATGGCAGAGCAGAGGGCCTCTTGTTTAAAACAATAATGTACTATGCATTCCAAAAAGCTAAGGATTTTGAATGTTTTCACCATAAAGAAAGGACAGGTGTCTGGGGAGATGGATTGAATCTGATCTGAACATTCCATGAGACAGCTGCACATGGCACATGGCACCCGTGATCTGTCCCAAGTTTATATTTTGATGTATCAGGAAAAGAAATCATTGACAATTTGAGGTAGAACAACAGAATTGCTATAACATTGAATAGTAAGTCACATACACAAGTGTAATTTTGCCCCAGTATTCCTTCCTTCCTTCCTTCCTTCTTTTTTTTGGAGGGGAGGGGGAAGTGTTGGCAGTCATGGGGCTTGAACTCAAGGCCTGGACACTGTCCCTGAGCTCTTTTGCTCAAGGCTAGCACTCTAACACTTTGAGCTACAGTTTTTGGGTGGTTACGTGGAGATAAGAGTCTCACAGACTTTCCTGCCAGGACTAGCTTTGAACCGCAATCCTCAGACCTCAGTCTCCTGAGTAGCTAGAATTACAGGCGTGAGCCACCAGTGCCCAGTTTACCAGGAGTCATTTCTAAAACCCAAACCAAACACTCAAACTTTCACCTGAGGCTCTATCTACCTTGTGTGATTTAGGGGAAGGGGGTGGGAAGGGGGGCAAGGAGGCACAAAAGACTGGAAATCATCTTGAAATGTGCTTTTCAGGACCATCTGACAAAACCAGCCCCATTAGTCTCCAGATCCTATGAACGTCTTATTCTACTACAAACTCTGATAGACTCTTCTAGGTAATCCATGACTGTAAACGTCTAACTACACCAATTTAGACTTGCTAGAATGGAACCACTTGGCCTCCAGATCCTTTCTTTCCCAAAGATATAAACACATACAGATTTCATCTCTTCTGTATTCCTGGCCCATTCTTTAGGCAAAAAGTCTTGCCAAAGAGAAGAAACATAAGGACACTCCATATAACCCAGGGCTGGAAAAACCAATGCTAATGAAGGGCGCTGGGTACCATCATTTATTTTCAGGCTACAAGTAGACCTTGTAGGAATCACAGAGCAATTCTTTCTCCCCAGAACATCCTGAGGATGAGAGGCCACCCCCATACACACCACTAGTCATGGTTTGTTTGCTTAAACAGCAATAGTTTGTTTTATTTCAACTACTCCATCAAAATTATTTATCTCATTTATCATACAGTTCCTGTTGAGTGTGTTTTGCCAGAACTAACATGCATGAAAATTATGTTAATGGGCTTTGGGCTGGTTTTAATGTACTTCATATAATCAAGAAACTAAACAAACAGAAAGGGCTCTGAAAGGTGTTCATTCTACCCGTTGCTCTCCTTAGACACGTTTTTGAGAAAACAAGCTGCCAAGAATCAAACCACCAGCAGTGCCCTTAGAAAAGACCCTGTTGATTCAAAGAAGAAAATAGACCAAGGGATCTGTCCTTATACAACTCCAGCAAGGATCGGAGGGTTCCATTCACCAGAGGTGGTTTCATGGAGAGAGACTTGGAAAGTGAGTTGGAAAAGGTTCTGAATATGAAAACTAACCGAGAGAAAACCATTTCAGTTTCAATTTCTTGAGGAGCTAGCTGGGCAGGGAGGAAATCATCTATTGATTTAGGATGTCAGCTCAGTTACGCACAGGGCGACCGCTATAACACTGGCCTGGTGGTCTACCTCCATGCTGACGTAGAGATGCTGAGCTATAAAGAGGTCTTTCTGTTACCTCTGAGAAATTAATATCTCAGGATTTTGTACCGGATGGACATTCATTATCATAAATTTTTCCTCCATCAGTAGGCCTTCCAGAAAAACTCCATTAGACTAGTTCAAGAGGAGTAGTCTTCAGTAGATTTGAGATACAGCTTTGGATATTGATAGATACATCCTTTAAAAAAAATAAACAACTGCATATTGTGGGGGGGGGGTTGGAGTTTTTTTGAAAGTCAGGCCTTGGGCAAGTGTCTGGGATACAGCCACCACTGTGGGGTTAGGAGGGAGAGACAAATAACTTCTCAGCAATGTCAAAAGTAAAACCCGCCAGGTACCAGTGACTCACGCCTGTAACCCTAGCTACTCAGGAAGCTGAGATCTAAAGATCGTGGTTTGAAGCCAGCCAGGGAAAAAAAGTCCATGAAACTCTAATCTCCAATAAATGACTCAGAAAAGACCAGAAATGGCCCTGTGACTCAAGTGATTGAGCTCTAGTCCTGAGCCTAGTAACCACTAAGTTCACAAGTCAAGTTCTTTCCTTACTGTGGGTTCCAATAGTAGCATTGGTGAACTAGATAGAAGGGGATGAAGAGGGAAAAAAGACCCTTGGGGGTCAAAGAAGAAAGTAAACTTGATGAGATGAAATAATACTTTGGCATTTTGCTGGTTAATTGGAGATCATGGATTTTTTTTTTTTTCTGCCTGGGCTGGTTTCAAACCTTGATCCTCAGCTTTCAGCCTCCCGAGTAGCTGGGATTACAGGTGTGAGCCATTGGCGCCCAGTTTCATTAGAGTTATTAAAGGAGAGTATTGTATCCAACAAAACTCTCATTTTCAATTAGCAAAATATTATCTTTGATGACTTTAAGCAAAAAGGAGCTGAATTGGTTCTGCCAGTTGAGTGTAACCAATCATAGCTCACTAAGCTTGCCTCTGTATTGTTTCCTACTCAGGAGTGTTGCCTCTGAATAGTAATAAAAATGACTCCCTGCAGCTCAATACCTTCTTCTTCTTATAGCCTCAAGTCCCGGAGCTCACTCTAGCTAGGGCCAAGGGCCTCACCTGACCTGTCATGAGGCCACAGAAGAGCCATGTGCTACTCTTTTGTTTTGTTTTGTTTGGGGTGGGTCGTGGGGCTTGAACTCTGGGCCTGGATGCTGTCCTTCAGCTCAAGGCAAACACTTTACCACTTGAGCCACAGCGCCACTTCCGGTTTTCTGGTGGTTAATTGGAGATAAAAGTCTCACAGCCTTTCTTGCCCGGGCTGGCTTTGAACCATGATCCTGAGATCTCAGCCTCCTGAATAGCTAGGATTACAGCTGTGAACCACTGGTGCCAGCCCCATGTGCTGCTCTTGCACAAATCTTGGTGGCACAGGTGGAGAGCTCTATCTTTGGCTGGGTCTGGGGCATGCACCCATCCTTAGACTAGAAGAGATAGGCATGAGATGCTAATATAAGCAGAAGAGGGAAAGGGTTCGGAAGGGACAAAATTGTTAACTACGCTCTATGAAGAGTTTCCCATAAGATGGTAGGCAGTCCTGCCAAACTTGAGTAGCCTCTTGTAGTTAATACTGGGTACTGGTTCTGTAATTTGAAGTCAAATGCTTGATCATCTCTGATACTTAATCCCTTAGACAGTCATTGAAATTGACACGGGATGGATTATTCAAGTAATAAGAGCCTGCTGTTCACCTCTCTTTGTAGGATGTTTGTAGATAGAAACCAGTACGACACTGGTGAAATGGCAGTCTCAAAACCTCAAGCCGGGGCTGGGAAGGTGGCTCAGTGGTAGAGTGCTTGCCTGGCATGCATGAGGCCCTGGGTTCGATTCCTCCGCACCATATAAGCAGAAAAAGTTCAAAGTGGCGCTGTGGCTCAAGTGGTAGAGTGCTAGCCTTGAGCTAAAGAGCTGAGGGACAGCGCCCAGGCCCAGAGTTCAGGCCCCACAACTGACAAAAACAAACAAACAAAACAAAAAAAAACAACAACCTCAAACCCTAGCATACAGCATCTGCCAATTGCCGTGGTGTAAAAACATGCATAATGGCCGGTTTTAAGCTTTCAACATGAAATCACTGAACACAGAGTCAGGGAGGAATGCAATGCACATGGTCTGCTCCCTAGAGTTGGCACCTTCTGGCTATCGTATGCCATATGGCCAGACTTAATACGTGTCCCTAGTCTGTGTAAAATAAGCTCAGATGTCTTCATCTGAAGATATAGTAAAAAAGCTTATGGATTTAAAACTCAGTATAAAAATATTTAAATTAATTATCTCAATTCCCCTAGAGTAGTTAGTATTAAGTCTATCAATGGGCTTTTTTTTCTTTTTCTTAGTGTTATTATAAAGGTGATTTCCAAGGGGTTACAGTTACATAAATCAGGTAAAGAGTATATTTCGCTTTGGATAATGTCACCCCTTCCCTCAGTTTTTCTCTCCTATCCTCACCTACGAGTGGTATAGGTCATTTTTAACATAGCACCACTGCTGCATTTTCTTGACCTTTCTCCCTCCATTTCTGTGCCTCCCCTTATACTCCCAAAGACATATAAAAGAGTACACAGAACAAAAACAGAACAAAACCAGCACAAAAGAAAAAGACCTCTTGTTTCCATTTCCTGGAGCTCATTTCGATAAATATTATTTTGTCTGATCAGAGGCACACAGGCATTGTGTCTTTCTGGTCCTCTTCTGGAGAGTGTCCTCCTTTGCTCTTACCTTGCATGAATGCCTCGAGACCTGTATAATTTATTATGTCCTGGTGTGTGTTAGATCTAGCTTCCACATATGAGTAAAAACATGTGTTATTTGTCTCTCTGAACTTGGCTTACCTCACTTAACATGATTTGTTCTAGGTCCATTCTCAATGGATTTTTGTTTTCAACATAGAGAACATAGAGGATTCCCAGGGAGATTGTTATACCATAATTCTCATTCTTATGGTTGGATTTGAATGGCCCTAAAAAAAAAACAAAAAAACAGAGGCACCACTAGTTGGTAGCTAATTATCTCTACTTGAAAACCCCTCTTCACAGAAAACTACTGTGTTGACAAAAATAACCAAATCTTGCCAGGTGCTGGTGGCTCAATGCTTGTAATTCTAGCTACTCAGGAGGCTGTGATCTGAGGACTGCAGTTCTAAGTCAGCCAAGAGGTAATCTGTTAGATTCTTATGTCCAGTTAGCCACCAGAAAACTAGAAGTGAAGCTTTTATAATAGAGCCGTATCACAAAAGCTCAGGGACAGGCCTAGAGTTCAAGCGCCACACTGACAAAAAAACGAGAACAAAAAAACCCACAAATCTTAATGAGTACAGCATACAAGTTTATTAATGTCTTGTTTTGTAATAAATGTAAAATTAGCCCTACAAAAACAAATGCAACTGTATATCTATGGCACATGGCAGACATTCAGCCAGATGAGGAAGTGGCTCAGGAACTCCACAGAAAAGTCATTGCTTACACGGTGAGAATAAATTTCCTCCCAGAATGCCTCGGGACAAACTTTCAGCCCAAGACAATGGGTACTATTTCAAAGGAATTGTTTACAACCCAACCTTTACAAATACTGTAGGATGTTTATTTACTTATACTATTTGTTTATGATACCCAAATATGTGTATTCATTTATAATGAAAAGAAAATATTATACTACAGTATTTGTTGATAATACTTCATATTTGCATCTTAAAAATTAATTTTGTTCTCATAATTGCAGCCTCAACTACTTGACTATTTTTGAACTGTAAAAAAAAAAAGCAATAATAATTCAACTCAACATGTGGAACTGTCACTTTGATTCCCAGGTTCTGCTTCATTTATTATAGGCCTATTGACACACCCATTCAACAAAGAGTATTATACCAGGCTGGGTCTATAGTCCCAACAAATGAGTCTCAAGAAACCCTCCAAACAAGTTGGGCCTGACTCAAAAGTCAGTAGCTAACGCTGAAGTCTGAAGTCACAGAAAGACAACAGCAAGAAAGCCATGAGGCTGGCCAGTCCCCTGTGAAATGGCTTGGTTTGCTTGTCTCGCTTATGCCATATGCAGAACAAATATAATCTTTTAAAAATAAGAAATCTGAATCTCAAAATAGAGGGACTTACAAACAGGATGTGAAGAGGGTGATTTTAAGAAAACAATAAAATCCAGAAACCATAGAATAAAAGTTTGACCAACTGAATTGGCCTCAAAGTTTAAAATTCCTATAAGGAAACAAAAGGGTACCACAAACAAAGACAAAGGACAACTTGAATAAAAGTTTTTCAATACATAGTGCTTCATCCAAAATACTCTTTTAAGTCACAAGAGAGAGAAAGCTAGAAAGAGAGAGAGAGGGAGAGGTAAAAAGGAAAATTACTATGAGACAAATATAAAAGTTTAGCCATAATTTTGTCACTCACAATTTAAAAATATAAACGTCATTCTTAATCTTTAGAATTTAAATGAACAGCCCCAAGATGAAGGATACCCTTTTAGTATACAGTCAAAAATTAAAGAAAGCATGTTAGTATGTGGTGAGAGATTAATTATGCAACTTTTCTCCAGAACAATATGGCAAAATGTCAAAATTTACTGTGCATCTGTACTTTGACTTTGAAATTTGGTCAGAATCCGGAATCCAAAAACTAAACAAAAATCAGGGTTTTGACTTAATGAACAAGCAAGCAAGCCACCTAAAAATGAACACTGTTGTTCCTAGATAATTGATGTTGCAATTCATAATGAAGTAGGGAAAATGTGAGCATTCTTGGGCAAGCTTGATGGATAACAGGTCAACTTGGCAGAATATTTATGAGCAGAGCTAATAACAAATTCCAAGCTACTTTGATCTGTGACTTGCTTGAATTGGCTTTGCCTTTGCTCTTCCCCAGAATGATCATCCTGAAAAAACCAAGTGATTGAACATTCAGCAAACTACAGTTCAGATTAAACTACAGTGGCAGGGGCCTGGGAGGGGAGAAGGAAAGCTAAGGCTGAGTCATAGAGAAACCAACAGCTGTGCGAATACATGGATATGAATTGCTTCTCAGACAACTATGGCCTGAAAATGAGCCTCAAACAATAGGAAGAAATGGAGAGTTCAGAGAATTAAATAGAGAATTCCAAGCTAGACACTGGTGACTCCTGACTGTAATCCTACCTACTAAAGAGGCTAAGATCTGAGGATCATGATTCAAAGCCAACCCAGGCAGAGAAATCTTAGAGACTCTTTTATCCAATTAACTAGCCAAAGGCTGGAAGTGAAAGTGTGGCTCAAGTGGTACAGCTCCAGCCTTGAGTAAAAAAGCTAAGCAAGGGTGCGTGAGGCCTGAGTTCAAACCCTAGCGTGCACACCCATGTGCACAAACACACACACACATACACACACACACACACACACAATTAAAGTCAAATAAAAAGAGAATCCCAAAGGTAGGAAAGAATAAGGCTAGGAGTCAGAAATGAGACTTAAATATTTTCTCTTGGAGACCAAGTACAGGAAGAGGAGTGCTAAGATTCATTCTTTGAATCTTTAGATGTCCTTGGACTGTGCATCTCAATGCTGTACAATCACAGATTTCTTTTTAAAATCTTGGGATACTAGCCTATAGGCATATGTACTCTAAGTGTGTGTGTGTGTGTGTGTGTGTGTGTGTGTGTGTGTGTGTGTGTGTGCTGGTTCTGGGGGTTAAATTTAGGTGCTGTCCCTGAGCTTCTTTGTTCAAGGTTGGTGCTCTACCACATGATCCACAGCTCCAATTCTGGCTTTTTTGCCAGTCCTGGGGCTTGAACTCAGGGCCTGAGCACTGTCCCTGAGCTGCTTTGCTCAAGGCTAGCACTCCACCACTTGAGCCACAGTGCCCCGTCAGCTTTTTCTGTTTATGTGGTACTGTAGGGCTTCATACATGCTAGGCAAGCACTCTACTACTAAGCCACATTCCCAGCCCCAATTCAGGCTTTTTTTTTTTGGTGGTTAATTGGCATTAAGAGTCTCACCAACTTTCAGCCTGGGCTGACTTCAAAATGCCTCCTGGGTAGCTAAGATTACAGGTGTGAGCCACCTCACTAATTTTAGCCACCTGGCTAAAATTTTTAAGTTTATTCCTTTTTCTTTCAGCTTTCTCTGCTAGAAGAATATCCAGCAGGCTTCATATGCCAGGAAAATCTCCTAATACATATTAAATCAATATTCAGAAAATAAAATGCTGGCTCTACTAAATGATATAGCACCTGATGTTCTGTAAGACAAGAAAGGGACACATATTTGATCATGGGAAATGCTACTCTTTGGAGACAGTCACTTCTAACCAACCACGAGAAAGGCTGTCATTTGTCCATGCTCAGGTCACACATGATAACTAAGACCAAACATGAAATGTGAGAATGGAGATGCCAGATGGCACTTTTAAGCCATAGTAGAGTCA
Organism: Dipodomys ordii; assembly: GCF_000151885.1. NCBI lineage: Eukaryota > Metazoa > Chordata > Mammalia > Rodentia > Heteromyidae > Dipodomys > Dipodomys ordii. The sequence continues at coordinate 7,039,839 of NW_012267286.1, forward strand.
GAACCAGTGGCTCACACCTGTAATCCTAGCTAGCTAAGGCTGAGGTATGAGGATTGTAGTCCAAGACCAACTTGGGTATGTCTTATCTCCAGTTAACCACCAAAATCTGGAAGTGGAGTTATACCTCAAGTGGTAGAGCACTAGTTTTAAGTAGAAAAAGTTAAGAGACAACACTCAGGCTCTAAGTTCAAGCCCTAGCAAAACAAAATAGCAATAACAACAAAGGAAAAAAAACTAGAGCATAAACCAACTTACTATGGTAGAAAGAAATTAATCTTTTTTTAAAAACAACTATTGAATGAAAGCTGTGTGCCAGTTATATAAAATATCTCAAGAAGGGACATGGAATTTCCACAAAAACCAGATACTGTAACCAAGCAAGTAAGCTCTTAATGTAAATGTCTTTATATTCCCAAACCCTGACAACCTGATATTAAATACCATTGCAAAGTAGTTTTGGCTCCGTTTTGACTTCCAATCTTTGAGAAAGGTTGTTGGATTCCACTTGAAAGGATGACTATCCTCTGAGGGGGAAGACCACAATACCACAAGAAACAAGAAAAAAAAAACAACCATCAATTATCTTCCAGCATTTACTAAAGATGGGAGAGGTTTCATAATAGTGTGGTAGCTGTTTGGAGTCGTGGTGTGGTTTTCTCCTTTATCTGTTTATTTGCTTAAGGTACAGCGCTTATGTTTCTCATCAGCGTAGCTAGTTGCCTGGGTAACCAAGGAAGTTTGCTTTTTTGTTTTGTTTTGTTTTGATTTGATTTGTTTTTTGATACCAGCCCTGGGACTCGAACCCAGGATCTAGGTGTGCTGTCCCTGAGCTGTTTTTGCTCAAGGCTAGCTCTCTACCACTTGAACATGGGCTGCTTTGAACCAGGATCCATGATCCTGAGAATCTCAACCTCCTGAGTGGCTAGGATCACAGGTGTGAGCCACCTAGCTGGGGTTTTTCTTTGTTTTGTTTTGCTTTAAATGGGATTATAACTGTGTTGGTGGGAATCCTTCTCCCTGGAAACCTAATTGTCTTATCTATCTTTCCTCTGGTCCCAGAAGGGCATTAAGGAAAAGCTACCTTCTGGTAAAATAGTCGATGACTCTGGAGAGTCTGATCTCTCAAGGTCTGTTTCTCCTGTTTCCTCTGAAACCCCTCTTGCTTTTCATGTACTGAGCTGAGGCCCCGTGAGTCAAAGTTCAAGATGGAACAGAATCTTAGGTACTTGGGGCTGGGAAGGTGGCTTTGTGGTACAGAGCTTGCTTTGCATGCATGAAGCCCTGGGTTCCCTTCCTCAGTACCACATACACAGAAAAAGCTGTAAGTGGTGCTGTGTCTCAAGTGGTAGAGAGTGCTAGTCTTGAGCAAAAGCAGCTCAGGACAGTGCCCAGGTCCTGAGTTCAAGCCCCAGGACTAGAAAAAAGAAAAAAAGAATCTAGGATACTTGGAAAGAACCATCCATATGATTGAATGTTTGGGCAAGGTTTCTTAAAGCAAAAGAAGGCAAAGGATATAGATATGCTGTGTCTTCAGGGAAGCTCAGTGAGAACAGAGATGCACTCACTCATCCCTAAGACGGAAATGATGACGGCCAGGCATGGGTCGATGGATCTGCCAGCCACATGCACAAAGTGAAGCAACATGGACCTTCATCGGAGATGCTTCTTATTTATGAGCAGTGACTCTATGATTCCTTCTAGAACATTACAAGTCAGTCTACTCACAGTTAGCTGCTTAGACTCTCAAGCCAGATTCCAGCATTAGTTGGCTGCAGGAATGGGGTTTCTTAGCCTCAGTTTCCCTAGTTGTTACTCTGTGTGAAATGCCACAACCAGTCTCTGATTATACAGTCAGCACTGTGGGTTCACTATTGTTTTGTTCGTTTTACACTAACTATAAATACCTGCTGTACTGTCTCCACTAACAATAAGAAGTTTGGGAATTCATAAGTGCATGAAGCTGAGGGGAGACGTTGATAGAGTGGAAATTTGCTACTATGAGGGATTAGAGACTCTGTGTGTATGTGCACACACACACACACACACACTCACGCATGCTGGGTACTAGGCACTGTCCCTTAGCATTTTCATTCAAGGTTGGTGCTGTACCACTTGAGCCACAGAACCATTTCTGGCTTTCATGCCTGGGCTAGCTTCAAACTGTGATCCTCAGATCTCAGCCTCCTGAGTAACTAGCAGTACAGGCATAAGCCACTTGCCTTACCTTAGATTACTGGTACCCAGAAGAGACTCGGTACTTTATCCTGCAGGCTGTTTTGGTTTATTTGTGGTTTAAGACAGTGCTGTGTGGGCTGATGAGAACTCTGGCCTTCCTGAGTTCAGGCAGGTAACCCTCAGAGGCCTCTCTCCCCAGCCAGATCCCTTCATAGTAATTCTGTAACCACACAGCATTGCAGAGAGAAATTTTCTCTAGATGCAACTCCCTAAAAAAGACCATCTTGTGTCAAGCAAGGTTAATGTTGCTTGACTGGCATGCATATGGCCTGCAGATCCGCCACCTATCAGTCAATAAAGACATGGAGGTAGGAGTGGGGGGTTTTGTGTGTGTGTGTGTGTGTGTGTGTGTGTGTCTGAATCCCAATTTCACAAAGGATGTGAGCAGGCTCTGTGTGTCTCTGCAGTCCATGCCAGTCAATAAAATTAGATCCTTCCATCTCCCTTTTCTTCAAGGCCTTTAATGAGTTACATATTCATTGTTTTAAGAAGCACACTTGAGCAACAATACAGCATGTGGGCAGAAGAAAGAGCTTCTCGGGCTGGGCTCTGATGCCATAAGGACTGGTGATAGAAAGAAGCCTCAAACTCTGGGAGGCCTTCTGAACGAAGTGGGAGTCAGCCTGCTGAAAGGGTGGAGGACCCCCATCTGGGAGGAGCCAGTCAGTGGTTGACAGATGTGGTTTGGTGGGGGCTTACACCCCGGAGATCGCTGGCATTTGCAGTTTTAGCTATTTACAGTGGAGGCAGGGGAGATCCTTCGTGATCTATGCCACGCCATCGTTTATAACTAACTCTGCCAGGCTGGAGGCAGGGGAGACCACATAGCTAGAACATGGGAGCCCACCCTGGGACCAATCAGAAGAACTTATTCACTCTACATATGGGGACAATGTTGGAGAAGGGGAATGCTACTGAGGAGCATAAACTGAGTGTGGGAAAAATACAAATATATCACCACCCTTCTACATGCACAGCTCCTCTACTGACTCAAGCCCTATCTCTGATTGCATTTTTGTGGCGGTGTGGGGATGTGAACTCAGGCCCTTGTGCTTGTTAGGCAAATGCTCTATCACATGAGCCACAGCCACAACCCTCCTCACTTATTTTTCTCACATTCTTAGTGGACCATGATCCTCCTGTTTATGCCTCTACCTAGAGGGGACTACAGGTGCATGACCTGTTGCTGTTGCTGCTGTTTGTTTGTGGAGATGGGGCTCTAGCTAACGTTCAAATTTTTGCCCGAGTTGGGCCTCAAACTGTGATCCTCCTCATCTCTATTTCCCAACTACATAGCTGGGATTCCAGGCATGAGCCACTGTACTAAACTGGACTGCCTTTTTAAGACTTTATTTCTCTATTTAAAATACCAATGAAATGACTGGGTTTTTTTTTTCAGGACATGGATAATACAGAGGAAGATTTACCAGCAAAATAGATAACTGTAGGAAAGCCAGGAGACTATAAAAGACATTTCCATCTTGGAGATTCATCAAAATCATCTGTGCTACTCCCAAGAGTTCAAGGAATTGTCACAGGGAACATAGATCTGGAAGTTATCTGCCTGTTTCTCTCTTCACTTCCATCAAACTGGGTTAGGGCACTAAAATAGCCAAATGACCACCTAACCTGAACACCAAACAAAACCGGAGTGCCATTAAGATTTTCTTAACTACAATTAATTGTCAAATGTGTTACTGGTGATAGTGATCTCTTATATGGCATTAATTGGTTGTTGAAGTTAATGATTTAACTTGGAAACTTCTGGAATCAGGAATATCTCTTCCAAACTAAGGCTTCTGGGTTAGAGAAAATAGGAAAACAATTAACATATGCCTCACACTAAGACTATTCCAGGTTTTGTTCTGGACTGGTAACATGCATGCTTTGATTTAATCTCGCAGCTCTGTACAAGGGATATTACCTTCATTTAGCAGCTTGAGAAATCAGACGGTTTGCGTAACTTGCTTGAGGAAAGTCATTTATATTTTTAGTGGATGTGTTTGCACAGTCCTGGCAGGAAGTCTGCTGAAAGTTGGCATCAGAAAAACAACCTTCATCTTCCGCTCACCTGGAAGGTGATGAGGCATTCATTCTTTGTTGCTTCTGAGAAGCCTCTCCCAGTCCATCCATCCCTGGTCCAACTTCTAGAGACTAAATCGACTAAGACTCGTGCTTTTCTCTTGTCTTGGCTAGGATCACGTTGCTCTGTGCAAGCCCCAGGAGATCTAAAAGAATCACTGTCTGTGACATACACAGGGCGGTGGTTGGCAAATATGTTACTCTCCATTGTAAGAAAGCTCCATTTTGGTAATCTCTTCCTTAATCTTCAAACGTCTGTGTTGAAAGAGTCATTAGAATGAGAGGAAGAAATGGGCAGTAAGGGTTGTAATGGGAAAAGACAGTAACACAAACTGTAGCCAAGAAGGGATTGAAAAGCATTTTGCTGTTACAAATGCAACCATAAAGAATATGAGAAACCTGGACACTGGTGGCTCATGCTTGGAATCCTAGCTACTCAGGAGCCCAGGCTGTGAGATTTTTAGCTCCACTCACAACAGTAGCAACAACAACAGCCAAAAACAAAAACAAAAACAAAAACTGGAAGTGGAGTTACGGCTCTAGTGGTAAGAGCACTAGCCTTGAGCAAAAGAAGCTCAGGGCCAAACCCTGAGTTCAAGCCCAGGACCAGCACACACCAAAAAAAATCAATCAATAAATAAATAAAACAAAACAAGCAAACAAAATAACGGGGGAAAACACCATCTACTTAAATTGAAGCTACCATGTACAGGAGGTGACTTTCAGCTGAACCTGCTTTGGGTTAGAAGGTGAATAGACTGAGGTTGAGGCTGTAGTAATTACCTATAATTACCATTTGGGAACTTTTTTTACATAAAAGGAAATAGTTTATAGTTATGCTGCAATAATCCACTTAGGTTCAGTTTTTGTTAATTCTGTCTGTGACAGAAGATGGGTGGGCGTGGGGAAGAATCCCCCACCCCTACCCCATCAAAGCTTTAGATGAAAATGTGTTTCATGTCACTACAAGTACATGAGACTCTTATTTCCAATAAATTACCAAACACCAGAAATGGAGCTGTGGCTTAAAGTAGTAGAGTGCTAGCCTTGAATGAAAAAGCTCAGGGACAGCATTCAGGCCCTGAGTTCAAACCCCATGACCAAGAGAGAGTCAGAGAGAAAAGAAAGAGAGAGAGGGGGAGAGGGAGAGAGAGAGAGAGGATCCTGAAAACAAGACAAAAACACTGCTGAGGAGAAACTAAATGTGACATCACCAAGAAGTGACTTACATGGATGCATGCTTTCTCTATTGTCAGCTTCTAGAATAAGCGTGGCGTATACACAAAGAGCAACATAGTGACAAATAGGCATCTGTTGGCTTTGTGACTTGCCTAGCATTGAAGTTTGTTGGTATGCTGGTAAAACAGGTGTTAGCCAAATTGGCTGTGGGTCCAACACAGTTCTGTTGGACATGTGACCTGCTCAAAGGAACATGGTAAGGGATCTCAATGAAGACAATCTTCTAGTCAAAACCTCTGCAGCAGATCCAAAACATACTCTTTACCAAATAAAACCCAACCCCTCCATACAATAGAAGGCAGGATTATTATTGTGTAAATACAGTCTTGAGCCTACCGTCACCCAAATCTGGGTCATGTGACTACTTGTCTCCAACAAGTAGTAGATGTAAATATTTGCCTCTTGTCTCTCTAACTATGATCTGATACGGGCCCCCCTTTCTGACTCTGTATCTTCTGAGAATGTGTGTACACCCCCAAATAGTTCAAGTGCCATCTCACAATGAACTCCATCCACCACTTTAGGTCATTTCGCTGATCAATACAAAACCTAACACAATATCATGCACAAATGATGATTGTTTATCAATATAGAATTATCAGAGTCACTGACAAAGCAGTAAGGAGGAGGGCATGGATGTGGCTGTAACTCCTTACAGATTTACCAAGGTTCGCTCAACTCGTAGACTGGGGAGACAACAATCTAAAGATTCACAATTCTTGGGCTGGGAAGGTGGCTCTAGTGGTAGAGTGCTTGCCTTGCATGCATGAGGCCCTGGGTTCCATTCCTCAGCACCACATGAGCAAAATGAAAAAAGCCAAAAGTGGCACTGTGGCTCAAGTAGTAGAGCGCTAGCCTTGAGCTGAAGAGCTGAGGGACAGCGCCCAGGCCCAGAGTTCAGGCCCCATGAACGGACTCCCCCGCCCCCGAAAAAAAAAGATTCACAATTCTTTCTCTACCACCTCCTCCTTCTCCCCCCAAAAAAGGATATTATTTATCTATCTATCTATCTATCTATTTATTTATTTTTGTTGGTCATGGGGCTTTTACTCTAGGCCTGGGCACACTCTACCACTTGAGCCACAGTACCTCTTCTGGTTTTCTAGTGGTTTATTGGAGATGAATCTCATGAACTTTCCTGCTTTGAACTACGATCCTCAGATCTCAGCCTCCTGAGTAGCTAGGATGACAGGAGTCACCAGTGCCCAACAGGATAATTTTTTAAAAATTATTGTAAAGATACAGTACAGAGGGGTTATAGTTACATGAGTAAGGTAATGAGTACATTTCATATCGAGCATTGTTACCCCTCCTTTGTTTTTCCCCTATTATCTCTTCCCTCCCCACCTCCCCAACTCCTCTCTCACTCCCTCCCAATCCCCCCACCCTACTCCCCGTGTATGGGATAATTTTTTTTTTTTGGTTGGTCG